>NW_027507784.1:52605378-52990378 GCF_037356315.1 Lithobates pipiens
CAAAATATTCCTGTAGGCCCTGATAACCCTCAAAAGAGCATAACGTTAGCATATTACCTAACATGCAACTTTCACCTATTAACATATCTGTAACACTTGCACTCTTGCATCACGTGTCTAGCAAGCAGGTGTATTCAATCCGCAATCACTGTGAAGATAAACTCTGGTAATTAGTGCTGTTGATATATAGTATACCTCTCATACTTAGACTTAAAACCACAGCTGGCACATGTATAATAATCAGCAGCTGTGCTTTCCCTTTCTTCGATACTACCCTAATTAATCTTGTCTTTATCTTTTCCCTTGTTTTGATTTTATCTGGAGAATAGTTTACTATGAGAAACTGGACTTTAGGCAGATTTCTCTGGAGTGGAACCAAGGACAAGCAGAGCAGACCCAAGCAGCTGTTTTGTAATACTTTGTACATATGAAGACATGATTCTGATCACCTAAATGTAGGGTTCCTTTATACTTCTCAGGGGAGCTGCAATCGCTGCATGGTGTGCATGTGATGAAGTTGCCTCCTGTCTCTCCCTCTATGACTACTCCTGCAGCTTCTCTTGGGTCTGGCTGCCTGCTCCTGTTCTCTATGCTTCCCCTCCTGCAGCCTTTTCTGGATACTGCCTGTCTGTTGGCGCTGCATTAGCTTTGCTAGTTTAAGGCCCCACCTCACACTGACCTTCCCCGTAAACCTAATGAGCATTAATGCTCCTTTAAGTAATGTAATCCTTTGTTCTCAGATTTCGAGCTCCTGTGCCAGAATCCTCTGCAGTGATTAACCTTCATGCATCCAAAGATATGAACGTTGAAGTCCTGATGCAGGAGCCTACTGCCTCCATCTTTTGCTATTGCTTTCTCATATCCAGCTTACTCTAGGACAGTGATGGCGAACCTTGGCACCCCAGATGTTTTGGAACTACATTTCCCATGATGCTCAACTACACTGCACAGTGCATGCGCATTATGGGAAACATAGCTCCAAAACATCTGGGGTGCCAAGGTTCGCCATCACTGCTCTAGGACCTCCAGCCTATACTTAAAGTCCTCCTGTCTTGCTGACACCACTCCCCCCTCTCCACTGTCCTCCTCACAGGTCCCTTTGTGTCTTCCTGCTACTGTTATTCCCACTTTTCTCCCTCATGCAGCCTTCTTTAGGTCCCACTGTCCTTATGTTGTTCCTGCATTTAACACTGCTCCTTCTTCTGGATCCTGCTGCTTGCTTGCTGGTGCTATTGCTACCACTCTTCCCTCTCCTGCAATTGCATGTAGGTCCTCTGGTTTCCTTGCTGTTGCTTTCTCTAGTGTGGCCTTTTTTATGTCCTCCTGTCTGATGCTGCTGCTCTCACTGATTCCACCTTTGTGTCCACCTCTGTGCCCTCCTGCCGGCTTGCTAATGAACCCACTGCTTCCTTACCTGATGTTCCCCTGTTTTGGTAAAGTAAAGTCATAGAGCAAAATATCCTATTTTAAAGCTAATTTTTAGGCTAAGCCTCCATCATCACTACCATTTACACACCACCCCCATTTTACCAATCCCTAGATCAGATTTAAAAAGAAAATCTATGTTTTTTTGAACCTGAAATTGCAATAATGTGAGCAGGCCAGGTCCCAATTCTTTTTTTCCCTAGATTGTAGTGTAGGAGGGTGCTTCTTTTGAGTGCCCACATTACTCAATGGTGTGGTGAATGATTCTCCAACAAAAATAGGAACGTTTATTTTTGATATCTTGACTCTTTAATGCCCTCAACTTGAAACCTCAACTTCAGTCATGGCTTGGTCTTTGGAAGAAAAAGATCTATTTTAACATTTAAAAACAGACAGGACGTAAAAAGGCACAGCACACTGCCAATTTATATTAATTAGTCTCTTTATTTTACTTGGCATGTTGTCAAAAGCCCTGAAAAATAAACTAGAGATTCGTTAGGACATCCGTAGAACGTCATCATTATGAATTTGTCAGTCTGAGGATGTTTTCTTTTTGGTTTTAAATGGTTGATCCCCGAGGCTGCAAATGCCATCTTTTCACATATGCTTTCTCATTATCAGGCAAACAAGAATGGTCTTAAAGAGCAATACGGAGAAAAATTATATATATCTGAAAATATAATATATATACATAACACACACAGTATCTCACAAAAAAGTGAGTACGCCCCCTTACATTTTTGTAAATATTTTTAATTATATCTTTTCATGTGACAACACTGAAGAAATTACACTTTGCTACAATGTAAAGTAGTGAGTGTACAGCTTGTATAACAGTGTAAATTTGCTGTCCCCTCAAAATAACTCAACACACAGCCATTAATGTCTAAACCGCTGGCAAAAAAAGTGAGTACACTCCTAAGTGAAAATGTCCAAATTGGGCCCAAAGTGTCAATAATATGTGGGGCCACCATCATTTTCCAGCACTGCCTTAACCCTCTTGGGCATGGAGTTCACCAGAGCTTCACATGTTGCCACTGGAGTCCTCTTCCACTCCTCCATGACGACATCACTGAACTGGTGGATGTTAGAGACCTTGTGCTCCTCCATCTTCCGCAAGACACACTTGTCTTTGTACTCCTCACCTGGTTGCCGCCACACATGTTTGAAACCATCTGAACCAAATATGTTTATCTTGGTCTCATCAGACCACAGGACAAAATTCCAGTAATCCATGTCCTTAGTCTGCTTGTCTTCACCAAACTGTTTGTAGGCTTTCTTGTGCATCATCTTTAGAAGAGGCTTCCTTCTGGGATGGCAGCCATGCAGACCAATTTGTGCAGTGTGCAGCACTGACCCCCCCACCCCTTCAACCTCTGCAGCAATGCTGAAAGCAGTCATACATCTATTTCCCAAAGACAACCCCTGAATATGACGCTGAGCATGTGCACTGAACATCTTTAGTTGGCCATGGCGAGGACTATTCTGAGTGGAACCTGTCCTGTTAAATCGCTGCATTGTCTTGGTCACCATGCTGCAGTTCAGTTTCAGGGTCTTGGCAATCTTCTTATAGCCTAGGCCAGTGATGGCGAACCTTGGCACCCCAGATGTTTTGGAACTACATTTCCCATGATGCTCCACTACACTGCAAAGTGCATGAGCATCATGGGAAATGTAGTTCCAAAACATCTGGGGTGCCAAGGTTCGCCATCACTGGCCTAGGCCATCTTTATGTAGAGCAACAATTCTTTTTTTCAGATTCTCAGAGTTCTTTGCCATGGAGTATCAAGTTGAACTTCCAGTGATCAGCATGAAGGAGTGAGAGCGATAACACCAAATTTAACACACCTGCTCCCCATTAGGGATGAGCCAAACACCCCCCCGGTTCAGTTTGCACCAGAACTTGCGAACAGGCACAAAATTTATACGAACAAGCAAACGCCGTTAAAGTCTATGGGACACGAATATGAAAACTCAAAAGTGCTAGTTTTTAAGGCTTATTTGCCATAAAAAGTGTTTGGGGCCCCGGGTCCTGCCCCAGCGGACATTTATCAATGCAAAAAAAAGTTTTAAAAACTGCAGTTTTTCAGGAGCAGGGATTTTAATAATACTTAAAGTGAAACAATAAAAATGAAATATTCCTTTAACTATTGTGCCTGGGCAGTGCCTTTGGTATGCCTGTAAAGTGGTGCATCTTTCCCATGTTTAGAACAATACCCTAGCAAAATGACATTTCTACAGGAAAAAAAAGTAATTTAAAACTGATTACGGCTGTAATAAATTGTCAGGTCTCAGCAATGTAGATAAAACTCATTGAAAAAAACAGAATGGGTTCCTCTGTCCCCTTACATTACCAGGCCCTTTGGGTCTGGTATAAATATTAAAGTGAACCCCAAACCAATTTAAAAAAAATTATTGTGTGGCAGTACCCCCAAAATTTTGGGGGGACCCCTACGCCATTTTTTTTTATTTTAGCACAGGGTTCCCCTTAAATTCCATACCAGACCTGAAGGGCCTGGTATGGAATTTAAGGGGAACCCTGTGCTAAAATAAAAAAAATGGCGTAGGGGTCCCCCCAAAATCCATACCAGATCCTTAGGCGAGCTCGCAACCTGGCAGGCTGCAGGAAAAGAGGAGGCAAGAGAGCCCCCCGTTCTGAACCGTACCAGGCCACAGGCCCTCAACATGGTGAGGTTGCTTTGGAGTGGGGTCTGTGGGTGGGGGGGTTATCGGAATTTGGAAGCCCCCTTTAACAAGGGGACCCCCAGATCCCTCCCCCTCCATGTGAATTGGTAATAGGTACAATTTAGGTACAATAGGTTACCAATTCACAAAAATAGTAAAAATGCCAGAAGACACTTAGGGACAAGTCCTTTATTAAAAAATAAAAATGTTCCGCGATGTAAATCTGTCTCACGCCACCTGAGGAAACTAAAAAAGAAAAAAAATTGACACAGCTGTGCCTCCATGGGAGGCTCCTGCACACTGACCACTTCTTCTCGATGACAACTGTTATATAGCTGAGGGCGGGGCCACCTGGTGACCTTGCCTTCCTCTGACGTCATGTGACGCCACAAGGGTTGTGGAGATAAGACCCTTGCCCCCATCAACATGGGGACAAGTAGCTTTGGGGGCCACTCCAAAGCATCCTCCCCATGTTGCGGGCATGTGGCCTGGCACGGTTTGGGGGGGCGCTCTCTTGCCCCCCTTTTTTTCTTCAGCCTGCCAGGTTGCGTGCTTGGATAAGGGTCTGGTATGGATTTTGGGGGGACCCATGCCATTTTTTTTTTAAATTGGCGCAGGATTCCCATTAATATCCACACCAGACCTGAAGGGCCTGGTAATGGACTGGGGGGGGGGGGGGGGCAGACACACACATGAGTGCTCTGCAATAAGTTTCCACACTTTTTTAACTCTTATTAAATATAGAAAGATGCGGAAACTTTTTAAAGACCCCTCCATGTATATTATACTGTATATAGTAATACACCTGTTATTTATTTTACTCATTTACAGACACTCAGAAAACACTGAACCATCTACATAAACCTTTTCCCAAAGTTTGACTTTACAAATCCTGTCCTTATCGCATCTGTTTGCACACAGACAAGTTTTGGATGAAAGCCAAAGAATCTACTTTTATGTTAGGTAGAAAGATTTCTTAAAGAGGATCATACCCTGGACCTTAAAACAAATTTAAATCCTTAAAGTGTTACTAAACCCAGTAAGATGAAAATGGTTCACCTCCCCCCCCCCCCCAGCTTCTAAATCATCGTTTTACATTAAAATATTGCAACTCTATACATTTTTCGATGATCTGTATACCACCTGCACAGTTTCTCCAGTGGTGAGAGTTCAGGTAGGAGGAGATTTCCACTACAGCCTGTATACACATTGTGATGTCAATATCCTGTGAGCTGGCTAGCTCTGAGAATGAGGAAATGTTCTCTCCAGCATAAGAGACACCACTGAGCATGTGCAGGTCGGCTACCCTGCCTGTGTTAGCTGGCTTTCCCCAGATAGACAGTGCACTAGGGGGAGGATCTGTGCATACAGTATAAAACAGCCTTTTTTACACAATGCGGAGGATTAACCTCTTAAGTTCCACAGTGAGTATAACAAGCATACTATGCTACATATACAGACTGATTTTACTTATGTGGGTTTAGTAACCGATTCAGCCCCGGAAGATTTTACCCCCTTACTGACCAGAGCATTTTTTGCAATTTGTCACTGCATCGATTTAACTGACAATTACTCGGCCATGCGACGTTACACCAAAAAACAAAATTGACGCCCTTTTTTTCCCACAAATAGAGCTTTTTGGTGGTATTTGATTTTTCAGTTTTTATTTTTTGCGCTATAAATTTTTTTTAAAAAAAGCAATATTTGTTTACTTTTTGCTATAATAAATATCCCCCATATATTTAAAAAAAAGTTTTTTTCCCCAGTTTAGGCCGATATGTATTCTTCTACATATTTTGGGTAAAAAAATAAATAAGCATATATTGATTGGTTTGTGCAAAATTTATAGCATCTACAAAATAGGGAATAGATTTATAGCATTTTTATTATTATTATGATTTTAATAGTAATGGTGGCGATCTGCGATTTTTATCAGGACTGTGACATTATGGTGGGCAGATCTTACACTTTTGATACTATTTTGGGACCATTGTCTTTAATACAGTAATCAGTGCTATAAAAATGTATTTACTGTGTAAATGACAATGGCAGTCAAGGGGTTAACCACTAGGTGCCAGTGAAGGGGTGATTCTAACTGTGGGGGGTGGGCTACACCTCACATGACAGCAATCAGTGCACTCGATGACAGAGAGCAGTGATCTCTGTCCTGTCACTAGGCAGAACTGGGAAATGCTTTGTTTACAAAAGCATCTCCCCGTTCTTCCTCTCTGTGACACGATCACAGGCACCCGGCAGACATTGAGTCCGCGGGACCCGTGGTCACTGAGACCACAACCTGTGCGTGCCCGCATCTTAAAAGGGACGTACCTGTATGCCCTTTTGCCCACCAGTGCCATTCTTACAACGTAAATCAGTGTGCGCTGGTTGGCAAGCAGTTAAAGTATATCCTAAGGCAAAACTTTTTAAGGTTATGAATAGGGTAGAGAGGGATTAAAACACCTGTCAGATTTTTATTTATGTCTGTGCCCCTAAGGCTCGGTTCACACAGGGGCGACTTGTCCAGGCGACTTCGCTCCGACTTAGAAAAAAGGTTCCTGTACTACTTCAGGTGACTTGCATTGACTTCTATACAGAAGTCGTTTTGCAAGTCGCCGCTGATCGTGTGCAGGTCGCGGCGCTGCAAGTTGTGCCGCCCCTGTGTGAACCGAGCCTAAGGAGAGTCATCCTCTGCATTTGTCTTGTTTACCAATATCACCTAGTGTGAAAGTGAGAGAAAATCCCAATTTATAGGCTGTCACCAGAACTGGAATGGAAGGGGTAATGTTTCAATGGGTGCACTAGCTTTGGGGTCACAGGACTCCCTTATTTGGAGAGATTTGCGCTCACTTCCTGTTTTGGCTATGGAACGGGAAGTCAAAGGAACACTGTGTCCCAGTGCGGCACAGATGGCAAATAAAAAAAAAAATAAAAAAAACTGGCAAGGTTTATAACTTATGCAAAATGAAAAAGGAAGTGTTGCCTTCACTTTAACCACTATTCCACACAAAGCAAAACTGAAATATATACTGAACCACACAGATACTAAATAAAAAATGTATTTATTTGATTGAGATTAGTGAAAACATTTATAACCCCTAAACCTTCAAAACATTTGAAAGGAAACTCCCAAATCTACACCTACAGAGACATCTGTCTGGTGCAAAACCGTACAACCATAGAGTAGAATTTAAACACCTGTTCAAAAAAGTTCACATGAATGAGCAAGACTCTAGTATCCATAATATAACATTATTAGCAGAGTATTGATAGATCTTAGATCCTATGACAAGGAAACATACATAAACATAGCAAGCGAGTATTGTGGCTGGATGTCACTTTGTCAGAACTGGAGGACAACGGGGCTTCTGGTCATGATAGATGCAGAGCTCATTCAGAGTGTTTGTTCCCCAACACTGCGGGGCTAATCTAATGCCGGCCATACACAGTTCGAATTTCGAAAATAATTTTCTTTCGAAAATCGTATCTAAGAATTTTCTTATGAATTTCCCACCATTAGTGGGCTCCAGCAACAGCCGATTTTCGTGCGGAAATAAAATTTGAGGAATTGGACATGTTGGAAATTTTTTGAAAAACGAACAATTCGAATCGTGCGAGAAATGTAATAAGAAAAGAAAATTTACGGAGATAAAAGAATATTTACGGAGAGAAAAGAAGATTCCCGGCCAAGAAAATTCTTTTCTGTAGCAACATGAGGTGAAATTGAAGGCTTGGTCGGCCGAATTTCGAAAATCAATGGTGGCATCATCGGATCACAAAAAAAACGAATTTTCTGATTTTGAAAAGAAAATTTGTTTGAAATTCGACCGTGTATGGCCTGCATAACAGTATGCTTTCTTTTGGTATTGCACTATCTCTTAGATCTAAGCATTTACAATGCTGTGAAAAAGAATTTGCCCCTTCTGATTTTTTTATGTTTGCAATAAAGCATTTGCGATAACTGGCAATGAGTCTTTCACATTGCTGTGGAGCAATTTTGACACACTCTTCTTTTGCAGAATTGTTTTAATTCAGCCACATTGGAGGGTTTTCCAGCATGAATGGCCGGTGTAAGGTCATGATACAGCATCTCAATTGGATTTAAGTCCAGGCTACTAGGCCACTCAAAAACCTAGATTTTGCTTTGTTTGAAACATTTGGAGGTGGACTTGCTGTTGTGTTTCGGATCATTGTCCTGCTGCATAAACCAAGTGCACTTCAGCTTGAGGTCACGAACTGATGGCCGGACATTCTCCTTTAGGATTTTCTGGTAGAGCTCACAATTCATGTTTTCATCAATTATGTCAAGTCATTCAGGTCCTGAAGCTGCAAATCAGCCCCAGACCATCACGCTACCGCTGCCATGTCTGACTGTTGGTATGATGTTCTTGACATGAAATGCTGTAGTAGTTTTATGCCAGATGCAACGGGACGCACACCTTCTAAAAAGTTACATTTTTGTCTCATTAGTCCACAGAATATTTTCCTAAAAGTATTTGGGATAACCAAGATGTTTTATGGTAAATGTGAGATGCGTTCTTTTTGGTCAGCAGTGGCTTTGGCCTTGGAACTCTCCCATGGATGCCATTTTTGCCCAGTCTCTTTATTATTGTTGAATCATGAACACTGATCTTACCTGAGGCAAGTGAGGCCTGCAGTTCTTTAGATGTTGTCCTGGGTTCTTTTTAGACATGGGCGCCATCAATAAATTCGTTTCGTTCTGTTCTATTACAGTTCGTATTAAAATTAATTCGTACTTCGTATTTTGTGTCCGAAATTCCGTTTCAATTCGTACGAAATACGAATTGTCGTTAGGTTCGTTGACTTGTACGAACGTTCACTACGCTGAATTTAACGGCAAAAATATATCTCAATATGACAGTCGATGCTGATGGATGTTTGGTTTTTATCCGAAATACGAAATTCCGTTGAAGAATTTCCTATCCGAAATACGAATTTTCGTTAAATGAGGGGCTCCCACCATCCCTGTGCTGTGCTGACGGATTTGTAAACAAAAGTTTGTATTTCGTACAGAATTCGGACGCATGGCAATTCATATTTCGGATCCTCCCGAACATACAAATTTAGGTAAATTCGTACGAATTTGAGATTCGTACGAAACAAATCGCACATGTCTAGTTCTTTTATGACCTCCTGGATGAGTCATCATCATGCTCTTGGAGTCATTTTTATAGGCCGGCCACTCCTGGGAAGGTTCACCACCGTTCCAAGTTATCTCTATTTGTGGATAATGGCTCTCCCCGTGGTTCACTGGGGTTCCAAAACCTAGAGTGATACACACACATATATATATATATATATATATATATATATATATATATATATATATATATATTCCACATTTTGTTGTTATGTTCCACCAAAAACCTAAATGTATTTTATTGGGATTTTATTTGATAGACCAACACAAAGTGGCACATAATTGTGAAGTGGAAGGCAAATGAATATGTGAAAAGTGTGGCATGCATTTGTATTCAGCCCCCTTTACTCTGCTTCTTCTGGCTAAAATCTAGTGGAACCAATTACCCTCAGAAGTCACCTAATTACTATATAGAGTCCACCCATGTGAAATTTAATCTCAGTATAAATTCAGCTGTTCTGTGAAACCCGCAGAGGTTTGTTAGAGAACCTTAGAGAACAAACAGCATCATGAAGGCTAAGGAACACACCAGACAGGTCAGGGATGAAGTTGTGGAGAAATTTAAAGCAGGGTTGGTTATAAAAAAAAATATCCCAGGCTTTGAACATCTCACAAAGCACTGTTCAATCCATCATCCTAAAATGGAAAGAGTATGGCACAACTGCAAACCTACCAAGACATGGTCGTCCACCTAAAGTGACAGGCTGGGCAAGGAGAGCATTAATCAGAGAAGCAGCCAAGAGGCCCATGGTAACTCTGGAGAAGCTGCAGAGATCCACAGCTTGGGTTCGAGAATTTGTCCACAGGACAACTATTAGTCAAGCACTCCACAAATCTGGCCTTTATGCAGGGGCGTCTGGAGGGGGTGGCTAGGGGGGGCTGAAGCCCCGAATGTGACCCCCTAAAGCCCGAGTGTCAGCTCTGCAGGGTCTCCATTGCTAGCCCCGAGCACCGGGACCAATCTGATCCCGAGCGCCGCTGAGTGTGGCCAAGTGCCAGAGCAGGTCCCGCAATCTGGAGCCTGCACATCTATGATGGACGTCCCACTGGTCCAATGCCAGGACCGCGGGACGTGTGACGTCTATCATAGGCGCTGTTGCTCCAGAAGGCAGGAATTACAAAGCGGCTGCTGTGCCACATCCCTGTTAGCGATCGGGCGAGCCGCTCTCCTCTCCTCCTCGGCTCCTCCTCTGAGGACTGGCTGCTGTGAAACCGCACACCACAGCTGAGACAGGTCAGTGTGTGTTAATGTCAGTGTAGGTTAATGTCAGTGTAGGTAGGTCAGTGTGTTTTAATGTCAGTGTGTGTTAATGTCAGTGTAGGTAGGTCAGTGTGTGTTAATGTCAGTGTAGGTAGGTCAGTGTGTGTTTAATGTCAGTGCAGGTAGGTCAGTGTATGTAAATGTCAGTTTATGTAAATTTCAGTGTAGGTAGGTCAGTGTATGTATATGTTAGTGTAGGTATGTCAGTGTATGTAAATGTCAGTGTAGGTTGGTCAGTGTGTGTTAATGTCAGTGTAGGTAGGTCCGTGTATGGTAATGTCAGTGTAGATAGGTCCGTGTATGGTAATGCCAGTGTAGGTAGGTCAGTGTATGTGTAGGTCAGTGTAGGTAGGTCAGACAAGTCAGTGTAGGTAGGTCACTACTGTTAGTGTATGTAGGTCAGTGTATGTATATGTCCAGTGTATGCAGGTCAGGCAGATGAGTGTAGGGGGGTCACTATCATCAGTGTAGGTAGGTCCATGTATGGTAATGTCAGTGTAGGTAGGTCTGTGTATGGTAATGTCAGTGTAGGTAGGTCAGTGTATGTGTAGGTCAGTGTAGGTAGGTCAGACAAGTCAGTGTAGGTAGGTCACTACCGTTAGTGTATGTAGGTCAGTGTATGTATATGTCCAGTGTATGCAGGTCAGGCAGATGAGTGTAGGGGGGTCACTATCGTCAGTGTAGGTAGGTAAGGTAGGTAGGTCACTACCGTCAGTGTAGGTAGGTTAGTGTATGTAAGTCACTACCGTCAGTGTCACGGCCCAGCCAAAACAAACCTGTGTCGCGTACAACAACCGCCCCCCCACCCGTTTCCGGCCTTGGACTCTGGGCTGAAGCCCCTGGTCCTTTTGCCACCTAGCAACGCCCCTGCCTTTATGGAAGAGTGGCAAGAAGAAAGACATTTTTTTAAAGAAGTCCCATTTGCAGTTTGTGAGAAGCCATGTGGGGGACACAGCAAACATGTGGAAGAAGGTGCTCTGGTCAGATGAGACCAAAATTTTACTTTTTGGCCTAAAAACAAAATGCTATGTGTGGCGGAAAACTAACACTGCACATTACCTTGAACACACCATCCCCACTGTGAAAAATGGTGGTGGCAGCATCAAGTTGTGGGGATGCTTTTCTAAAGCAGGGACAGGGAAGATGGTCAGAGTTGATGGGAAGATGGATGGAGCCAAATACGGGGCAATCTTAAAAGAAAACCTGTTGTAGTCTGCAAAAGACTTGAGAATAGGGTGGAGGGTCACCTTCCAGCCGCACAAGGAACCTAAACATACAGCCAGAGCTACAATGGAATAATTTAGATCAAAGCATATTCATGTGTTAGAATGCCCATTCAAAGTCCAGACCTAAATTCAATTGAGAATCTGTGGCAAGACTTGAAAATTTCTGTTCACAGAAATGTTCATTTTCTGAGCTACTTTGCAAAGAAGAATGGGCAAAAATGTCCCTCTCTGGATGTGCAAACTGGTAGAGACATACTCAAAAAGACTTGCAGCTGTAATTGCAGTGAAATGTGCTTTTTTTGTAATGAGATTGTAAAGAAAATAAAACAACAAAGTGGAAATTTCATTAAAAAAAAAAAAAAAAAAAAAAGGTTTTGAAGGAGTTAATGTGAAAAAATATAAAATGGGCATTTTAAAAGCATGACATTTCTGGTTCCTGTAAGAATGCTGGTTGGAAAAAGTTTAAAGAGCTTTGTGTGTAATATTTAAAAAAATATCCAAAGTACAGGTTAAAGCAAGTTTATATAAGGACACTATAGGAAGATTACTCAATACAAATGTACAAAAGCAGCCTTGGAAATGTTGCTGTTCAGTGATTTTCTGCGGAAAACAATGTTATCCTCATACAACCCAAAGTCTGCCATTTAACCAAAAAATCAGATTAGGATATAGTTAGATTAATTTGCAGATTGGTAGGAAAAAAGATTTGCCTTTTACCCCGTCAGCACTTTATTGCAAAGGAATATTACATTATTCCAAAAGACTTTATCAATTATGTGCAGGGGTTTAGTGAAGAATATTCATGCTTTTATTTTTATACTTCCAATTTTAAATTTTACCATTTTGGTTTACTGGGTTCTAGGGCTGCACAACTGCCAGTTTAACGCCATATAGTTCTGTGTGCGTTACTGCCAGTTTAACGCCATATAGTTCTGTGAGTCACTGTACGTTTGGCGCATTATATTGCAGAATATTATCCGGTCCCTGACCGGCGTACGCCAATGTACATCGGCAGAATAGCACGGGCAGGCATATTGGCGTACAGGTACGTCCAATCTTTAATGCCGCCCTGCCATTGCGAGCGTGCCGGTCGGGACCCCCGTGAGTCTGGTCACAGGGCGGCTGAACGGAGAAATGCCGCTGTAAACAGCATTTCCCCGTTCTGCCTAGCAACTAGTGATGCTGATCTCTGCTAAATGTGAGAACAGCGAAATCTCTCCTCTCCTACTCAGTCCTATCCCCATACAGTTAGAACACACCTAGGGAACCCTTTGATTGCCCCCTAGTGTTAATCCCTTTCCTTTCTGTGTCATTTATACAGTAATCAGTGCATTTTTATAGCACTGATCACTGTATAAATGTCAATGGTCCCAAAAATGTGTCAAAAGTGTCTGATTTTTTTGCGTGTAGCGCAAAAAAAAACAAAAAATGCCAGAGGTGATCAAATAGCACCAAAAGAAAGCTCTATTTGTGGGAAAAAAAAGGATGTAAATTTTGTTTGGGTACAGCATTGCATGGTCGGGCAATTACCAGTTAAAGCGACGCAGTGCCAAATTGTAAAAAGTGCTCTGGTCAGGAAGGGGGTAAAACCTTCCAGGGCTGAAGTGGTTAAGTGCAAATACTTGCCTTATTCCTCCCTCCTGTAGGCTTCGTCTGTGATGCACAAGCTGCTGCTCTTTGCCCCTTCACTGGTCACAGAATCTGCATTGTATGGGAAGAGGCCAAAGGCCTGCCCACAACTCAGGACAGGAGCATTTGAAAAGAAGCTTCTTGGGGAGCAAGAAATAAGGTATGTATTTGTACATATGTATTAAGCCTTAAGCTGGGTATACAAGTACTGAAATTCAGCCGGCTTAGCGGGATCGCTAGACCAACCTTCTGTCGAACGATCTTACTAGAAAATCGGTATTCGATCAGGGCATGCAGCACCAATGCATGCTGGACATGCAGTCCCAACATCAGAATACAGTAGCACAGACATCCCTGCATGCACATCATTTGCATATATGCAGGGATCTGTGAGGTTTTTTTTGTTTGTTTTTCATTCATTGGTTGAAGGAAAAAAACAAAAAAGTATGTGTCAGGTGATATTGTCATCCTATAATGTAAGAAGGTCAAAGTCAAGTGTTTAACAGTAAGGCCATTATCATGGTTTTCTGTTACATTACTTGGAAAAGAGCACAGAGGTGCATTGTTGACACAAAAAACAAGTGTTGCCTTGTATTTTCTACAATACCATAATACCATTGTGAATAGTCACTTGTATCATTTACACTTGCTGATGTGTCTGAGCCCCATGTGGTATAGCAATATAAGCCACTAAAAAAGCAAAACAGGATTGCAATTTTTCTTTGCTTTATGTTAGCAAAAGACTTTCACCACTAGTCTGTGCAAGTGATACTTCATAATGCACTAAAAGCTGTGCTTTAATTTATATACAATATATAAATATATACGTTATGTGTATATATATATATATATTGTATATAAATTATCAACATGGGGGGGATGCTTTTTGGTCCCCCCCCAAAACACCTTGTACTCATGTTGATGGGGACAAGGGCCTCTTCCCCACAACCCTGGCCATTGGTTGTGGGGGTCTTCGGGCAGGAGGCTTATCAGAATCTGGAAGCCCCCTTTAACAAAGGGGCCCCCAGATCCTGCCCCCCCATGTGAATGGATATCGGGTACATTGTACCCCTACCCATTCACCAAAAAAGGGTCAAAGTAAAAACGACAGGAGACAGTTTTAAAAAAAAAATCCTTTATTTAAAAAACAAAGTGTCCTGCGATGTGCTTCCATAATCATTCACGGCATCCGACGGTCCAGAGGAAAGAAAAAAACAGAAAAACTGTGTCTCCTTTGGAGACGTCCCGCCAACGTCTTTTCGCTTTGACGGCTGTTATATAGGTCACCATCACATGATGTCAGAAAGGGCAAGGTCACCCAGTAACCAGGTGGCCCTACCCTTGGCTATATAACAACTGTCACCACAAAAAGACAGCAGTCGGTGAGATGCCCTCCCATCGAGGTGGAGCTTTTTTGGGGTCTGTCAGTGCCGTGGTTGAACATTGAGGTGGACCTATTGTTTTGCACAAAAAAAAAAATTCTCCTGTCATTTTTACTTTTTGACAATTTTTTTTAGAATGGATAGAAGTACAATGTACCTGTTACCCATTCACATGGGGGGGCGGGATCTGGGGTCTTCCAAATTCTGATAAGCCCCCCCGCCTGCAAACCCACAACCAATGGCCATGGCTGTGCGGATGAGGCCCTTGTCCCCATCCACATGTTGAAGGCATGTGGCCTGGTACGGTTCAGGAGGGGGGCACTATCTCTTCCCCCCTTTTCCTGCAGCCTGCCAGGTTGCATGCTCTGATAAGGGTCTGGTATGGATTTTGGGGGGACCCCCACCCCATTTTCTTATAACTTTTGGCCCGAGTCTCTCATTAAAACCCATACCAGACCTGACGGGCTGGTACGGATTTTGGGGGGGACCCTGTGCAATTTTTGTTTAAATATTGGTGCAGGGTCCTACTTAACCACTTTAATACACTGTTATAATATAAAGTTACGAAATTACAGTTTTTTAATTGCAAATTTCAGTATTTCCACTACAAACAGGTACAATATGCAATTAGCAATGTGATTTAAGGTAGATATTAAGGCAAATAACATATTTCTTATTTTATTTGCGATTATACAGTAGTAAGTAGCTCAGGGACAGGACTCAGGAGGGCAAGAAATTAGAATGGGCAGGCACACACAGTTAACACTGACAGCACCGTGCAGCAGCACAGATAGGGTTGCCACTTTTTATTCAAGCCAAACCCAAACACTTTAGCGGCGCACAGCAATTCTTATTAATTTGTAATGTGCACTGGAGCCCCTTTGGGCACTTCAAAGAGTGTCCCCCTCACCGTGCTGTCAGGTCCTGTTCTGAGCCGCATTACTGTCTGAATAATGTGTCTGGGTTTCAGGTGGACTGAAACCCAGACACATGATTTAAAACCCGGACTGTCTGGGTGAATCCCAGACAGGTGGCAACCCTAAGCACAGATAATGAAACCTCTCCAACATGACACATCCCCTCCTGATTCACAGTGACAGTCTCTCTCAACGCCAGATGATCCCTTCACTCTACTTCAGTCCAAACAGACAGTCCCGCTCCCAGCTTGCCTTGCTCCTGCCCCACAGACCCGCACAAGAGGCTCCAGCGCTTCACCCCTTTGCACCATGACATCACACGAAGCGCTCAGGCACCGCCTCTGCCAGACTCACACCCTGCTGGCGCTGCCGGAATACATTATAGTAGGCACTCAGATAGTCTCAGCATGTGCAGTTACGAGCTGAGCATCACAGCCTTATTTTTTACTGGCAGCCTTTGCCTTTTACTGGCATTTACTGGCAGGAGAAAAGTACTAATTTTTTACTGGCTGGCAGTAAAAATACTGACGGTTAGCAACACTGCCAAGAGTTTTGTGACTCTCATCTAAAGAGCTGCAGCTTGGCATACTTGTGAAAAAGCATCTATAGAAAAATGTCTGCTCTTCCCATAGCTTAATCACTGCCTAGAGAAAGCTTTCCCTCTGCTGTATGGCCATCTTCCCTGTAAACCAAAAGGTGGTAAGTAGTAACTCCCTGTGTTCTCCCTGTGTCTGCGTGGGTTTCCCCTGGGTACTCCGGTTTCCTCCCACACCCCAAAGACATGCTGGTAGGTTAATTGGCTTCTGTCTAAATTGGCCTAGTATATGAATGTGAGTTGGGGACCTTAGATTGTAAGCTCCTTGAGGGTAGGGACCGATGTGAAGGTACAATGTATATGTAAAATGCTGCATAAATTGACGGCGCTATATAAGTACCCTAAATAATAATAATAACTCCCATAAAATGTTATATTAGGGAAATTGTTTGGAGAGGGTGTGGTAGGTAGGATTATTTTTAAGTCTTTTTTTCTAATATACACAGTGATATAGGGATATAATAAATATAAATATAATATATATATATATATATATATATATATATATATATATATATATATATATATATATATATATATACACACAGAAAACCAAATGAAGGAGTTATGTTTTACATTAAATGTACATTTTAACAAAAGAGGAGAAACCCTTTAGGATTGAAGTGTTTTTAAGGCTTTATATAAATGCTTACCAGGTCAGCTAAGTTAGCAGATGAGAGAGTTGACAAAAAGTTCTTTAATTAAACACAGCAGCTGGTTGCTTGCAGCAGGTGTCATGTGTCACACATATGTACATGATCTCAGTTCATTTAATGAAAACACGCATTGTTTTTTTGGGTGGGCGTCAGAGTTGCACTTGTAGAACTGGGAGACTTTCTGGGCAACGAAACAGGACACGCTGGTAGTTTCAGCACTCCTCCTTCTAAGTTCTAACAAACAAAGGACAGTCCCTGTGTATAGCCAAAGATTATACAGATAATGTTGTTTGGTCTAATGCCTGTGTTTAGTAACTTGGCTTGTGAATTATCTTCATTTCGATATCCTAAGAATATGTTACTGGTTTTGATACACATGAAGTACGTTATTTACACATTACAAAGATGGCTACATCTGATTTCCAACACACAACGGAATGTAGAGGAAGATATCGAGTCCTAGTCCAACTGCCAATTTAGGGAATAAAAAGGGACGTCTGCCCAAAAGCTAAAGTAGAGCCTTAGGCCGCGTACACACGGGCGGACTGTCCGCCCAACTAGGTTCGTCAAACAGTTTGACAAACAGTCCGTTCAAAATTAGCATGAACGGACTTGCCCACACACGACGAACGAACAGTCCGCTGAAAACTTGCGCGATGACGTGAACGGCACGTACGACGGGACGAGAAATTCGGCGTCCGATACACTGCAATGCAACCTTCGCCGTGTAAATTCTTTCTGAGCATGCGCGAGACTTAGTTTGTCGAACAAGCCTACACACGAGCGGACTGTCCGCTCAAACCAAGTTTCAGCGGACAGTCTTACGGAAATTCCGAAAAACTTTGTTCGTCAGACTGTCCGCTGAAACTGTCCGCTGAAGCCCACACACGAGCGGACTGTCCGCTGAAACACTGTTCAGCGGACAAAGTTGGACGAACAGTCCGCCCGTGTGTACGCGGCCTTTGGGGCCGAGACAACAGTGATATTCCAACTGAAAGATTTCCCTGCTATATATCCCAGCTCTGTTCCTGTCCACCTGAAAGTTTTGAGAGTTCTGTTCTGCGTTGTTTAAATTATTTATTTAAAGCGGAACTAAACCTTCTATCCTTTTCAGCCAAGGAAGCTGCCATCTTCAGCCAAGGAAGCTGCACATGTGATATATTATGACACCAGTCATTTGATGGTTTGGCGGTTTGGTTGAGAGTTCAAGCATATGTGACAGTTAACATTCCTAGCATGCCAGGAAGTTATTTGAAAACGTTAAATGGATAGGTTTAGTTCTGCATTTTCATATAAAGGAAAAAAAAACCCCACTGGAATGAGATATTTGGTAACAACCAGTGACACAATGCAAGCAAGTTTAAATAGGCAATCATGAAACGGTTTTGCAGAAGAACAGTTGACATGAGTTATAGCTGACTGCATTGGTGGCTGGTGGTATATTTTTTGGGGGGGCAGCAAATCATCCACCCGCCGCCACCACCCCCCAGGTCGGTCGGGTCACAAACAAAACCCTCCACTGTCGGTCGGTCAGTCACCAGCCCCACACTTACCCCATCTAGGTTGTGGGCAGCGTTTCCTCTGGGCGACGGGGGGGCGTCTCTTCCTCCTGGTGCTTCACGGGTGCTTCCCCTGCGTCTCCTCCCTTCTCCTCCTCCTCGGCAGCCAATAGGTCTCAGGACCCACTTCATGATTACCCCGGAAGGAGAATCGGGAAGACAATAGCGAATATTAAATCTGGACCGGCTCAGAGTGCAGTCCACCCTTTTTTGAAGCCTATTAGAGTCTCTGGCTTTAATCACGTGCTTCTAAATAAAATAAAAAAACATTGAAATCCATGCGCTGGCGCCCCGCATGTAGATTACGTGGGGCGCCAGCATCCAATTGGGTAACTGCCTCCCTGTGCCCGAGAAAATCATAGAGGAACCAAGTTCCTCTCAGCTTCCTCTGGAGAATACAGGCTGCACCTGCCTACACATTTATATCAAATGGGCTGCCTTAACACAACACACGCTAACACATCCATTAATGCACCGCTGCAGAATGCTTTAGTGTGAATGACCCCTGGGCCCAAATAGGGCTCAGTTGTAGCTGCGATCTGTGTTATATATACACTATATTACCAAAAGTATTGGGATGCCTGCCTTTACATGGACGTAAGCTTTAATGGCATCCCAGTCTTAGTCCTTAGGGTTTAATATTGAATTGGCCCACCCTTTGAAGTTGCCGCTTTAACAGCTTCAACTCCTCTGGGAAGGCTGTCCGCAAATTTAGGAGTGTGTCTGTGGCAATGTTGGCCCATTCTTCCTCTAGCGCATTTGTGAGGTCAGGCACTGATGTTGGAAAAGAAGGCCTGGCTCGCAGTCTCCACTCTAATTCATCCCAAAGATGTTTTATCGGGTTGAGGTGCAGGCCAGTCAAGTTCCTCCACCCCAAACTCACTCATCCATGTCTTTATGGACCTTGCTTGGTGCATTGGTGTGCAGTCATGTTGGAACAGGAAGGGGCCATCCCCAAACTGCTCCCACAAAGTTGAGAGCATGAAATTGTCCAAAATGCCTTAGTATGCTGATGCCTTAAGAGTTCCCTTCACTGGGAGTAAGGGAAGTCCAACCTCTGAAAAACAACCCCACATCCTAATCCCCCCTCCACCTTTATGGACCAGTGCACAAAGCAAGGTCCATAAAGACATGGATGAGCGAGTTTTGGGTGAAAGAGCTTGTCCCAATACTTCTGGTAATATAGTATATATCTAAAGGTGAATCAAAAGGAGGGCTGCTGTGCATGAAGGAGGGACAGAAGGATTTTCATCCGAAATTGAAATAATTGGATGCTAAGAAATGTATATTACAGGTGGCCTGGCAATACCATGGCATCCCTTTAAGAAAAAGCTTTCCCCTAAGGCTATGTAGAGGAAAGCCTAGACTGGCTTATTAGTGACGTAGATTGAAAGTTAT
Source organism: Lithobates pipiens (assembly GCF_037356315.1). Lineage (NCBI taxonomy): Eukaryota > Metazoa > Chordata > Amphibia > Anura > Ranidae > Lithobates > Lithobates pipiens. The sequence continues at coordinate 52,625,270 of NW_027507784.1, forward strand.
AAAATTGACATTTCCCCCAGCTCTACATCCCCAGCTCATGGCACCAGCTGTTCCTCGCTGCTGTCAATGGTAAATCATTTCAAGATGAAATCCTTTGATATATTCTGGATTAACATGACATATGCAGATGATATTGACCAGAAGCAAAGTATACCTCATAATATATGTTGTTAACTTGAACAGAAAAACACATGTATGCACATAGCTCAGCGTATGAATCATCAACGTATATCACTGTAGTTGACGTATATTGTAAAATGGCCTTTTTAGTGCGCGTCACTTCTATGATATGATGGTCTTGACAGAACACAAGATTTTTCTTCCTATGTTTGCCTTAAAAGGGTTTTCCTGCATAAATTGCGATTTCCTAGTTTTCTCTGATTCCCACATATTAATATAGGGAAGCCCATCCCCCTCCCAGACGCATACACACCTGACCCCCATGTTCGCTTCTGCAATAACTTTAAAACTTTTTTAAATATCAATCTTTGAGACAATATGAAAACTACCAATTCATTCAGTTTTGTATTTATTTTAAATGCTGAAATGTATCTTTACATACAGGTGATATAAAAACCATGAAATTGCATTCCAGGTTTCAATGCACTTTAAGTAGTTTATAATGGCCAACTATTTCCATGACTAAACGATGCGGCTGGGTGTGCTGTAAGAGATCTTTCAGATGGGCAGGTGGAGGATGATAAAAACGGGCAGCTGAGCCACAGTTTTACGGTGGGCTTGGGGCGCAGAGCACTGCTGCCTGAGCCCGGCCAGTTGTGTGACAATAGCGAATTAATATTCTCTATTGTCTTCCTGATACTCCTCCCGGCCAATCAGGAAGTGAGTCCTGAGACCTGATTGGCCAGGGAGTCTTAGGACTCCCAGCCAATTGGGTCTCCGGACCCACTTCCTGTTTGGCTGGGAGGAGAAGCAATGGCCCCAGAGCAAAGAGTAGCTGGAGTGAGGAGCAGAAGCTCTACCACAGAGCCTCATCCTATGGGTCCTAAGGTAAGGAGGCCTCCCGTCCGTCTCCCACGTGGGGGGTGGGGATCGCCGCTTTCCTGTCCATCTCCCGTGGTGGGGGTGGCGTTCGTTTTCCACCTCCCAAAAAATATTGAGCATCAGACGCCACTGGGGTGTGTATGGATTATTTTTGGAGAATAGGGATATTGTTTGGTGTCACATTAAGCCATGCCACCCCTGAAAATGATACTTCAAGCATGTGAGACAGCTAACAACATTTACAGCTGTGCCGGACTTACGTAAAAAAAGAAAAGAGATATTTCAGATACATGCAGCACTGGAAGCAGAAGGAAGCCACAAAAGGACAGTTTCAGGATCCGGTGTTCTGATTACTTCCTGAAACGTTCATAGTAGTTATCCATGGATGTTATTATAACCTCTTTTACAGAGACAAGCCTATAAAAAGTATGTCCATTACTTAAAATCACCCTGTGAAGAAGACATGTGGTCAGAGAAATATGCTGACCTCTTTCTCTGAAATTCCTAGTTTTTAGGGTCATTTTTAGATTATTGGATGATTTCAATAAAGCGTTTAGACTTTCTATATACCAGTGTGTAGTCATCCAACTCTTCTTAATCCGGGGGGAGGGGGGGGGGGGGGGTGATTGCAACAAATCACTTGAGGCATACCTCATGTAGCACCCTGGAGTTTAGGTAGGGTTGCTTCTCACAAATTTACTTGCCAGGAGTAGTTATCCTGGTTGATTGTTAGAGATCTATTGATTTCTCCCTAAGTTTGGCCTTGTTGCATTTTTCTCTTCTACCACACTTGGTGGCACTAGAAAGAAGAAGGGCAACGCAAGATCAGATTATGGGTATATGGGGTATCTCGGCCAATGGGCAGGGGTTTTCTTGAATCCCTTGGCCTGCTGGGAGAGAATATATATTTGGGTGGACTAAGGTGATCTGTGCTCTGTGCCACCTGGACAGCTGTCCTGGGTGGACATGTGTTGTGTCCCCCGGGCTTCTAGGCCGTAGATTGGGCCTATCCCCAGTACATCGGGCCGCTAAGCTGTATTAAAGCCTATCTAGAAGTAAGAGAGCAGCGTAGGCTTGGGACTGCGGCTTGCAATCCAACCAGAAGTGACGGTTCTGCCAACCGGAGAACCTGTCATGGTCAGAGGTAGAAGGGAAGCTGCCGCCACTAAGGGACTAACCACCTGATTATCAGGGACCACAGTGATTAACTGAAGCAAATACAGGAGCAGCATTCTCACCAACCGGGACGGTGAAGAATCTGGAAACTTCAGTGGGTATCAAGTCAGGGACCCAGCCAGCAGAGGTGATGCTTACAGAGCAGCCTTGTGTGTCAAGCCAGGGAAGGAGCAGGCCAGTGAAGTGAAGTATGATGGGTATCGTGAGCAGGGCTGTCTTTAATTTGGATTGGGCCCTGGGCAAACATTTTCTTGGGGCCCCCCCCTCCATTCTGAGGCATACAAAAAATAGCAGGTAGACACAAAATCAGTTTACTGCAGCAGATCACGCAGTGATTGCAATTGTTTGCCAGAGGTTACAGCCTATCCTTACTGCTCGCTGGCTGGTTGCTAGAGGTTACAACACATAATTTCTGCTTGCCGATTGGTTGCTAGAGGTAATGCACATCATTACCACTTACTGATTGGCTACTAGAGATTAAAGCAGATCACTACTGTTCGCTGATTGGTTGCTACAGGTTAATGCACATCATTACCTCTCACTGAGCAGTGGAGCAATCCTAAATAATTGAGCAAGTAAAGGGGCACATTAATACACACACATACTACAGGAGAGTGTCAGAGAGTGCAGACATATTACAGGAGAGGTTCAGAGACTGCAGACATACTGCAGGAGACAATCAGAGACTGGGGACATACTGCAGGAGATTACCAAAGACTGGGGACATACTGCAGGAGACAATCCGAGACTGGCGACATACTGCAGGAGACAATCAGAGACTCCGGAAATACTACAGGAGACAATAAGAGACTGCGGACATACTGCAGGAGACAATCAAAGACTGCGGACATACTGCAGGAGACAATCGGAGACTGGCGACATACTGCAGGAGACAATCAGAGACTGGCGACATACTGTAGGAGACAATCAAAGACTGCGGACATACGTCAGGAGACAATAAGAGACTGCGGACACACTGCAGGAGACAATCAGAGACTGTGGACATACTGCAGGAGACAATCAGAGACTGTGGACATACTGCAGGAGACAATCAGAGACTGCAGACATGCTACAGGAGATGGTCAGAGAATTTTCAGCAATGCACAGCTTGACAGTTGAATAACACAGCTCAGGGTTTAAGCAGTCAGGCATTTTATGGGTGCAAGGACATACCTGGGCAGCCAAACTCACTACATACATTTAGAGGGATTCCATTCTCTGCTCTCACTACAACAGCCGGGGGCTCCACTGATGCTTTGCAGGGGGGCCCCGTTACCCGTGAATTGGGGCCCCATGAAGGTTTTGCAGAGTGCACAGAGGACAAGAGGACTGGAGGCTGTATTACCACGCTAGCCAGCTGAGAGGGGGCGGGGCCGGGAGCTCCACTGATGCTCTGACCCCGCCCCCGTGCAGCCTGTATGCTCGGAACAGAGCGGCTGTAGTGAGAGCCAGTGCTCGGAGTGGAAGCGTCAGTGGAGCTCCCGGCCCCGCCCCCTCTATACTGGCTGGGGAATACAGAGGTCCGGGGGCGGGGCCGGGAGCTCCACTGACGCTCCCACTCCGAGCACTGGCTCTCACTACAGCCGCTCTGTTCCGAGCATACAGGCTGCATGGGGGCGGGGTCAGAGTGTCAGTGGAGCTCCCGACCCCGCCCCCTCTCAGCTGGCTAGCACGGGAATACAGCCTCCCGTGTCCTCTGTGCACTCTGCAAAACCTTCATCGTGGGCCACAATTTGCGGGTAGCGGACAGTGCGGGCCCCCCTACAAACATTGGGCCCAGGGCAGGTGCCCCGTTTGCCCTGCGCTAAAGACGGCCCTGATCGTGAGTGCCAAGCTAAGGACCCAGCAGAGAGGTGGGGGTGACGCCTGAGGAAGATATCACCTTGAAGATTGGAGGAGCTCAAGAGATTCAGTGGCAGTGAATCAGCGGGTCTAGTGAGAGACCGGAAGCTCAGTGGGATGAAGAACTACAAGGAGAGGCTGTAGTAGAAGTAAAGGGAACTGTTACGTTTGTTTTAGGAACTGATAAAGACTGTTGCCATAGGAGACAGCATTCCTGCACGTGCAGATGTGGCATCTTGATGGATGCCTTTCCCTGCATGGCTGTCCTCCTATTGAAGTCTCAGTGTCTGCCAATTGAACTACCTAAGGGTGTCCTGGCCCTAACCAAAAAAAACGTCATGCTTGATTAAGAAATTCATTCTCACCCAAACCTCCACAGGCTGACTGAGGCATATCAAGGCCAGTGCTGGGGGCAACCAAAAGGTGTGTAGGTAAGGTTGCCACATCATCCCTTTAAAACCGAACATATATTAATTACACAGGTTCTGTGGCTGATTAAGTTGGTAATTAAATTCACTTAGTGCCTTATCTGCAATAAAATAGCCTCAGAGGCTGTGCAATTCATATGTGTTCAGGTTTAAAGGTATGAGGTGGCAACACTATATGTAGGTGCCAGATGCCCAATGGAAGAGATGGCAGAACACTGGTTGAACCCGTGAGGGTCAGTGATCTGGAGAGGCCCCCAATGGACTGGGCAGAGGACTCCAAACTTGCGGAGGGTGCAGCTGGTGTAGTCGGGTGGTGCGCTGTATGTGGCATCACCAACACTGTATATGGCATCACCAGAGCAATGTCGGACCGACTTCCCACGAGGCTTGGGATGGAACGCAGATGCGATGGTAGACCAGATGGAAAGACTGTCAGCAGGTTGTAGTCATGACAATGCGTTTCGGATTTGTGACCCTTTATCAAATCATCAGATCACATAATTCGATAAAGGGCCACACTCGAAATGTGTTGTAATTAGCTTTTTTTTTTTTATGTCAAATCTTTATCCCAAAGGGGAATTTTTTTTTTTTTTGCTGTAACTGCTTATAAATTGTGAGTTGGAGTTTATACTCAGTTTGCTGGTGCATCTACAGCTGGATACACACTATACAATTTTTTGTAGATTTTTTTTTCTTCAGATTTACCAAAACCATATAATATGAGGTCAAAGAGTCTGGAATTGTATGCAATCAGGCAGGCTCTTGCACTACATGGTTTTGGTAAATCTAAAGGAAATCGGACAACAAACATTGCATTTTATGTATGGGGTCTAACACTCTCCTCCCCCCAGGCTGAAAATGCCGCTGTCCAAATATGCCCCCTGTCCTTCTTCATCCAGATTGGGGGCATTTTAATACAGGAGGTGTGTTACAGGCCAGATCAGCATTTGAAAACAGATGGGGGGGGGGAAGCAAAAAAAAAAAAGAAAACAAATGCAGCCACCACATCGACTGATAGGTAAGCTTCAACATGTTACATTTTTTGTTTTGGGTTTAACACTGCTTTTATTACACCCAATAAGCTGCTTTGCTGAAATTTGTTGTAGAAAGAATCTAATATTTTGTTGTCGTTTTGTACTTTAGAATTACTAATTCTTGAGACTTTAACCTTTTTTTTTTCCTTTTACTACCCCAGAAGAAAAAAAGCCAGATCCTCGTAGAACGTACACACTGGACGATTACTTTGGTGATCAACTGAGGACAAAATCATACAGCCTGAGGTGGATTTCAGGTAATGTAGTTACAAATACCTATGCAAATGATCACCTATGTACAACTGACGCTACATATGAGTATTTATATAGAAATATTTTATCCTCTATCATTTACAGCAGTGAAAAAGAATGGAGGTTGCCTCTACTGGAGCTTTTCTATAGATTGCTTTTGCCCTATTTCTTTATTAATTAGAAGTACCCTTTGACAGCATTACAGAATTTAAAGTGTTACTGAACTCTGAACCCTGCATTCACTATATCTGGTCTCACACAGTACACAGAACATGGAAATGCATTTAAGTAAATATAAACTACTAAATACTTTTTCTTATCAGCAGTATATGGCAGTCCTATGACTTCTATCCATGTCTGGTTAAAGCTTGTAGGAGGAGTTTGTTGGAAAGGCAACAGCAAGTAGCTTTATAATGTGAACCATATACTGTATGCATTATACCTATCTATACCAGTAGGTGGCACTGCAGTGTTAAAATGTGTATTCCATGATAATGTAATGAGAGTATGTGTTTGCTTTCCTCACTATGTTCCTGTATGCTCCTTGTTCCTGTATCATGAAGTTCTTGATATTCCTCCATGAAAGTAAAGTATTCTCTGCATCCAAGAAGCTTCCAGCGCATTATTTCAATGCATAAGGCTGGATTCATACCTATGCATTTTTAGTGCTTTTTGCATTTTTCAGATTTGCATTACAGAACGAGTTCCATAGGAAACTGTTAAATAGACTGTAGTGCAAATCTGCAAAATGCAAAAAGCACTAAAACTGCATAGGTGCGAATCCAGCCTAACAGAGTTTTCATTGTACTCTGACTGTCCTATGAGGCTGCAGTACCCCTGTCCATCTGTCTAGACAATGCTGATTGGCCCCTGTGCTGATCACATGCACCCTCCTAAAAAAAACTCTCTAGTAATACACACTAAACTTAGCATGTGCAGAGAGTCCCCAAGGCACTGTTATATCAAGAGGCGTTTTCATTCTCCCCGGATTGTCCTGTGAGGCTGCAGGACCCCTGACCCTCTTTCTTGACAGTGCTGATTGATCCTGTGCTGATCACATGTACCCTCCCAAGGAAAAAAAAAACCTTTCTAGCAACACACACCAAACTGAGCATGTACAGAGTGCCTCCTAGGGCTCTGTTCTATCAGCAGGCATTTTCATTTACCCCAGATTGTCCTATGAGGCTGCAGGACCCCTGACCCTCTTTCTGGACAGTACTTATTGGCCCTGTGCCGATCACATGTACCCTCCCAAGAAATTAAATCTCTCTAGCAACACGCACCAAAACTGGGCATGTGCAGAGTGCCTCCTAGGGCTCTGTCTTATCAGGAGATGGATTGGGGACTGTGGAAATAGGGGAGGATCAGAGAAGACAGGATCCAGCAGCCTTTTTACACAATGCAGAGGATTAACCCTTTAGGTTCTACAGTGAGTATAACAAGCATGCTTTATTGTATATGGAGACTGATTTTGCTTTTCTGGGTTTAGTAACACTTTCAATAGTCGGAATAACCAACCTTATTTGTTTTTTTTGTTTTTTTGCTGTCCGTGTCCCTGTTGGTTGGATTTCTTTTCACTTCCTGACCTGGAGATACAGCAGGAAGTGAAAGGAGATGGGATTGGAGGGTTCCCTCACTTAGAAAATTGTTACTGGAACAAATGCCCCCAATGGGGAAAAAAAAGGCTTTAGACTTGTTTACACTTGCAGTCACGGAGAAGTAAAAATCGGCGTTTGGCTGCTAGAGTTGCACACGTGCAGCAAAAATTGTACACATTTTGCAATTGATGGGCAGTTCCAATACCAAACACAAACACAACACATTCAAGTGAATGTGGTTGCGTCCCAAGTGCATTGCGTGTGTAGCGCTACCCTCGATAGGACCACTAGTTTGAGTCCCGGGTTCTCTTCCCGCTAGTGCTGCAACAACCAGGCAAAAGTGAAAGCAGCTTTCACTCTTCTGGCCCAAGAAACAGTCTAGAGGTTTCCTTTTTAACAGTTTATTGCAGATCAACTTGTATGGGGACTAGGGAGCCTGTGGGATACTCCAGCACACTAAACAAAAATGGGGGTACACTGTCTCCTTAGCAGCAGCAGCTTCTTAGCATAGTCTTCCAAGTAATAAGACATAAAGTGGGCAGCACTGGTACACTATTTGCAATGTTTCAGGCCAGGCAAGTCTTAAAGTGGTTGTAAACCTCAGACATGAAATGTGAACAAAGCACATCCCTCTATAGTGTGTACTTGTCTCACTCCAGAGCACTAAGTGTCATTTCTGTCTGCTGCCTCGTTCCTCTGCTATCTGCATGAATCACTTCTGACACATTTTCCTGACAGCAAGAGAAAAAAGGTGATAAGGCGGGATCTCCAGCTGATTGGCAGCCTTGGCCCTGTTCCTGTGTGCAGTGCGAAAGGGGTGTGTCGCTTCCCTCCAATCAGCTCTCAGAGCTCTCCTCTGAGCTCTACAGAGTGTAAATTCAGCTGACATTTAGACAAGCTTTCAAAATTCAGCACTTTCAATGGATGTAGAAAAGAGAAATCTGCAGGTAGACGGGACCAACTTTTGTAGGATGATTTGTTTCATCTCTGTGTACATGGAAGGGTTTACAACCACTTTGATTTTACAGTTGTGGGATAAGTAACGCTTTAACCCCTACCACACTCAGTTTGTATATGCAGTAAAGCATGTTTGTTAAACTCACTGTGGAACCTAAGGGGTTAATTACCCGCATTGTGTAAAACGGCTGTTCCTCTTCTTTTTCCAGAGTCCCCAATATATCTCCTGAATCCTGATACTACAGAGCTAGGGGAGAAACTGCACATCAGTTTGGTGTGTATTGCTAGATAGTTTTATGTGTTTATTGGGAGGGTGCATGTGGTCAGCACAGGGCGAATCAGCACTGTCCATACAGAGGGTCAGGGGTCCTGCATCCTCAAAGGACAATCTTGGGAGAGTGAAAACTCCTCCTACAAGCTTTAACCAGATACTGATAGAAGTCACAAAACTGCTATATACTGCTGATGAGTAAAGGCATTTAGCAGTTTATATTTACTAAAATGCATGCATTTCCATGTTCTGTGTACTGTGGGAGAACAGATAAAGTGGATGCAGGGTCCTGGGTTTAATAACGCTTGAAGTTCTGTAATGCTGTCAAAGGGTAAATTCAATAAATAAATAGGGCAACAGCAATCTATAGAAAAGCTCCATAGAGGTAACCTCAATTTTTTTTCACTGCTGTAAATGGTAGAGGATAAACTATTTCTACTAAAATAATTGCATTTCTATGTTCTGTGTACTGGGGGAGACCAGATTTAGTGAATGCAGGGTCCTGGGTTTAGTAACACAGTGTCAGCTGCAACAGTCACAAGGATCCATCTTTCTCTCTCTCTCTCTGGTCTGTACTCTGTGTCCCCAAGGCTTGCATGTCTCCTTCAGACTCCTTTCTAGAGCTCCCAGATAAGATCCTCAGGGGCACCCCTCTTTTGGCTCCCAATGACTTGTAGAAGGATGGGCCCCCCAGCTGAGAACAGTTGGAGCCTCAGTGATAAGGCTGGATCCTTAGGACAACAGCCAGGAAGGGCAAGCAGCCCTGGGAAAAGGCTCTAAACTATTTATGCTCCCCCCAACCACCATCTGGGCACACCTCCCTAGGGATTGGCCGGAGATACAGAAACAGGGGAAAGCAGTCAAACTTGCCGCTTGCAGGGCAAAGAGTAGTCTAAAGTAATCACACTCTGCTCTGCTGATTACAAGAGAGACACAGCGCTAAGTTCAGCCATACATTTATACAATTTTCTTGTACAATTTACCAAAAACCATATAATATGAGGTCAAACCTAAACAACACTTTTGTATGCAGTCAGGCAGGCCCTTGCAATACATAGTTGAAGATAAATATAAAGGAAATTGTACATCGGTTCTACAAGAAAATTGCATAATGTATGACCAGCTTTCATTTGCCCCGTCAAACCTAGCAGCCTAGTATTGTGCTACACGGAATGTGAAGAGTTAACCTGGTAATGGAACATACTGTACAGATTTTTTGATTTTAGCTTAATGACACTCAGATTTGCAGATCTCTGTAACTCTGATAATGGGAAGACGTACAATGTCACCACAATGCGGGGGACATGGATGGCTTGTCACTGTCTTATTAAAACTTTAATTTATTGTAGACTTTGATTACCATGGAGGAAGTGCTGACTTTCCATCCAGTCTCTTTGCTCTTGTGCCTTTTTTTATTTTGAGCAAAATTCCTAAAGCTGAACTCCAGCCTTACCTTCAGTCTTGTTGTCTTCACTCACAGCTGTACAGGCTCCTCCTCCGTTACTACAACGGCTTACTCTGATTTCACTGCACACTGCGAGTTTCTCACAATGTGCATTAGAAGCTGCCATGGGTCAGGTAGAGCCTGCCTCATTTCCCGGCCAGAGGATGTCCAGCATCATTTAGCTCTTTCCTCCTCATCTTTGCTGTCCCTCGCCTGCTCCTCTCATTCATTCGATTTCAGTTCTTTAAATTTTTCAAACATGGAGGCACAGCTCAGAATCACATGTGGGTATTACCTAGGATGATCTGCATGCAAGAAAATAGCCATTCCTCCATACTGACACCCACCCATCAAGGCACTTTGGTGTTTGCATATATAAACAGGTTCAGTTAGCTAGTCTGCCACTAGGTGGCTCAGTGCCATATTAATGCTGGTTACAGAGAATAGTGTAATCAGGTGCTAGGTCCCTTTTAATTAGAGCCTTCCTGCAGTGATGTCATAGTAAGTCAGTGCCCATATATAAGATAGGTTCGGAGGAGCCTTAGTGCAGTTGGGGCATGGGAGCCAGAGACCCCACCAATAGGCAGAGGTAGTTAGCAAGTGGAAGCCCTGGACAGGGCTGAAGGTCAAGGAGAGGTAAACCTGCACCCATAAGAGCGGGCTTTAGAAATCCTGACTCTACTGGTAGAGGAGGCTAGAGAGGGTTGCAAAAGGCCTTTTAGACCAAGCCAAGTGCTCCCTGATGGGAGGCTATACACCTGAAGGACTTAGGGGAAGTTTACCCTAGTCAGAGGTGACTGCAGGGATTCTGTTTCAGGAAGGCTACCATTAAGGAGTAGTGAGCTGGATACTGACAGCCTAAGGCAAAGCAGGACCCCCTGAGTGAGTACGGATGATTCCAGGAAGAGAGAGACTAAGTAGGGAAGATGGCTTACTACAGTGTACTGTGTGATGCTTTCACATGTGACTGCTGTGGATCTTCCACTGTATGTGATTGACAAAATGCTGTCAAGTGACCCGGATAGTCCTATGTGATGTGAATGTAGTGTCATCTTAAAGTAACATCAATAAAGTGCAGCAATCCTAACTTTTTGTGTGGCCATTCCTTGGGCTATAAAGCAAAGTCGGGACAAGGGGTGGGCAGGAGGGGAGTGCATCGGTTTACTCTATGGATGGGAGCACCAGTGAGCTCATTATAATACAAGGCATTTTGAAAAGTGGATAACTGCTGGGGATAGCACCCCCCTAAGCTTGTACATAATGGCGGGGGGCACCATTTGGCTTCTTTGCTCTGGGCGCTGGGTGATCTTGAACCAGCACTGATATAAAGGTCAATGGCCAGGAATGTCATGAGGAGGTTTCTGGCAAGGAGATGGGGACAAGATGGTGGAGGGTTAAAACCTCAGGCGGGAGGCTTGTGTTTCCGGCAGGGACTTGTACTCTTTGGCGTTGACACTCAGTCATTTACAAGCCCCCAGGGTGGGACTGACCATTTGCACAGTCAGGCACTGCCCAATGGCCCCATGCCACTAAGGGCTCCCATAAGGGGTGCTAGCCTCAATAAAAGCAGGGACAGTATGTAAAAATCAGTGTTTTAAAAAAAAATCCCAAGATTATAGCTGCCCCGCCTCTCCAATACCTTTTCAGTGTGGGTATGTGTATTCTGTGTGTGTGTATTGTGTGTCTGTGTGTGTTTGTGTGTGTGTGTGTGTGTGTGTATATATACTATGTGGCTCCATAATCTACTATTGCCCAGGGGCCCCATAATCTTCTCCTATTGCACAGGGACCCCATGAGTTGTCAGTCCACCCCTGCAAGCCCCATTACATATTACCGCTCCCAGGACCCAACCCACTGCTTGCATCAGAGCTGAGGGCTTATGAGAGAAGTACTAAGGCAGGGGGTGCTATGATGCTTTCAGGAAGTTCTGCACAGCACTCTGCTGGGTTCTCACACCAGCCCTGATCTGTCTGTATTGCATAGCCACTTCAGCTCCAGGCCTTTTTTTTTACATTTTTCTTTACATGTAAAAATAAGTATTTGTTGCTAGAAAATTACGTAGAACCCCCAAACATTATATATATATATTTTTTAAAGCATAGCCCCTAGATGCATGGGTCTCAAACTGGCGGCCCTCCACAGGGCCGGTGCCAAACTATTTTGCACCCTAGGCAAGACCAGCTACTTGCGCCCCCCCCCCCCCCCCCGAAAAAAAAAGTATACAATATTTCCCCATATACTATCTACAAGAGAGAGAGGGATTGGGGATATGAGAGAGGGGTGAGGATGATAGAGAGAGTGTGCATTGGGGATGAGAGAGGGGGGAGGATGAGAGGGGGAGGGGGAATGATAGAGGGGGGTGAGAGAGGGGGGAGGATGATAGAAAGAGTGTGGATTGGGGATGAGAGGGGGATGATAGAGTGGGAGGATAAGAGAGTGTGGATTGGGAATGAGAGAGGGGGAGGAGGATGATAGAGAGAGTGTGGATTGGGGATGAGAGAGGGATGAATGATAGAGGGGGGGATGAGAGGGGGGAGGATGAGAGAGGGGGGAGGATGATAGAGAGAGTGTGGATTGGGGATGAGAGGGGGATGATAGATAGGGGGATGATAGAGAGGGGGGAGGATGAGAGAGGGAGGAGGATGAGGGCGGGAGGGGGCATGATAGAGGGGGGTGAGAGAGGGGGAGGGGAAATGATAAAGGGGGGTGGGAGAGGGGGAGGAGGATGATAGAGTGTGGATTGGGGGTGGATGAGAGGGGGATGATAGGGAGGATGAGAGAGGGGGTAGGATGATAGAGAGAGTGAATTGGGGATTAGAGAGGGGGTGGATGAGAGGGAGATGATAGGGGGGTGAGAGGGGGATGATAGAGGGGGGGGGGGATAATAGAGAGAGTGTGGATTGGGGATGAGAGGGGGATGATAGAGGGGGAAGGATGAGAGGGGGGGATGATGGAGAGAGTGTGGATTGGGGATGAGAGGGGGATGATGGGGGGGGTGAGAGAGGGGAGGGTGAGGATGAGAGCGGGGGGGGGGATGATAGAGAGAGTGTGGATTTGGGATGAGAGGGTGATGATAGAGAGGGGATGAGAGGGGGATGATAGAGGGGAGGGTGAGGATGAGAGAAGGGGGGAGGATGATAGAGAGAGTGTGGATTGTGGATGATAGAGGGGGGTGAGAAGGGGGAGGATGATAGAGAGAGTGTGGTTTAGGGGATGAGAGGGGGTTGAGGATGAGAGAGGGGGGACCCTAGCAGTGTCTGCAGTCCCTTCTGTTCACCCCTTGTCCCAGTCTGTGGGTAAGTGTGTACCTCCTTCCATAGACGTCCATGCTGGCCAGCAGCAAGCCATTCTTCTGGCTGGGGAGGATGGGGGTGCTCTGGTTAGCAGTCCCTGGCTGCATGCGCTCTTTGCCGGTCCTCTCGGGGGGGGGGGATCCGCTCGTCATTCGGCCGCTGTCGGAGCTGGAAGTGGAGACCGGAGAGGAGGTTTTGAGGAATCCAGCCCTTTGGTGGCGCTGCCGCATCGGGTTGCTGATACTGTTTGTCCTCACCTCTCTGGTGGTCAGGGAGCTCTTCTCTCTCCCGGGCACTCACATCTCACTTCTCCCGCCGTGCCTGCTGCGCCGCCACGGTCCAGGTCTGCACATTGTGAGTGACACACAGTTAGCAGCACTATTCAGGCGGAGCCACGCCGGCCGCCGCTGGGCAGGCAAACCACATAAGTGATCCATGATCCATCCGAGCTGCCTTGCACCCTCACTAAGCTAGGCTAGGCAGCAGTGCGCCCCTAGGTGGCAGTGCGTCCTAGGCGGCTGCCTAGTTCGCCTAGTGGAAGCACCGGCCCTGGCCCTCCACAAGTCCCATGAGGCATTGCAAGGCTTACAGTTACAAGCATTACTCCTTCAGGCAGAGGCATGATGGGCCTTGTAGTTTCTCAACAGCTGGACGGCAGCCAGTTTGAGACCCCTGCAGAGAATAAGTTGGTGGGTGTTGCAATTTATTATGTTACACAATATTTTAATTCTTTTGGAAAAATTACACTTTTTAACATTTTGATGCAAAAAAACACTATATATAACCCAACTTTTTTGTAAAATATAAAGGATGTTGTTACGCTGAGTAAGTAGATCCCAAACATGTCAAGCTTTAAAATTGTGCACGCCCATGCAACTGCGCCAAACGACGCAAAATTCACTATCCATAGGCAACGCTTTAAAAGCCATTACAGATTACCACTTTAGATCTACAGATGAGGCCTAGTGCTAGAATTACTGCCCATGATGTTATGTTTGCGGCGATACCTCACATGTGTGAGACGATCGCTGTTTGCATGGGTGCAGGACCTTCGAAACTGGTCACTTTAAAAAAAAAAAATTTTTATTACAAATTTATTATTTTTTTAATTTTGTATTACTTTTAGTGCTATCACAGGGAATGTAAACATCCTTTGTGACAGCAATAGGCATGTGACAGGTATTCTTATGGAGGGATCGGGGGTCCCCAAATCTCTCCTTTGTCCTAAAAAGCAATCAGAACTCCAAAATTGGTGTTTTTGAATGCTTTAAATTTTTGCATAGTTTTGTCAATTTTACATTGACAATGACATCAGAGTAACCTGAAAGTAATGTCATGTCATCGCTTCCAGGATACTATAAGGAACAGCAGTGGCGGCTCACCCCCCTAATCCATGCGTCCGGCCCCGAATCTACATGCAGGGCGCCGGACGCATGGATTCCAATGTTTTTTTTTTGTTCCGAAGCACGTGATCAGGCTCTATTTGGCTTAAAAAAAGGTGGGCCCAGGGTGCAGAGCTGCCCGTAACCTAGATGGGGTAAGAGCAGGGCTGGTGGACAGACAGAGCGAGCGATGAGGGGGGTGGTTATGCGACTGGCCAACCGATCCGGGGAAAGGGATGGTTTTGATGGGTGGTTTGTTTGCCCCCCCCCCCCAAAATGGAGTACCAGCTGCCACAGCCGATCAAAGCTGCTTCTAATAGCAATCGAGCTGCTAATTCGTTTTCCTTTGTACGTTGAGGACTATACCTCTGTTGAGGCATCCCTGTTTTAGAACCTGTTCACCTTCTCTTTAAAGAAGGTGCCCTCACCCTGAAGCAGAAGTTCAGATTTAGCGTCCTGTACTGCAAGTTGTTTAGAGTATTCCTAGGCTCAATCTCACCCTATCCCAGTTCTCCAATAAAATAAAAACCACAAAAAGACAAGTGTAACCTGTTCTCTGACTCGAGTGACTGTGAAATACTGTGTGCCTGGCTACTGTGTGCCTATCAATTAATGGAACATGGAACTAAACAGCCTGCCAGTCCTGGGTCTTCACTACACATTGTTACATTGGTCCAGCTTGGACCAATATGTATGTAAGTACCCTACCTGTGGGATCTTTGTGGAAGCTGGAAATCACTGTAGTAGGCACTGCTATGATCCAATGATCTTACTCCAGGTCCTGTGCTGAGCGGCTGGCTTGACACATTCTGAATACAGGAGGTTGTCCGGTCCACATGGTGCCATACAGGGAACACTTCTCATTTTCTCAATGAATGTAAAGAATTCTCTGACCACTTCCCGACCACACTATAGCCAAATTACATTATATGATGTCCTCCTGTGATCCTGCCTGCCGCGTACCTGCCTACGGCACTGGCGCACTCTGTGATCGTAGTGTCCGCTGGACACTGCTGATCACAGACTGAGGTAAAGAGCCAATCAGTGTCTCTTTACCACGTGATCTGCTGTGTCCAATGCTGACACCACGAGGAAGGGAGAACAGAGCCGATAACTGGGGGACATGTACTCTGATAACCATGCCCACCAGTGCTGCCGAACTGTGCCCACCAGTGCTGCCAATCTGTGCCCACCAGTGCTGCCAATCTGTGCCCACCAGTGCTGCCGAACTGTGCCCACCGGTGCTGCCAATCTGTGCCCATCAGTTCCTCCTCATCAGTGTCACTTATCAGTGAGTCATGACCTCAACCCGATAGAACACCTTTGGGATGAATGAGAGCGGAGACTGCGAGCCAGGCCTTTTCATCCAACATCAGTGCCTGACCTCACAAATGCGCTTCTGGAAGAATGGTCAAACATTCCCATAGACACACTCCTAAACCTTGTGGACAGCCTTCCCAGAAGAGTTGAAGCTGTTATAGCTGCAAAGGGTGGGCCAACTCATTATTGAACTCTATGGACTAAGACTGGGATGCCATTAAAGTTCATGTGTGTGTAGAGGCAGACGTCCCAATACTTTTAGTAATATAGTGTAGTTACAATAGCAAAAAAAAAAAAGAGTGTTATTTTTGCAACCCAACTAACTATGTACCAATGTAATACACCGGATTTAACATTTGTGTTTTTTGTTTCCCAGATTCCGAATATCTTCACCGCTCTAGAGAAAATAATTTACTTCTTATCAACGTTGACACTGGAGAGTCAAAACCGATCATTTCAAACACTACATTAGTATGTATCATCTATAAAAGAATCAAGTAATTATTGAATAAGAGTGCAGTTAATGCAGAATTAAGGCCAATCGAATAAAGGCTTCTAGAATTAGAGTTTTGATAGTAAAGCTGACCATACACTGGTAGATTTTTAACATTCCTATAAACCGTTATATGAAATTTTAGAAAAATGTCTGTACATTCAATGGCTTGATGAATGGTATTCAAAAGTTCTTCAAAACCTGGATGTGGTTTTGGAATGAATGGATTATACTAAACAAAAACAACATACACTGTTAGAAATTAGTTCTAGAAATTTTTTTGTCACGGTGGTCAAACAGTTGCTGAAATGTTACTAGTGTATGGCCAGCTTAACCGATTGCCGACTAACTGCTGTAGCTGTACTTGGTTCCCTTTAACAGCTATAGCAGGTGCACGGCGAGGGGGGAGCTGATGCGTGTGGCTGGTGGCTGCGGTGCCCGTGGGCCACCCACGATCGCTCCTCAGAGAGCCAGAACGGGGATTTGTCATTGTAAACAAACAGATCCCCATTTCTGACAGGGAAGTAAAGAGAGATCGTCTGTTCCTAGTGATCAGGAACAGCGATCTCTCTGTGTCAGTCCCCCCCCCCCCCAGTTAGAAACACCTCCCAGGGAACATAATTACCACTTGATCACCCCCTAGTGTTAACCCCTTCCCTGCATGTGACATTTATACAGTAATCAGTGCATTTTTATAGCACTGATCACTGTATAAGTGTCACTGGTCCCAAAAAAAAGTGTCTGATCTTTCCACCGCAATGTCGCAGTCCCGCTAAAAAAATCAATCATCACCACCATTACTAGTGAACAAATAAAAATGAATAAAAATGCCATAAATCTATCCCCTATTCTGTAGTCGCTATAACTTTTGTGCAAACCAATCAATATATGCTTATTGCGATTTTTTTTTACCAAAAATATGTAGAAGAATACATATTGGCCTAAAGTGATGAAGAAATTCGTTTTTTTTAAATGTTGGTTGGATAATTATTATAGCAAAAGGTAAAAAATATTGTTATTTTTTTTAAATTGTCAGCCTTTTTTGTTTATAACGCAAAAAATAAAAACCACAGAGGTGATCAAATACCACCAAAAGAAGCCTCTATTTGTGTGAAAAAAGGACGGCAATTTTGTTTAGGTACAACGTCGCTCGACCGCGCAATTGTCAGTTAGGGTGCTTTCACACCGAGCCGACGGCAGTAAAGTACCACTATTTTTAGCATTGCTTTACCGATGTTTTAGCGGCGCTATTCGGCCACTAGCGGGGTGCTTTTAACCCCCTCTAGCGGCCGAAAAAAAGGTTAAAACTGCTGGCAAAGCGCCGCTACGGTGGCTCTTTGCCGATGGTTTTAACCCCTTTACACCCGCTAGCGGGGGTTAAAAGTGCCCCGCTAGCGCCCGAATAGCGCCGCTAAAACGACAGTTGATTTCAATGGGCAGGGGCGCTTTAGGAGCGGTGTATACACTGCTCCTACAGCGCTGTAAGGATGTTGCTTGCAGAACTTTTTTGACCGTCCTGCAGGCGCAC
Organism: Lithobates pipiens; assembly: GCF_037356315.1. Taxonomy (NCBI): domain Eukaryota; kingdom Metazoa; phylum Chordata; class Amphibia; order Anura; family Ranidae; genus Lithobates; species Lithobates pipiens. Next base: position 52,643,290 of record NW_027507784.1, read on the forward strand.
TCAGGCTTTCACACTGGAGAGACAGGAGAGGCTCTTTACAGGCACTATGCAGGCGCTATTTTAGCGCTGTAGCACCTGTAAAGCTCCACAGTGTGAAAGCAGTCATAAAGCGATGCAGTGCCATATCGCAAAAAATGGCCTGGTCATTAAGGGGGAAACCTTCTGGGGCTGAAGTGGTTAAAGTGGTTGTAAACTTTTACATATACCCAGTGAAGTGATTATTAGGTGGCACATACAGATTAAACTAATTCTCCTACATGTGCTATACTTGTTTATTTGCAGCCAGTGCCGGTGTTCTGTCGAAAAATGCAGATCGTCGGTTAATGCCTCGTACGATCTGCGCATGCGCTGTAAGTAACGTCACTCCATCTCATCGCCTGAGGCATTATCCGATGGTCTGGAGTGATATACATAACATTGGGTCCTCACTACGTGTTACTGGACAATGTGTGAGGAAGCTCAATGAAGGCAACACAGCCACCACTAGTATTAGCTCTGGGATATCTCGGTAAGGAGCTCGTTAGAGGTGACAATGTAAAAGATTTGTACAGGCTCAGCATTGCATGCAGTGCAGTCCTCTATCACAGCTTCCTCCTCCCAGGTCAGAGGTAGAGGACAGACCAGGTCACCAGGGCCATGTGGGAGTCAGCACGGAAAGCAAATAAATCCGAAAGCCAGATGAGATGGTCTGTATCCGAGAGGACCCCGTGTTCTGTAGATTATTGCAGATTGTTGGATAATACCTCCGACAATCTGCACATGCGCAGTAGTGACGTCGCTGCACAGCTGATTGGCAGAGGCATTATCTGATGATCTGCATTATTCGACAGAACACTGAGACAAGGTCATCTAGAGCCCAGGGGGAATATGCCAAACTGGCAAAAACACTGAGCACTAATCTGCATGCTACCCCCTAAGCATACACCCCCCTCCTCCCAGTACAAATCCACCCCCTGTAGAAATCACTCCTCTCAGCACAAATCCCCCCCCCCCCCCCCAAAAAAATCACTCCTAATAGCACAAATCCTTTACCCCTAAAACTTTCCTTCCTACTACGCATCTTCCCTCCCCACTTAAACCCCCCCCCCCCCCAGCACAACCCCCCCCCCTCCTAGCACACATCTTCAAATATTCTCCCCCTCCCAACACAAATCCCCCTAAATCACCACTCTTAGCACTCACCCCCCTCAAATTTCCACTCCTAGAACAATACGTACCCCCTACCCCCCCATATCCACCTTCCAACAGAAATCCCCTCTCCTTGTGGTGCCCCCCCACCTCTTGATACCATCTTCCCCTCCCCTCCTGCCTATCCCTTGTCCCAGCCCTGTCTGCAGCACTCTTTCCTCTACATTGGTTCAAAGTACAGAATTTAGGCAGCATTTTTTAGCCTTCCAGAAAGCAGGGGGCAGGAATCTGATGTCACACACTGCACATCACAGAGCAGTGAGCTGAGTGTAACCTGAGAACTGAGTGGAGAGAATGGGCACCTCCCCTATGCAGTTTTTTTATACAGAAACATGCACAGCCGAGGCTGCTGTGTGATGGAAGGGGGTGGGACCATTTCTCATGATTCTCTGGTGTCTTGTTTAATTGTCAGAATAACTCATACAGATAGCAGAGAAAGGAGAGAGAAGACAGAAATTCATGTCACATTACAAATATTTTCGAAAAAGCTGCATCTTTTATCATTAAAGAGCAACCTTTGAGCTCCAGATAAAGAGGAACTTTAGAAATGTTGTGGGTGGGAGGACTTGCATACAAAGAAAAGCACAATCACCAAAATTGCAAAGAATGGGAAAAAAAAGGTTCCCCAAAGACTCCCAATGGGAGAGACATGTGGAAAAAAGGGGGTTTTAACATGTTATTGCTGTTCCTTTAACACCGTTGTTTAATTTCTTCTCTTCTCAGAATAACAACAATGGATCTTACTATGACCTGTCTCCAGACAAAAAATATGCACTACTGCAGCACAGCTATCAGAAGGTAATATGGCCATGTGTTTGACTTGTGTCTCATGGGACATAAAAGAAAACGATAATGTAGAGCTAAAAATAGAAGAAAATGAAAAATAATGAAAATAAAAAATTTAAAATGAAATGGTGAAGTGACTAACACAAAAAATATTATAACCATAAAGTCCCAAGAATGAAATAAATCAGTCTTTGGAATTAATGTGAAACTCAGATGTAGTGATTCATACAGTGCATAGGCCAAGGGATGATCCCGAAGACATTCACGGCAATTACATCAAAGTGAAGTGAAAAAAAGGGTGGCTACTCTTACCAGAGCCACGGAACCTGTATATAAGCACCAGGTCAAACAGGCATACACAAATAAATCCTCGACTCTACAGGAACTGTACGACAGATCACAGAAGGTCCACCAGCCAATGGGGCTGCGGGTCTTTCAACCTGTAGAAGAGCAATCAACACTGTCTCAGGGGTTCCAATCTTCCTTCCAAAGGTTCCAACAGAAGGAAAAAAGGTCTCCAACCGGTAACTCAACAGTGGAGTTTGACCTGGTGCTTATATACAGGTCCCGTGGCTCTGGTAAGAGTACCCACCTTTTTTTTCACTTTACTTTGATGTCATTGCCGTCAATGTCTTCGGGATCATCCCTTGGCCTATGCACTGTATGAATCACTACATCTGAGTTTCACATGAATTCCAAAGACTGGTTTATTTCATTCTTGGGACTTTATAGTTATAATAATTTTTGGGTTTTAGTCGCTTCACCATTTAATTTTAAATTTTTTATTTTCATTATTTTTAATTTTCTTCTATTTTTAGCGCTACATTATAGTTTTCTTTTCTGTATATGAATTTTGTCACATTCGTGTGTAGCAGCTTGATTCACTTTTTTATAGGTTAGCACAATCATTTTTCCTATATTTATTCTCATGGGACATAGAATGATCTATGCAGTGCCAGAAAAGTTGTCCAACGCCTAGGGCTAAAATGTGGAATTGCACTGCCCTCTTCTGCTGCCAATGCAAGTTATAGATGGACAGATTGCCCTGCCTGCTCTGGCACACCCATTCTACACCATTCTCCACTCCCTTGTGTTCCAGTTGCCCATAGTTGGCATGGAGGGTACACTGTGTATCAGAGGTATAACAAGAAAAAATGAAGGACCCCCTGACCCCGGCCGGGGACCCTTCCCTCTGAGCCCAGGCCCTTCCCACTGATCCTGAGGCCCTTTACTCCCATCATGGGGCCCTTTATTACGGTCCCACAGCAGGACCCTTTCACATGTTCTGCAGCAGGCCCCCTTCCTGCCACCTTGGGGCCCCCACAATCGCAGAATGTCAGGGCCGAGTTGTAACCTTTGCAAATCTAGTAGTTCTGCCACTGCTGTATATGTCTAGCCATTCACTTTCTTTCTAGCAGCTGGGGGTGGGCGGGCGGTTTTGCATGGTGGGTTTTTTGTGTCGGCTATGGGTGGTTCGGGTGAGTGTGGTCATGTTGGAGCGTTGTTTGTAACCAGAATCTGTTACAGCAGGCAGAAAGCTATTGGACGGACACGGCTTACTAGTTGCCACCATCAAACTGTAACATGCATGCAGTGGTGCGTTTCCCAAGCAGCACCACCCCCCCCCCCTCCTTGGGTAACAGCCTTGCGCCCAGGGTGGCTGTCCCTCCTGCCCACCTCCTCCGTGTTCCAACCCTTGGTTTATACGTTCCAGATATATATGAAACACTATATAGTCTGGATACAAGCTCTCAAAACATAGCCTATTTATATAGTACAGACAGAAGGCTTACAAGGTTTAGAATAATTTCTTGCTGACCACAAAAGAATATGTAAGGTGGCAAGGAGAATGCACCTTAATGCCCACATGCTGCACATATGCATCCAAGGTTGTAGTTTCTCTGTTGGGAGCATGCTAACTGCATGCTCCCAGCAAATTGATCTAGCTGTCATGGGCTGAACCTGGTCTCTAGGTATGATTGGAAGCCAGGGGGATGGGCACCCGATTATGCGATTACTGTCAGAGCCAATACAATGATCATGTGATTGGGAAGGCCATCCTGCCCCTCTGCCTTAAAACCAAGTTGGACGTTGAGCAGGAGTTAAGCATAGAAAGTCTCTTTTCCTGACTGGCTGACATTTTTTTCTTACTATTGGTCGGCCAAAAGAATGTACAGTATATATTTCAAATGTTTCAATTGGATTGCCATTGACTACATTTAAGGTTCAGGATTTGGTACTAAAGCAATCCGCTAGTGTTTTTGTTATGTGTGTGGTGCCATGAAAAAAATGTTCACAAATGTGATAAAAACTTAGCCATGAATCTAAGATCTCATATATGCAGAATTTAATGGCAGTCTAGATTGCTGGAACAGAATGTACACTTTCTGGTTATTATTATTAGTTTTATGTGTTTATGTTGTTTTTTTGTTTTCTACTTACAGTTATGGAGACATTCAAATACAGCTTCATACAGAATACTTAATGTGGAATCTCAGTAAGTACTCAGTAATTCATCAGGGGTCAGTGGCAAGAGTACCCCTTACATTGGTGGCCACTGGCCAGGGGACACTGGAAATTGCACCTGAACCAGACTGAAAATCGCACTGTGGCCTGCCTTCACATATGTGAACCGCCTCCACCGAAAGCCGGGTTGGTTTGCATGGCATGAAAATCAGATGCGGTTCAAAACACAATATATAACATAATAATAATTTAATAATATAATAAACAGAACCACATAAAATGTATTTAGTATTAGATTAATATATTAGCTCATTTAATAATGTGTCATTTGACACAAAAAATGGGTATCGGTAATTGGTATTGGCGAGTACTTGAGAAAAAATATCGCTACTTGTACTCGGTTTTAAAAAAGCTGGTATCAGTGCATCTCTAGCCTCCAGCTATTGCGGAGAGTAGAGTTTTCCCATAGGAATAAGTAGGGAGTCTTTTTTCAGTTGGTCAGCGGGCATCCCCCATGTGGATCTGCATCACTGGACTACCAGATTGACAGTGGATTTACTTCATGGGACATTTTCATATTTTTTTTTTTAACATTAACGTTTTTTTGTGAATGAGTAGAGTTACATACATGTAGAGGGGGCACCGGTATTTGGGGGTGCCCTAATTTAAGAGGTGCCTTCCAGATTCTGATGAGTCCCCTGCCCTGAGACACCCACAACCACCAAGCTATGGTTGTGGAGAAGAAGTCCTTGTCTTCAATATGGGGGCAAGGTACTTTGCCAGGTGGGAACCCCTCACAGGGTCCCTCTGTGGCAAAATCTAAATGAAAGGGTTATTTTTTACCCTGAATTTGTTCCTTTAAATAATTTCTAACTGTTTCTAACATGATCTGCCCTTTTTTTTTCCATTTTATTATCAAGATTTCCATAAAAATTTACAGGAGTAACAGATGATAATCACCCCATGTCATAAAGCCACAAACAAGATGCCATAAAGTGTTAATTGCTGTAATTACATGTGTCACATCTCATTAACGTTTTGAAAAATGGGCTTTCAGCGTCACTTATGAAGATTGCTTGGTAGGGCATATTCCACATTCAGAACGTCATCACTCAACCAGCACCTTCCTGTTTTCTTTCCTAGATCTCTTATCGCTGAACTACCTCAAAATATTCAATATATTGCATGGTCTCCTGTTGGCCATAAACTAGTAAGTCCATTCCCCAGTTACTTATTCTGCACATGAACTCACTTGTCTGAGCCCAGCTATGTAACTAAGCTGTTATTGAGAGTCTAATGTACTAACCGGTAGTGATGGACGAACTTCCGACGGGACGTTTCGCGAAAGCGAAATGCGAACGGACCCAAACGTTCGCGAAACCGAACGTTCGCCGCGGGCCCCATTGACTTCAATGGGAGGCGAACTTTGCAAACCTTCATGTCGAATTTGCGGCCACGTGGTAATTATTAGGGGGTAAAACGTAGTCCCACCATCTGGACAATGACATAATACATGTATGAGGTGAATTTGGGATCGATAACTACAAGCATTTTTATTTTATTTGGGAAATTGTTCTAACAATTCAGGACTATGGAGCTAATGAAGGCAATGGAGGAGAGGGAAGGTCAGGGACCAGGGTAGGCAAAGAAGAGGGTGCAGGAGATGATCACCAGCAGCGTGACATACCGGAATGACACATGCACCGTGATAGAGGCATCTGACAGCAGCACCGTAATACAGAGCACTGACAGCAGCACCGTGACATACAGCGCTGACAGCAGCACCGTGACATACAGCGCTGACAGCAGCACCGTGACATACAGCGCTGACAGCAGCACCGTGACATACAGCGCTGACAGCAGCACCGTGACATACAGCGCTGACAGCAGCACCGTGACATACAGCGCTGACAGCAGCACCGTGACATACAGCGCTGACAGCAGCACCGTGACATACAGCACTGACAGCAGCACCGTAAGCAGCCCCAGGAGGAAGTCAGCACAGCACAGGGATGGTGTGATCCCCTCATAATAAGAACCCCCAGGAGGAAGTCAGCACAGCACAGGGATAGTGTGATCCCTTCATAATAAGAACCCCCAGGAGGAAGTCAGCACAGCACAGGGATATCATAAGCAGCCCCAGTAGAAATATGACACCGCTCAACCTCTTCAAAGAGGAGGGTAGGGGCATATAGTACGGTGTGCTTTTTTGGGTCAAGGAAGTGAGCAGACTGTACGTCAGTCCCTATACCGCTGAAGGACTGCTGCAGTATAGGGCAGCGGTCAGCAGTGGTGCACGTCAACCCTATCTATTGTGGACCTATAGCGGTCCTTACAGAACAGCAGACTGTACCGCACTCAAGCCTATGTACCGTAGCACCCTATACCAAGTTACCAGTCCTTATAAGAACTTTTGTGGACCAAGCAGGTTGTGTATTAGTGTTTAGCAGACTGTACGTCAGTCCCTATACCGCTGAAGGACTGCTGCAGTATAGGGCAGCGGTCAGCAGTGGTGCACGTCAACCCTATCTATTGTGGACCGATAGCGGTCCTTACAGAACAGCAGACTGTACCGCACTCAAGCCTATGTACCGTAGCACCCTATACCAAGTTACCAGTCCTTATAAGAACTTTTGTGGACCAAGCAGGTTGTGTATTAGTGTTTAGCAGACTGTACGTCAGTCCCTATACCGCTGAAGGACTGCTGCAGTATAGGGCAGCGGTCAGCAGTGGTGCACGTCAACCCTATCTATTGTGGACCGATAGCGGTCCTTACAGAACAGCAGACTGTACCGCACTCAAGCCTATGTACCGTAGCACCCTATACCAAGTTACCAGTCCTTATAAGAACTTTTGTGGACCAAGCAGGTTGTGTATTAGTGTTTAGCAGACTGTACGTCAGTCCCTATACCGCTGAAGGACTGCTGCAGTATAGGGCAGCGGTCAGCAGTGGTGCACGTCAACCCTATCTATTGTGGACCGATAGCGGTCCTTACAGAACAGCAGACTGTACCGCACTCAAGCCTATGTACCGTAGCACCCTATACCAAGTTACCAGTCCTTATAAGAACTTTTGTGGACCAAGCAGGTTGTGTATTAGTGTTTAGCAGACTGTACGTCAGTCCCTATACCGCTGAAGGACTGCTGCAGTATAGGGCAGCGGTCAGCAGTGGTGCACGTCAACCCTATCTATTGTGGACCGATAGCGGTCCTTACAGAACAGCAGACTGTACCGCACTCAAGCCTATGTACCGTAGCACCCTATACCAAGTTACCAGTCCTTATAAGAACTTTTGTGGACCAAGCAGGTTGTGTATTAGTGTTTAGCAGACTGTACGTCAGTCCCTATACCGCTGAAGGACTGCTGCAGTATAGGGCAGCGGTCAGCAGTGGTGCACGTCAACCCTATCTATTGTGGACCGATAGCGGTCCTTACAGAACAGCAGACTGTACCGCACTCAAGCCTATGTACCGTAGCACCCTATACCAAGTTACCAGTCCTTATAAGAACTTTTGTGGACCAAGCAGGTTGTGTATTAGTGTTTAGCAGACTGTACGTCAGTCCCTATACCGCTGAAGGACTGCTGCAGTATAGGGCAGCGGTCAGCAGTGGTGCACGTCAACCCTATCTATTGTGGACCGATAGCGGTCCTTACAGAACAGCAGACTGTACCGCACTCAAGCCTATGTACCGTAGCACCCTATACCAAGTTACCAGTCCTTATAAGAACTTTTGTGGACCAAGCAGGTTGTGTATTAGTGTTTAGCAGACTGTACGTCAGTCCCTATACCGCTGAAGGACTGCTGCAGTATAGGGCAGCGGTCAGCAGTGGTGCACGTCAACCCTATCTATTGTGGACCGATAGCGGTCCTTACAGAACAGCAGACTGTACCGCACTCAAGCCTATGTACCGTAGCACCCTATACCAAGTTACCAGTCCTTATAAGAACTTTTGTGGACCAAGCAGGTTGTGTATTAGTGTTTAGCAGACTGTACGTCAGTCCCTATACCGCTGAAGGACTGCTGCAGTATAGGGCAGCGGTCAGCAGTGGTGCACGTCAACCCTATCTATTGTGGACCGATAGCGGTCCTTACAGAACAGCAGACTGTACCGCACTCAAGCCTATGTACCGTAGCACCCTATACCAAGTTACCAGTCCTTATAAGAACTTTTGTGGACCAAGCAGGTTGTGTATTAGTGTTTAGCAGACTGTACGTCAGTCCCTATACCGCTGAAGGACTGCTGCAGTATAGGGCAGCGGTCAGCAGTGGTGCACGTCAACCCTATCTATTGTGGACCGATAGTGGTCCTTACAGAACAGCAGACTGTACCGCACTCAAGCCTATGTACCGTAGCACCCTATACCAAGTTACCAGTCCTTATAAGAACTTTTGTGGAACAAGCAGGTTGTGTGTTAGTGATTAGCAGACTGTACGTCAGTCCCTATACCGCTGAAGGACTGCTGCAGTATAGGGCAGCGGTCAGCAGTGGTGCACGTCAACCCTATCTATTGTGGACCGATAGCGGTCCTTACAGAACAGCAGACTGTACCGCACTCAAGCCTATGTACCGTAGCACCCTATACCAAGTTACCAGTCCTTATAAGAACTTTTGTGGACCAAGCAGGTTGTGTATTAGTGTTTAGCAGACTGTACGTCAGTCCCTATACCGCTGAAGGACTGCTGCAGTATAGGGCAGCGGTCAGCAGTGGTGCACGTCAACCCTATCTATTGTGGACCGATAGCGGTCCTTACAGAACAGCAGACTGTACCGCACTCAAGCCTATGTACCGTAGCACCCTATACCAAGTTACCAGTCCTTATAAGAACTTTTGTGGACCAAGCAGGTTGTGTATTAGTGTTTAGCAGACTGTACGTCAGTCCCTATACCGCTGAAGGACTGCTGCAGTATAGGGCAGCGGTCAGCAGTGGTGCACGTCAACCCTATCTATTGTGGACCGATAGCGGTCCTTACAGAACAGCAGACTGTACCGCACTCAAGCCTATGTACCGTAGCACCCTATACCAAGTTACCAGTCCTTATAAGAACTTTTGTGGACCAAGCAGGTTGTGTATTAGTGTTTAGCAGACTGTACGTCAGTCCCTATACCGCTGAAGGACTGCTGCAGTATAGGGCAGCGGTCAGCAGTGGTGCACGTCAACCCTATCTATTGTGGACCGATAGCGGTCCTTACAGAACAGCAGACTGTACCGCACTCAAGCCTATGTACCGTAGCACCCTATACCAAGTTACCAGTCCTTATAAGAACTTTTGTGGAACAAGCAGGTTGTGTGTTAGTGATTAGCAGACTGTACGTCAGTCCCTATACCGCTGAAGGACTGCTGCAGTATAGGGCAGCGGTCAGCAGTGGTGCACGTCAACCCTATCTATTGTGGACCGATAGCGGTCCTTACAGAACAGCAGACTGTACCGCACTCAAGCCTATGTACCGTAGCACCCTATACCAAGTTACCAGTCCTTATAAGAACTTTTGTGGACCAAGCAGGTTGTGTATTAGTGTTTAGCAGACTGTACGTCAGTCCCTATACCGCTGAAGGACTGCTGCAGTATAGGGCAGCGGTCAGCAGTGGTGCACGTCAACCCTATCTATTGTGGACCGATAGCGGTCCTTACAGAACAGCAGACTGTACCGCACTCAAGCCTATGTACCGTAGCACCCTATACCAAGTTACCAGTCCTTATAAGAACTTTTGTGGAACAAGTGAGTTGTGAATGTTTAGCAGACTGCAGCAGAAGGGCAGCAGTCAAGTATAATATCCTTTCTATATTTGGAAGAAAGAATATTATACATGTACAAGCCTATTACTGTACCACTGATACCAGTCCTGAAAAGAACCTTTGTGGAACTAATAATAACAGCAAGTCTTTAAAATTACCCTCACTGCCTGACAACACTGCTTCCTTCCTGTCCCTATACAAATTGGCAAAAAAAGAGAACGATTAGTGGTTACTGGAACAGCTCTTTTGTGGACCTTGATAGTAACAGCTAATGATGATGATGATGATGATGATGATGAAAGACTAATCTGGCTGTCCCTGTAGCATACACCGTCCTTTCCCTTTCTCTAAACTAACAAAAGACACTCAGGCTGCTGCAAGAATCAGCAGCACAGCAAACCTATCAACACCTAACACCTATACCAGTCCTGAAAAGAACTTTTGTGTACCAAATAGCTAGTGGTTTATCTCTCCCTACTCCACACAGGAACCTGTCCCTATCGTAACAGAAGAAAGAATGTAAAATGGCCACCGGATCGGGTGTATTTATAGGTTAGGGGGAATGTCCAAGTGTCCATGTGCTGTCATGTCTCAATTGGCTGTCCTGTATCACATGATAAACGTGTCACCAAAGGTTAAAGTTCTTGTATACATTAAACACGTAAGTCCGCCGCGGCGAACGACGGAAAAAGGCGTTCGAACGTGCGGACCGCGAATGTCGGAAATTCGCCGCGAAACGACCGCCGGGCGAAACGTTCGTCCATCACTACTAACCGGGATCAAAGGCTAAAACAGTACAGATACAGGGAGATCTAGAGTTCAAGCACACTTATGCAGTAGAGCTTTTTCATACTCTTATGGATATTTTTCAACAAAATATAGTTGTAAGGGTTGACAAATTATTATAAATTATGCATCTGATTCCAAACTTGCTGAACTAATTGGGCTGTCTTAAATCTCCAATTAAGCAATGAAAAGCTTAACATACATGGGGGGGGGGGGGGGGGGGAGTCTGTTTATAAAAAAGAAATTTGCTGCAACAGTTTTCAGTTGGTTGAAAAATCTCCTATGGGTCTAGTTATATAAAAAAAAAAAATATTTGCACAGCCATCATGATTACTCCCCGTACTGTGTCTAATATATGTATTCCCTATAATTGTCAATTCCATCTAGTGGCCATAATGCAGTATTTCCTTATAAAAATATCACATTGTAGCTACTATATGACATTGACGATCATAGGAAATACAATAGTAGACACATTGCAGGGATAACTCATGACGCCTGTGTAAATTCTTAGGCCCTCAAGGAGATTTCTCAACCAATTGAAAATTACCTGTATTTGATGTCATAGCTGACTAGTCTACAAGGGCAAGTCCCATAATTATTGCAAAAAGTCATCCCTGTTCCCTTTTCTCCCCTCCCCTGTCCTTCCCCCGACTCAAAGTCTACATTGCAAGCTTGGTTAAGCCAACCTAGTATTTTTTTGTGCCCTGCTCTGTCATTCTATTTGTCCCTACATAAGTAAATGGCCTCTTAAAGCTTATCTAAAACCAGGAAGAAACATGTTATATATTGCAGCTTGCTAATCTTTAGATGTAGTCACTGCATTTGTTTTCTTTTTTTTTCCAGGCATTTTTCCTTTTATTTTCATTTCATGATTCTGCCATTAACACACTTCATGTTCTAGGGTGACAACAATCACTACACTGATTCTTTTAGGAGCAGTGTTGTCACCCTTAAACAGAAAGTATTTTAGGACCACAGATTACCCGATTGTCTCTTCCTCTATATAACATTGGGGGATGTGTTCTGTAGTCCACAGAGTGAACAGTTTTAACTGGTAAAAGTCTAGCACAAGCAGATAAAAAAGGAAGCTATCCATTCCCAAGAATTTTGGCCAGATCAAGTAATGTTTTTGCACTCATCAAACAGATATAACAAACACTTTGAAGGGAATATATTTAATCACTTTCCGACCACACTATAGCCAAATGACAGCTACAGCGAAGTTGTCTAGTTCTGGGAGGGCATCTATTGCCCCCCCCCCCCCCCGTGCGCCCTCCAGGTCCGCATCGGGCACGCTCTGTGATCCACATGTTGAGGTTAAGGACCAATGATAGCACCATTTACAATGTGGTCAGCTGTGTCCAGTCACAGCTCATCACATTTAAACAAATGGTTGTTATCGGCATTTCCTTTCCTCAATGTTGTTACTGTCTGAAGAAAGGAAATGCAATGGGGTTGACTTAAATATACTGTGCAGTTGCTTCAGATTTTAGTAAATGAGCAGAAGCCCTGCTAACTTGCATCATCCAATAATGTGCAAGCATAAATGCTGTTTTTTTTTATTATTTTTATTTCCTTGCACGTTATTTGGTATTTTTTATGAAGTGAAGCTGTACCTCATTTACTAAGCTCTGGAGCAACTGCACTTGTAGAGTGCAACTGCATTTTGCAAAGTGCACAGTCTATTTTCCCTTAGTAAATCATCCCCTAACTGTCCATCCTGTGACAGGGGACATTTACACATATAATCACAGCACTGATCATCAGTGCCTTGTTTATCAGGGCAGCCCATCAGTGCCAGTCAGTGACATCAGTGCAGCATATCAGTGCCCATCAGTTTCGCCTCATTAGAGCAGCCAATCGGTGCCACTGCATTGGTGCCCATGAGTGCTGTTACATCAGTGTCCATCAGTGCAGCTTGTCAGTTCTGCCTCATCAGTGCAACCTATCAGTGCCCATCAGTGCAGTCCCATCAGCACATATTAGCTGAGAAGATAAATTACTTTTTTGCAAAATTTTATAACAGAAACAAAGAAAAGGTTTGTTTGTTTTTTGCAACATTTTTGGTATTTTTTCATCTGTTTAGCAAAAAATATGCCCAGTGGTGATTAAATACCACCAAAAGAAAGCTTTATCTGTCTCAAAAAAATGTTAAATATTTCAGATGGGAGCACGACTGCACAATAGTCATTCAAAGTGTGACAGCACTGAAAGCCAAAAATTGGCCTGGGCAGGAAGGGGATGAGTGTCCACTAGGCAAGTGATTAACAGACCCAAAGGGAATAATTAAAGCGTCACTAAAGGAAAAACATTTTTTTTTTCATTTTGGATAGAGTAAGGGAGGGTTATAAACCCCTGTCCGTTCTTTTTACCATCTGTGTCCTATTGTAGAGATTTCCCTTCACTTCCTATCTGATAGCCAAAACAGAAAGTGAGAGAAAATCCCTCCAAAGTAAGGGAGTCCTGGGGTGTTACCAGGCTCACCAGAACTACTGCACCCATTGGAAGATTTCCTCTCTGTTCATGTTCTGATGTCATCCCAAAATTTGGAATTTTCTTTTACTTTAATGTTCAATGATAACAGTAAACAGGACACATAGAGAGGGTGATTCTCTCTAATAGGGGCACAGGCAACAATTCAAATCTGACAGGCTGAATGGAAAAATAATATGCAACTGATAGTGGAGATCATAGAAAGTAGCATAGGCGAGATTGGCAAGGGTCACTAAGAACTAAAAATGGAACAAACTGGTAGATTTTGACAAATTCTGTCAAACATCTCTCTTTTTCATACAGAAAACTCATTGCTACATTATTACAACAGCCTTATAAGTTGGTTATGTGTCTTTCACAATCCTAGGTATATGTTTGGGAAAATAACATTTACATAAGGAATGCACCAGAGGAGCAGAGTGTCCAAATTACTACCAATGGAGAGCACAACAAGATCTTAAATGGCATACCAGATTGGGTGTATGAAGGTAATCATGATTCTGTGTTTTAAAGCTCTTCAGATGCAAATACATGAAAGGTACTCGAAGCTTTAGACATCCCCCAAAGATTAGACCAATATATATAAGGCACTCTTAAATAATTCCTGTCCCCTATGGCACACAAATACAAGTAGTAATTTGTCCCAAGTTTCTAAGTGCTTTCTAACCCCAGTAATGAGGTCCAGCCTGCCCACCTCCCCTCCTGACATGGCCAATTTAACAACAGCTATAAAGGCGACAGTTGATTCTTAGATATAGTTTGTCTTGGCTTAGAACATGTTCCTGTGACAAGCAAAGGCAAGAGGAATGCAAAGTCTGACACATCCCTCCTCCCTCTGCATTCCTGTTACTTGTCTTGGGAAAGTGTTCCCAACCAAGACAAGCTGCAGCCAAGAATCAGCTGTCTCCTTTATAGCTGTTGCCAGATAGGCCATTTCAAGAGGGGTTGGGGGGGGGGGGGGGGGGTTGGACCTCATAACTAGGATTAGCAAGCACATACAGTGCCTTGAAAGAGTAGTGGAACCAATTGCCTTCAAAAGTCACCTAATTAGTAATTAGAGTTCACCTGTGTGTAATTAATCTCTGTATAAATACAGCTGTTCTGTGAAGCCCATGGAGATTTGTTAGGGAACCTTCCTGAACAAACGGCATCATGAAGGCAAAGGAACACAACAGACAGGTCAGGGATAAAGTTGTGGAGAAGTATAAAGCAGGGTTAGGTTATACAAAAATATCCCAAGCTTTGAACATCTCACAGAGCACTGTTCAAGCTGTTATCCAAAAATGGAAAGAGTATGGCACAAACCTACCAAGGCATGGCCGTCCACCTAAACTGACAGGCCGAGCAAGGAGAGCATTAATCAGAGAAGTAACACTGGAGGAGCTGCAGAAATCCACAGCTCAGGTGGGTGAATCTATAAACAGGACAACTATTATGCTCCACGCACACGGCTGGACTTTTCAACAGCAATAGTTTGACGGAACGAATCCATCGTACAATTCAACTGTGTGTGTGGGCTTCATTGGACCTTTGCTGTCTCAAAATCAGATGGATTTAGAACATGTTTCAAATCTTCCCTACGGACTCGAGTCCGGTCGCAAAAATCTGTCCTTCTGTATACTAGTCCAATGGACGAAAACCGACTCTAGGGCAGCTATTGGCTACTGGCTATGAACTTCCTTATTCTAGTCCAGCCATACATCACCACGCTAGAATCCGTTCATTTGAAAAGTCCGTCTGGAAGACCGTCGGACTTAGTCTGCCAGAAAGTCCGGTCATGTGTACACAGCATTAGACGTGCACTCCACAAATCTGGCCTTTATTTAAGAGTGCCATTGTCGAAAGAAAGCCTTAAGCAGTCCCATTTGCAACTTGCAAGAAGCCATGTGGGGGACACAGCAAAGACGTGGAAGAGAGGAGAGGAGACCAAAATGTAACTCTTTGGCCTAAAAGCAAAATGCTATGTATGGCAGAAAAGTAACACTGCACATCACCCTGACCACACCATCCCCACCGTGAAACATGGTGGTGGCAGCATCATATTGTGGGGATGCTTTTCTTCAGCAGGGACAGGGAAACTGTTAGAATATGTAAAAGACTTGAGACTGGGGCGAAGGTTCACCTTCCAGCAGGACAACAACCCTAAACAACATCCTTAACGTGTGTGTGTGTGTGTGTACAGTATATATATATATATATATATATATATATATATATATATATATATATATATATATACAGTATATATAACATGTTATGGCAGACTGCAAGCATTTCTTAACAAATTCAGAGTGAGTCTGCCCAACTTTGAAAGACTTAGGACAGGCTCTCTTCTCTACAATAATGAAGCACTGCTTCTAGGTTTTAACAGTGTTCACAACATCTAGTTTACAACTGATAATGCGATCTGCCAGCACGACACAGACATAACTAAGCAGAATTTTACAGTGCTGGAGCAATTTAGAAAAGAACATCTAAATAGTTAGCAGCAATATTTATTTCATTATACTAAGCATAATTGTGCGCAAGGGGTGTGTTTTGAGTGTACCTGGGCACACCCTAATCACCCTGTGTGCCAGAGCCAATGATAAGGCAGTACAGACTGCCCTCCTGTATCGGGCCCATGTCCTATTAGTTCAAAAGGAGGGCCCAGGCACCTGCCAAGTAGGAGGACTGGTTGTACTGCATTATTGCAGATACTGATCCTGTTGTTCCTCCCCCTGTAACACTGCCAGCTTCTCGTCCTCTCCCTCCCTCTGGGGGTGATCAGTTCTAGCATCTCCTCCTCCAGCCTGTACTCAGTTCCTTTCTTAGTCTTAAATGTAAGACATCAGTGGTCTGTTTAAAACCCTGATATTCCATCAAAGCCCCCCAAAAGGACAGTTAAAAAAATGTAAAAAAATAAAAAATAAAAAAATAAATAAAAAAAAAACAATTTTAAAAAAATGAAGGACTTGTTCACATGTGCTTTGGCTGCCAAGCATAGCCATGGCAGAAGTCTGTTTAGAACCGTGATATTCCATCAAAGCCCCCCAAAAGGGTAGTTTAACCACTTAAGCTCCAGACCATTTTGCAGCTAAAGGACCAGGCCCCTTTTTGTGAATCGGCACTGCGTCGCTTGAACTGACAATTTTGCGGTCGTGCGACATAGCTCCAAAACAAAATTGGCGTCCTTTTTTTCCCACAAATGGAGCTTTCTTTTGGTGGTATTTGATCACCTCTGCGGTTTTTATTTTTTGCGCTATAAACAAAAATAGAGCGTCAATTTTGAAAAAAATTCTATATTTTTTACTTTTTGCTCTAATAAATATCCCCCAAAAATATATAAAAAAAATTTTTTTCCTCATTAAAATATCACAATAAGCTTTTATTGATTGGTTTGAGGAAAAGTTATAGCGTCTACAAAATAGGGGATAGTTTTATGGCATTTTTATTAATCATTTTTTTTTTTTTACTAGTAATGGCGGTGATCAGTGATTTTTATCGTGACTGTGACATTATGGCGGACACGTCGGACAATTTTGACACATTTTTGGGACCATTGGTATTAATACAGCAATCAGTGCTGTTAAAAATGCATTGCTTACTGTAAAAATGTCACTGGCAGTGAAGGGGTTAACCACTAGGGGCAGTGTAGGGGTTAAGTGTGTGTGTGTGTGTTTTTTTAACTGTATGGGGCATGGCTTGGCGTCTGACATCACTGATCATCTTTCCCTATAACAGGGAACAGACGATCGTTGACAGCCTCACTAGGAAGCACGAGGAGAGGTTTGTTTACACATACCTCTCCTCGTTCTTCAACTCTGTGACCCGATCACGGGACACCGGTGGCGATGGGGTGCACGGGTCCCGCGGCCATGGTCATGGAGCTCAGGACCGGGTCGCGAGTGCGCCGCCGGCGGTGCGCTTGCGACCCATAACTGGGCACTTAAAGGGAACGTACAGGTACATGATTGTGCCATTCTGCCGATTGTATATAAGCAGTTAAAAATTTTTTAAAAGTATAAAAAAATAAAATTTCAATTAAAAAAATTAAAAATAAAAATGGACTTGTCCACATGTGCTTTGCACTCCATAATTACTGCCATGTCTGTGAATCATAGTATTGGGGCCGTGGTGAGTACATTCCTATCCACTACCTCTGTTGCTCTGTGTTTGAGCTTTGGGGTGCACAACCAAATGCACCTCTAATGCTATGTGAAGGAGAAGATGTTACAAAGCTGTAGTAAGTTTAACCCAATTTGCCTGGAAAAGTGAAAATACACTTTAACCACTTGCTGACTGCCTACTTACTAAGGTAGGGTTGTTTTATTGCACAAAACCACTTAACTGTATGTGATTTTGTGCAATAGCCATTGGGGGCGCAATTGTGTGCTGATTGGATGTAGGGGATGTCAATCAGTGGGTCCGGCAGACCCGATGTCCACTGGCCACCCACAATCATTCCCGGCATAGGGAGAACAAGGCAGATCACCATTCTGACAAGGGAGAAGATGGAGATCTTGTGTTCCTGCTAAGTAGATCTCTGTCTTTATCCAGTCAGCGCAATCCCCACACAGTGAACAAGCACCAGCTAGGCACACACTTAACCCTTTAATTACCTCTGGTAACCCCTTCCCAGCCAGTGTCATTACAGTAACAGTGCATATTTTTAACACTTATCACTGTATTAGTGTCACTGCTTCCCAAAAAAGTCAAAAGTGTCAGGTGTCCAATTTGTCCGCCGCAATGTCGCAGCCCTGCTAAAAATCGCTGATTAATAGTAAAAAAATATGAATAACAAAAAATTCCTAAAAAATAACATAGTTTGTAGACGCTATAACTTTTGTGCAAACCAATCAATATACGCTTATTCGGATTTTCTTTTCCAACAAATATGTAGCTGAATACATATTGGCTTAAAGAGGAAGTAAACCCTGATGGGTTTACTTCCTCTTTTTTTCCCTGCAAAGGTAAAGCATAATGGACTACTATGCATCGCATAGTAGCTCATTATGTGTCACTTACCTGACACAGGAGCCAGCGAAGTCGCCGCTGTCCCCTGTAGTCCGCCGCATCCATGTTGCTGGTGGCGTCTCGCAGCTCCGACGAATCACAGCGGCGAAGCCGCGATGACGTCACTCCCGCGCATGCGCACGGGAGTCGCGTCTCGCAGCTCCGCCGCTGCCACTCGGCGAAGCCGAGATGATGGCACTCCCGCGCATGCGCACGGGAGTCGACAAATTAGGCAAATCAATTCTTGGATTTGCCGCATTTAGTGCGCCTGCGCGCCGCTGTCTACGGCGCATGCGCCGTAGACAGCGGTGCCCATTTTCGGGCAAATATCTCCTAAACCATATAGGTTTAGGAGATATTGCTTGGACCTACAGGTAAGCCTTAATCTAGGCTTACCTGTAGGTCCAAGTGGTTTGGAAGGGTTTACTTCCTCTTTAAATAGATGAAGAAATTTGTTTGTTTGTTTTTTTTCAATTTTATTATTGGACATGTTTTATAGCAGAAAGTAAAACATGTTGGGTTTTTTTTTGTTTTTTTTAAATTGTTGTTTTGTTTATAGCGTAATAAAAACAGCAGAGGTGGTCAAAGCTCTAATTGTGGGAAAAAAAGGACATCAATTTTGTTTGGGTACATCATCGCATGACCGCACAATTGTCAGTTAAAGTAACGCAGTGCTGTTTTGCAAAAAAAATGGCCTGGTCATTAAGGGGGTAAAACCTTCCAGGGCTGAAGTGATTAAACACATTTCTGAAAATTTCGAGAATGGGAGTCAATCCTCAGGGTAAAGCAGTCATAATACTTAAAAGGGGATAAAACATAAAATTAGATATAAAAGAAGTGCAATTTGGGACAGAATTTGTAGAATCGCTAACTTTCTAATTTTTAATTCTCTGTATATTTGCTTTCAGATCTCTAGCAAAACAATTCACTTAATACTAATTCATGTATACCTGCTTAAAATGAGGGAAAGAAAAACATAAAAACATAAATGAGAAGAACGTAACTATTACTTTGCAACAAAATAATATCTTTATATTTTATTTTTGCAGAGGAAATGTTTAGCACTAATTATGCTCTATGGTGGTCACCGAATGCAACGTTTTTGACATATGTAGAGTTTAATGATACAGAAGTGCCAATAATAGAATATTCATTCTATGGAGATGATTCAGAGCATTATCCACAGACGGTTCATATTCCATATCCTAAGGTAAGTCAGGAGTTGGGTTTACTTGTTACCTGACTGTCATGCTGTTCCAGTTGTTCAGTAATGTTTGAGTCACTGATATCTATTCCACAGTAAAACAATGTAGAAAGCTTATTTAAAGAGGAACTGCTATGTTGTGGGTCAATATTATGCTAGTTTTTATTTTATTTTTTTAAGGTTAACAGATTTGAAACTGTTATGTTCTATTTGTGAAACCACAAATCGCTAAATATGTAAAAAAAGAAAAAAAAGAAAAAGGGAACTAGAGCTCCATCTGCTGGCTGGATATAAGACTGCACTATATATATATATATATATATATATATATATATATATATATATATATATATATATATATATATATATACAATGGGGTTTATTTACTAAAGCTGGAAAGTGCAAAATCAAGCTCACTTCTGCATTGAAACCAATGAGCTTTTAACCCCAGCTTGTTCAATTAAGCTTTGGTAATAAAACCTGGAAGCTCATTGGTTTCTATGCAGAAGTGAGCTTGATTGTGCACTTTCTATATTATATATATATATATATATATATATATATATATATATATATATATATACACATATACATATACATATATATATATATATATATATATATATATATATACATATATATATATATATACAATACAGAAAGTGCACAATCAAGCTCACTTCTGCATAGAAGCCAATGACCTTCCAGGTTTTATTACCAAAGCTTAATTGAACAAGCTGGGGTTAAAAGCTCATTGGTTTCAATGCAGAAGTGAGCTTGATTTTGCACTTTCCAGCTTTAGTAAATAAACCCCATTGTGTACTTAAAAGTGGGGTATGCCTGTATGTAATGTTTCATATTTACTTGACTAAATCTAGAAATTACAATTAAATGAAGTCCAGACCATAGTAAATAAGGAAAGTTAATATGTACAAACCACAGTATATTTCCTTTAAATTGTATTTATGGGTGATATCTTTTTAAACCCAAAGTCACATGTTTATCATTAAAAATAAATAAATAAATAATAATAATAAAAAAAAAAAAATATATATATATATATATATATATATATATATATATATATTCACACTGCGGTAGCCAGGAAAGAACGGTTAGAGCGATGATGGCAAGCCAAGATATTCTGCCAGGGAACGTTGGCACACGCCTCCTCTATTACTCTTGAAAAGGAGTGCTAAAACATCCGACATATGTTTAAAGCATCTATACCGTGTGCTTGGAGGCAAATAGGCAAGACGTGTCACTACCCAGAATCCCCTGCAGCAGCAGAGACACCATATGTTGTGCAATTCTGCAACAGCTCTTGAACTAGCTCAGGGCACGTAAATAAAGACACTTTATTGGCATTTTCATTTTACTCATTTCATCAAGTCTTCATGGCCAACTTTTATAAGCATATATACATTTGGTGTAAGTAGAAAGGACTAAGTAGCTCAGTGAATGAAAACGCTGGACGTCCGAATATCCTTGATAGATCACTAAGTAGCTAGGATCACAGCAACTAACAGTATGATGGTTAATTATTGAAAACTTTTCAATTGAAATCTGTCTGTGAAGGTTCTGATTGTACCTGGTCATGTTATATCTAGTAGTAGACGTTCACATTCAGCTAGACCTGTTCTGTAATGTTAAAGACGTTTCATAGCTTGGACAAGAGTTGACCTTTAAAAACACTTCTGTCCAAAACACTTAAGTTCTTCTTTCATTTATTTAGCATTTTCAATAAAAGTAGTTAGACACATTTAACCGTGCTTATTCTGTAATGTTGAAAATATTTCGTAGGTTGTCCATGCCTCTTCTTCATTTCCAACCAGTGTCAGAAAAATACCCCAGCATTTATATTCACACAGGTTGTACCAACATCTTGATATAATGACATCTGCCTTTCCCATGGTGACTGGATCAGAGTGTTGGTACTACCTGTGTGGGTATAAATCCAGAACTATTTTCCTGACTTGCATTAGAACTGAAGAAGTGGCTTGGACAACCTATGAAATGTCTTTACCATTACGGAACAAGTTCAGTTTAATGTGACTAACTACTGCTAGATATACTGTTTATTGGAAATGAAAAAAGAAAAAGAGTAAAGGAGAGCTTATGAGTTTTATAACATACAATACATAATACATAAGTGTTCCTAAAAGTCAAGTGACCAAGCAACCACTGCTGAGATGTTCACCAGAATTCACATTTCCCCCAAACTGCTTTGGCCAGATTATAGTGTGGCAGTGTGACATGTTGGCATTAATGGGGTTATAAAGATGTAGGTTTTTTAGAATGCATGAAGGTAAAAAACCTTCTGTGTGCAGGAGCCCCCCCAATCCCCACCAATCTCCACCAATACTTACCTGGTCCCTCTCAATCCAGTGGTGTGCACAAGAGCATTGGCTCTCTGGGGACTCTCCCTCATTCGCTGAGACAAGCGAGACAATGAGGAGAGAGAGAGGGTGGGACAGAGCCGTCGCTTTGTGTCTTAATAGACACGCAGAGCAATGACTCAGGAGTGCTCCCGCTCCGGTGCCCCCATTGCAAGCTGGAGCCTGGAGCGCCGGCAAGGGACCCAAGAAGAAGAGGTTCTTCTGCACAGAGCAGATAAGTATGACATGCTTGTTTATTTATTTATTTTTTATTTTAATTGTTCCCTTTAATATCACTTTAAATCAATTTGGCAGTACTTTAATAGTAGTGATCAGGTCATAACACTACAGTTTAGACATATTGCATTTCTTTATCCAGTATTCTTGGTGCCCCAATTCTTCAGCCTTGAAACCTTCCAAATTTCAACATTTCTGGTAGTGATGAGAGCTTGCTGCAACCTTTAACCTACTGCACTTTCTGCTGGCCTAGTACCATGATGGGCATTCTCTCTGGCCAATAGGAATGTGTGGGAGGTAAGAGGGGGCCAAAGTGCGAATTTATGTTAAACACACTCTGAAATACCGGGAAGGGCATCTAAGGATCTTCTTGGATCCTGCATTGGTGTACTGCAATCTATTCACTATCATTGCATCACTAGAAAAATACATTAAGCAAATAATTGGGGAGCCCAATGGCAGTAAAGTGACACCTCCATTATGGCCTTATATAGGAGGGGCTGGAAGCAAAAACCTACAGAGAAATTTTGTTATTGGAGTGCCTCAGAGAAATAAGAAATCCTGTGTTTTCATCCATAATTGCCAACACAAAAAATGCCCGTTTTAGTAGAATTAGTTGAAGTGGCACCAACAGAAAATTCATCATGGTGCCAGGCATCAGACTGCATAATATTGTACAGCCCTTGCTATATGCCTTAAAATAATTAAATTAAATTAAATGAATCCTACAAACTCTGATTGCATTTATAATTAATTCTATTTTTCCCCAAGTCAGGAGCTAAAAACCCCACAGTGCGATTGTTTTCCGTAAACACAGAATCCCTCACAAGCCTAGTATTTAAGGAAATTCTTGCACCACCGGAAATTCGATCTGGGTAAGAATGTTCATAGTACAATTAATATTTATTATTATTATTATTATTATTGTTATTATTTACAGAAAACTGTTCAAACTTGGCATCTCTGTTTTATTCACTACCCTGGAGCAGCATGCAATTTTAAGGCTGGGTTAACATATATGCAGTGCAGGACACCACATGTGATTCAAATAGGAATCACACCGCATTCCTATTCAAAGCACATGTGATGTCTGTGCGGTGTGATTTGAGCCATATATTTGTATGGCTCAAATCGCACCAAATCCACACAAAAAGGGTGCAGGATCCTATTTTTTCCCCACGTTGGAATCAGATCAATTTAGATTCACACTTGAACAATCTGATTCTGTCAATTGCACTGCATTCTGTGAACAGTTTTGGGGTGTCATTAGCATAACATTGACACCACACTGTGGTTCACATAAACACCATATGATTTCAGTGCAGTGCGGGATATGCACAGTATTTGCTGGGGTTCCCGCACCGTGTATATGTGACCCAAGCCTAATGCCACATAAACACAATCAGAATTTCGGCCAGCAAAAGACCGATGAGAGCTTTTCATTCGAAAATGCGACCGTGTGTATGCTCCATCAGAATTTAGCTGGCCGAATTACCACCAGCAAAAATTTGATAACATGTTCTCAATTTTCCCGATGGAAAAACTTTCTATCGGAAATTCCAATCCTGTGTATCCAATTCCGACGCGCAAAAACTCACGCATGCTCAGATTCAACTACGAGATGGATGATATTGGCTACTAGGTATTGAACGTCCTTTTTCTAGTCCCGTCGTATGTGTTGTACGTCACCGCATTCTTGGTGGTCGGAATTTGGTGTGACCGTGTGTAGGCAAGACAGTTTGAGCGGAATTCAGTTGGAATTCCGACGGGAAAACCATCAGAGCTTCTTCCGACAAGAATTCCGATCGTGTGTACACGGCATAAGAGATTTTTCATTTAAATCCTTACATGTTTAAATTGTATGTAAATGTTGGCCACAAAATTCTCTTACTTTATGGCTGTTAAATGTAACACTGACAGCATTTTGTTATATTTTTCAGTAAGTGCAAAATAATAATCAGGTTTGAAATTCAGAATCATCCTTTGTCCTCCACACAGTTCTTGCGTTATCTCAAGAAGTCAAATTAGCCCTCCTAGTTCCTGGAACCACAGAATGAGTGGTCTCTATGTTGTGGAGAAAATGATAGGAAGTGGAATTGAGTAGTTTAGCAAAAAGACACTGGGCGGGGATGACACCTCTCAGCCCACAAAAATGCTGTGTGTTGTCAGGCAAAAACACAACATAGGAGCTGAGTGCATTTTTGGCAGATCAACAGGCACTGTTCTGTAGTGATGGCCGAACGGTTCGCCCGGCGGTCGTTTCGCGGCGAATTTCCGACTTTCGCCGTCCGCGGGTTCGAACGCCTTTTTCCGTCGTTCGCCCCGGCGGACTTACGTGTTTAATGTATACAAGAACTTTAACCTTTCGTGACACGTTTATCATGTGTTACAGGACAACCAATTGAGACATGACAGCTCATGGACACTTGGACATTCCCCCTAACCTATAAATACACCCGATCCGGTGGCCATTTTACATTCTTTCTTCTGTCACTGTAGGGAAAGGATCCTGTGTGGAGTAGGGACAGAGAAAACGCTAGCTATTTGGTACACAAAAGTTCTTTTCAGGACTGGTATAGGTGTTAGGTCAGCAGCCTGAGTTTCTTTTGTCAGTTTAGATAAAGGGACAGAGCGCTGTATGCTGCTATTTTAGGGACAGCTCAGCCAGATTAGTCTTTCTTCATCATCATCATCATCATCATCATTAGCTGTTACTATCAGGTCCACAAAAGAGCTGTTCCAGCTAATCGTTCCAGCCTACTCTTTTTTGCCAATTTGTATAGGGACAGGCAGGAAGCAGTGTGTCAGGCAGTGAGGATAATTTTAAAGACTTGCTGTTACTATTAGTTCCACAAAGGTTCTTTTCAGGACTGGTATCAGTGGTACGGTAATAGGCTTGTACACGTATAATATTCTTTCTTCCAAATATAGAAAGAATATTATACTTGACTGCTGCCCTTCTGCTGCAGTCTGCTAATCATTCACAACTCACTTGTTCCACAAAGCTCTTTATCAGGACTGGTAACTTGGTCTGTCTAGGGTGCTACGGTACATAGGCTTGGGTGCGGTACAGTCTGCTGTTCTGTAAGGACCGCTATCGGTCCACAATACATAGGGTTGCCGTGCACTACTGCTGACCGCTGCCCTATACTGCAGCAGTCCTTCAGCGGTATAGGGACTGACGCACAGTCTGCTAAACACTAATACACAACCTGCTTGGTCCACAAAAGTTCTTATAAGGACTGGTAACTTGGTATAGGGTGCTACGGTACATAGGCCTGAGTGCAGTACAGTCTGCTGTTCTGTAAGGACCGCTATCGGTCCACAATACATAGGGTTGCCGTGCACTACTGCTGACCGCTGCCCTATACTGCAGCAGTCCTTCATTGGTATAGGGACTGACGTACAGTCTGCTAATCACTAACACACAACCTGCTTGGTCCACAAAAGTTCTTATAAGGACTGGTAACTTGGTATAGGGTGCTACGGTACATAGGCCTGAGTGCGTTACAGTCTGCTGTTCTGTAAGGACCGCTATCGGTCCACAATACATAGGGTTGCCGTGCACTACTGCTGACCGCTGCCCTATACTGCAGCAGTCCTTCATTGGTATAGGGACTGACGTACAGTCTGCTAATCACTAACACACAACCTGCTTGGTCCACAAAAGTTCTTATAAGGACTGGTAACTTGGTATAGGGTGCTACGGTACATAGGCCTGAGTGCGTTACAGTCTGCTGTTCTGTAAGGACCGCTATCGGTCCACAATACATAGGGTTGCCGTGCACTACTGCTGACCGCTGCCCTATACTGCAGCAGTCCTTCAGCGGTATAGGGACTGACGTACAGTCTGCTAAACACTAATACACAACCTGCTTGGTCCACAAAAGTTCTTATAAGGACTGGTAACTTGGTATAGGGTGCTACGGTACATAGGCTTGAGTGCGGTACAGTCTGCTGTTCTGTAAGGACCACTATCGGTCCACAATAGATAGGGTTGACGTGCACCACTGCTGACCGCTCACCTATACTGCAGCAGTCCTTCAGCGGTATAGGGACTGACGTACAGTCTGCTAATCACTAACACACAACCTGCTTGTTCCACAAAAGTTCTTATAAGGACTGGTAACTTGGTATAGGGTGCTACGGTACATAGGCCTGAGTGCGTTACAGTCTGCTGTTCTGTAAGGACCGCTATCGGTCCACAATACATAGGGTTGCCGTGCACTACTGCTGACCGCTGCCCTATACTGCAGCAGTCCTTCATTGGTATAGGGACTGACGTACAGTCTGCTAATCACTAACACACAACCTGCTTGGTCCACAAAAGTTCTTATAAGGACTGGTAACTTGGTATAGGGTGCTACGGTACATAGGCCTGAGTGCAGTACAGTCTGCTGTTCTGTAAGGACCGCTATCGGTCCACAATACATAGGGTTGCCGTGCACTACTGCTGACCGCTGCCCTATACTGCAGCAGTCCTTCATTGGTATAGGGACTGACGTACAGTCTGCTAATCACTAACACACAACCTGCTTGGTCCACAAAAGTTCTTATAAGGACTGGTAACTTGGTATAGGGTGCTACGGTACATAGGCCTGAGTGCGTTACAGTCTGCTGTTCTGTAAGGACCGCTATCGGTCCACAATACATAGGGTTGCCGTGCACTACTGCTGACCGCTGCCCTATACTGCAGCAGTCCTTCATTGGTATAGGGACTGACGTACAGTCTGCTAATCACTAACACACAACCTGCTTGGTCCACAAAAGTTCTTATAAGGACTGGTAACTTGGTATAGGGTGCTACGGTACATAGGCCTGAGTGCGTTACAGTCTGCTGTTCTGTAAGGACCGCTATCGGTCCACAATACATAGGGTTGCCGTGCACTACTGCTGACCGCTGCCCTATACTGCAGCAGTCCTTCATTGGTATAGGGACTGACGTACAGTCTGCTAATCACTAACACACAACCTGCTTGGTCCACAAAAGTTCTTATAAGGACTGGTAACTTGGTATAGGGTGCTACGGTACATAGGCCTGAGTGCAGTACAGTCTGCTGTTCTGTAAGGACCGCTATCGGTCCACAATACATAGGGTTGCCGTGC
Organism: Lithobates pipiens; assembly: GCF_037356315.1. NCBI lineage: Eukaryota > Metazoa > Chordata > Amphibia > Anura > Ranidae > Lithobates > Lithobates pipiens. The sequence goes on from NW_027507784.1 coordinate 52,670,673, forward strand.
ACTACTGCTGACCGCTGCCCTATACTGCAGCAGTCCTTCATTGGTATAGGGACTGACGTACAGTCTGCTAATCACTAACACACAACCTGCTTGGTCCACAAAAGTTCTTATAAGGACTGGTAACTTGGTATAGGGTGCTACGGTACATAGGCCTGAGTGCGTTACAGTCTGCTGTTCTGTAAGGACCGCTATCGGTCCACAATAGATAGGGTTGACGTGCACCACTGCTGACCGCTCACCTATACTGCAGCAGTCCTTCAGCGGTATAGGGACTGACGTACAGTCTGCTAATCACTAACACACAACCTGCTTGTTCCACAAAAGTTCTTATAAGGACTGGTAACTTGGTATAGGGTGCTACGGTACATAGGCCTGAGTGCAGTACAGTCTGCTGTTCTGTAAGGACCGCTATCGGTCCACAATACATAGGGTTGCCGTGCACTACTGCTGACCGCTGCCCTATACTGCAGCAGTCCTTCATTGGTATAGGGACTGACGTACAGTCTGCTAATCACTAACACACAACCTGCTTGGTCCACAAAAGTTCTTATAAGGACTGGTAACTTGGTATAGGGTGCTACGGTACATAGGCCTGAGTGCGTTACAGTCTGCTGTTCTGTAAGGACCGCTATCGGTCCACAATAGATAGGGTTGACGTGCACCACTGCTGACCGCTCACCTATACTGCAGCAGTCCTTCAGCGGTATAGGGACTGACGTACAGTCTGCTAATCACTAACACACAACCTGCTTGTTCCACAAAAGTTCTTATAAGGACTGGTAACTTGGTATAGGGTGCTACGGTACATAGGCCTGAGTGCAGTACAGTCTGCTGTTCTGTAAGGACCGCTATCGGTCCACAATACATAGGGTTGCCGTGCACTACTGCTGACCGCTGCCCTATACTGCAGCAGTCCTTCATTGGTATAGGGACTGACGTACAGTCTGCTAATCACTAACACACAACCTGCTTGGTCCACAAAAGTTCTTATAAGGACTGGTAACTTGGTATAGGGTGCTACGGTACATAGGCCTGAGTGCGTTACAGTCTGCTGTTCTGTAAGGACCGCTATCGGTCCACAATACATAGGGTTGCCGTGCACTACTGCTGACCGCTGCCCTATACTGCAGCAGTCCTTCAGCGGTATAGGGACTGACGTACAGTCTGCTAAACACTAATACACAACCTGCTTGGTCCACAAAAGTTTTTATAAGGACTGGTAACTTGGTATAGGGTGCTACGGTACATAGGCCTGAGTGCAGTACAGTCTGCTGTTCTGTAAGGACCGCTATCGGTCCACAATACATAGGGTTGCCGTGCACTACTGCTGACCGCTGCCCTATACTGCAGCAGTCCTTCATTGGTATAGGGACTGACGTACAGTCTGCTAATCACTAACACACAACCTGCTTGGTCCACAAAAGTTCTTATAAGGACTGGTAACTTGGTATAGGGTGCTACGGTACATAGGCCTGAGTGCGTTACAGTCTGCTGTTCTGTAAGGACCGCTATCGGTCCACAATACATAGGGTTGCCGTGCACTACTGCTGACCGCTGCCCTATACTGCAGCAGTCCTTCAGCGGTATAGGGACTGACGTACAGTCTGCTAAACACTAATACACAACCTGCTTGGTCCACAAAAGTTTTTATAAGGACTGGTAACTTGGTATAGGGTGCTACGGTACATAGGCCTGAGTGCGTTACAGTCTGCTGTTCTGTAAGGACCGCTATCGGTCCACAATACATAGGGTTGCCGTGCACTACTGCTGACCGCTGCCCTATACTGCAGCAGTCCTTCAGCGGTATAGGGACTGACGTACAGTCTGCTAAACACTAATACACAACCTGCTTGGTCCACAAAAGTTCTTATAAGGACTGGTAACTTGGTATAGGGTGCTACGGTACATAGGCTTGAGTGCGGTACAGTCTGCTGTTCTGTAAGGACCGCTATCGGTCCACAATACATAGGGTTGCCGTGCACTACTGCTGACCGCTGCCCTATACTGCAGCAGTCCTTCATTGGTATAGGGACTGACGTACAGTCTGCTAATCACTAACACACAACCTGCTTGGTCCACAAAAGTTCTTATAAGGACTGGTAACTTGGTATAGGGTGCTACGGTACATAGGCTTGAGTGCGGTACAGTCTGCTGTTCTGTAAGGACCGCTATAGGTCCACAATAGATAGGGTTGACGTGCACCACTGCTGACCGCTCACCTATACTGCAGCAGTCCTTCAGCGGTATAGGGACTAAGAGTTTTGTCACAGGGTCATTTAAAAAATGACATGCAGAGGAAGAGGCAGGCCCTTCCGCAGGGGTGGTAGGGGTAGGGCAGGAGCAACAGGCTTGAGCCAAAGTGGGAAGTTGCAGAAGGTGCGTTCAATTACTTTAAAGGATGCACCAGACTTGGTTGAGTGGCTCGCTCAGCCTTACTCTTCTGCACCCTCCTCATCCTCTCGATCTGCACCCTCTTCTTCACTCTCTGCTATGTGCACCCCCAAAGACACTACCACCAACAACACGACCACCACCACCACCACCACATACCTTCCGCTTGAGTCACTGGAATTATTTTCCGATCCATATCAAGAGGACATTTCTGATGCGCAGCCACTCTTGGTATTGGATCAGGAAGAGGAGGTAGCAACAAGCGCTACTCAGCAGTCTGACGCCAGTACCCAGATCAGCCCAAGGAGGAGGTTGGTCCCCGGTGTTGCTGCCTACTCTACTTATAGCGGTGGGGAAGGTGACGTTGATGATGACGTGTCTAGTGATGTCACGTGGGTGCCCACAAGAGAGGAAGAGGAGGGGAGTTCAGAGGGAGATATGGACCAGCAGATAGGGAGGAGAAGCAGCAATGACTTACATTGCACAGCAGGGACAAAGCAGACTGCAAATGTATCAGGAGCGAGTCATCGACCATGTACGGTCACATCTGGCGCTCCCAGGACACCGGCACATGGCTCCGCAGTGTGGGCTTTTTTTAACGTGTCCGCTGCTGACAATAGCGTTGCCATCTGCAATCTTTGCAGTCAACGCGTTAGTCGCGGTAAGCCCAATACTCACCTAGGGACGACCGCCTTAAGAAGGCACATGAGCAGCCATCACCGAGCCCAGTGGGAGCAACGGAACACACAAAGCCACACTGCAGGCTCTCACCGTCCAGCCTCGTCTTCTACTTCTCCTTCTCCTCTCTCCTCACAATTGTCCTCCACTCCACCTTCCATCACGCCAAGCTCACATTTTTCTGCAAAAAGGCAGGCTTCCGTGGGCCTAATGTTTGAGCGTAAAAAAATGATGACGCCGGATAACCCTCTTGCCCAACGGTTGGCGGCTGGCTTGTCAGAACTCATAGCCCGCCAACTACTGCCATATAAACTGGTGGACTCGGAGGCCTTTCGCAAATTTGTGGCCATTGGAACACCACAATGGAAGGTCCCAGGAAGGAAGTATTTCTCAGAGAAGGGCATCCCAGAGCTATATGGCCATGTTCAGCGGCAAGTGAATGTATCTCTGGCACACAGTGTCGGTGCCAAGATACATCTGACCACAGACACGTGGTCTAGCAAACACGGGCAGGGAAGGTATATCAGTTTTACTGCCCACTGGGTGAACCTTCTGACGGCCGTCAAGCATGTAACCCGTGGCACCCGTGTAGATTTGGTTTTACCGCCACGGATTGCATGCAGGCCTGACTCTTCTTCTCCTCCTCCTACTCCATCCTCCTCCCTCTCCTCCTCAGCTGCCTCCTCCTTTTCCGCTGCTAGCGTCTCTTCCACTGCACCGCCCAAGCTCCCCAGAACCTATTCCACATGCCAGGTGAGACATTGCCATGCCGTGCTGCGTCTGTTGTGCCTGGAAGCAAAGAGCCACACTGGCCCGGCACTCCTTTCAGCTTTGCGTTCACAGGCAGATGAGTGGCTAACACCGCTCAATTTGACAGTTGGTAAAGTGGTGTGTGACAACGGTGCCAATCTGCTTAGCGCATTGAAACAGGGCAAAATCACGCACGTGCCGTGCATGGCACACGTCTTAAACTTGGTCGTGCAGCGATTCCTTGTCAAATACCCTGGGGTCCAGGACATCTTGCGGCAGGCAAGGAAAATCTCGGCCCATTTCAGAAGATCTTACACGGCCATGGCTCGCCTTGCTGACATTCAGCGGCGACACCATCTGCCGGTCAGACGTCTTATTTGCGATTGCCCGACGCGATGGAACTCAACCTTCTATATGCTTGATAGGCTGCTCCAGCAGAAACGTGCAGTTAACGTCTACCTGTATGAACTCTGCGAAAGAAACGGTTCTGGGGAGCTGGGTTTTTTTTCACCGCGCCAGTGGCTGCTCATGCGCGACACATGCAGACTTCTGCGGCCATTTGAGGAGATCACCAAACTGGTCAGTCGCAGCCATGGCGCCATCAGTGACATGGTACCTTATGCCTTCTTTCTGGAGCGTGCATTGCGTCGTGTCATTGATCAGGCTGTGGAGGAGCAGGAGCGGGAAGATGAGGAAGTCGCAATGCTGGATGAATTCCCAGGGGGGGCTACTCTATCTGAGACAAGTCAACAACAGGAGTCTGATGAGGAGTCAGAGGAGGATGGTGCCGGGGCGGATGAGCAGGAGCAAGAAGAGCATGCTTTAAACCTTTCTGGGATCCCTGTTGTGCGAGGATGGGGAGAGGAGAATGAAGAGGACGACATTATCCTGGATGATGAGCAGGAGCCAGGCCACCACACCGCTTCCACTTTAGTGCAAATGGGGGCCTTCATGCTCCAGTGTTTTAATAGGGACCCCCGTATAAAAAGCATGAGGGTCAAGGACCAGTACTGGGTGGCAACGTACTTAGACCCCCGGTACAAACACAAAATGGCGGAAATGTTACCGCCGTCGCAGAGGGCTGTCAGAATGCAGCACTTCCAGGCCTTGCTTCGAGAAATGCTGCATTCTGCTTTTGCGTGCGCTGGCAGAGGAGCAATTCCCACTCCCAGAGAAGGATTTGCGGGTACCAATCCAACAGCGCCTGCAAGAAGAGGCCGGTTTGAAGATGTGTTGGTGACTTCGGATATGAGGTCATTCTTTCAGCCGACCCATCGACAGGTGTCATCCGGATCCAGCATCAGGGAACGCCTAGACCGTCAGGTGTCCGACTACATTGGGTTAACGGCCGATGTGGACGCTCTGAGGAGTGATGAACCCCTAGACTACTGGGTGGGCAGGCTTGACCTCTGGCCAGAGCTTGCCCAATTTGCAATCGAACTGTTGGCTTGCCCCTCATCCAGTGTCCTGTCCGAAAGGACGTTCAGCGCAGCAGGGGGGATTGTGACCGATAAGCGTACTCGCCTAGCTCACCACAGTGTTAACTACCTCACATTTCTAAAAATGAATGAGGCATGGATCTCGGAGGAATTCAACACATGTGATCAGTAGACCATGTATATGTCTATAAACAATTTTTGGAATCAAGCACACAGACCTTCTTAATTCATTTGGCTCACTTCCCTGACCCAAAAAAGCACACCGTACTATATGCCCCTACCCTCCTCTTTGAAGAGGTTGAGCGGTGTCATATTTCTACTGGGGCTGCTTATTATGAGGGGTTCCCACCATCCCTGTGCTGTGCTGACTTCCTCCTGGGTGTTCTTATTATGAGGGGATCACACCATCCCTGTGCTGTGCTGACTTCCTCCTGGGGGTTCTTATTATGAGGGGATCACACCATCCCTGTGCTGTGCTGACTTCCTCCTGGGGCTGCTTACGGTGCTGCTGTCAGCGCTGTATGTCACGGAGCTGCTGTCAGCGCTGTATGTCACGGAGCTGCTGTCAGCGCTGTATGTCACGGAGCTGCTGTCAGCGCTGTATGTCACGGAGCTGCTGTCAGCGCTGTATGTCACGGAGCTGCTGTCAGCGCTGTATGTCACGGAGCTGCTGTCAGCGCTGTATGTCACGGAGCTGCTGTCAGCGCTGTATGTCACGGAGCTGCTGTCAGCGCTGTATGTCACGGAGCTGCTGTCAGCGCTGTATGTCACGGAGCTGCTGTCAGCGCTGTATGTCACGGAGCTGCTGTCAGCGCTGTATGTCACGGTGCTGCTGTCAGCGCTGTATGTCACGGAGCTGCTGTCAGCGCTGTATGTCACGGAGCTGCTGTCAGTGCTGTATGTCACGGAGCTGCTGTCAGCGCTGTATGTCACGGAGCTGCTGTCAGCGCTGTATGTCACGGAGCTGCTGTCAGCGCTGTATGTCACGGAGCTGCTGTCAGCGCTGTATGTCACGGTGCTGATGTCAGTGCTCTGTATTACGGTGCTGCTGTCAGTGCTCTGTATCTCCTGCACCCTCTTGTTTGCCTACCCTGGTCCCTGACCTTCCCTCTCCTCCATTGCCTTCATTAGCTCCATAGTCCTGAATTGTCAGAACAATTTCCCAAATAAAAAAAAAATGCTTGTAGTTATCGATCCCAAATTCACCTCATACATGTATTATGCTATTGTCCAGGTGGTGGGACTACGTGCTACCCCCTAATAATTACCCCGTGGCCGCAAATTCGACCTAAAGGTTTGCGAAATTCGCCTCCCATTGAAGTCAATGGAGCCCGCGGCGAACGGTCGTTTTCGCGAACGTTTGTGCCCGTTCGCGTTTCGCGTTCGCGAAACGTCCCGTCGGAAGTTCGTCCATCACTACTGTTCTGTACTTGTTGGGTCTTTAAAGGGACCAAACATGGGAGAATGTATATGTATTGCAGAGATGTGCTGCGTATTTTTTGTGTCTGCTCAGATAAACATGGTTTCAGAAAATACATCAGAGTTTGTAACATTCCCTACAGTCCCTACAACATGTCCGCATGTACTAGACATGTAATATGTTCCATAGCTAATCAAGCTCCAGAGCAACATTTACATTTCAGCTTTTGCCCTTACTTTGGTTACCGAAGCCTTCCAAAACTTATTTATTTTTCTATTTAGGAAACATAACAAGTGTTCTGTAGCTAGATACAAAGAACTAAGGCCGCGTACACATGGGCGGATTGTCTGCCCAACTAAGTTCGTCAGACAATCCGACAGACAGTCCGTTCAACTTTTGAATGAACGGACTTGACCACACACGATGAACAGACAGTCCGCTGAAAGCTTGCGCGATGACGTGTACAGCACGTACGACGGGACTAGAAATACGACGTCCAATACACTGCAATGCAACCTTCGGCCGTGTAAATCCTTTCTGAGCATGCGCCATACTTAGTCCGTCCAACTTGCCTACACACGAGCGGACTGTCCACTGAAACCAAGTTTGGACGGACAAAACCAAGTTTGGACGGACAAAATGACGGAAATTCCGAAAGACTTAGTCCATCAGACTGTCCGCTGAAAAAGTCCGCTGAAGCCCACACACGAGCGGATTGTCAGCTGAAACACGGTTCAGCGGACTAAGTTGGGCAGACAATCCGCCCGTGTGTACGCGGCCTTACACAGACCCATAGTAAATAGGGAAAATCATAATACAATGCTGTGAAAAAGTATTTGCCCCCTTTCTGATTTTTTGATTTTTTTTTTGTATATTTGCCACGCTCCAATGACTGAGATCATCAAACAAATTTTATTATTACACAAAGATAACCCAAGTAAATACAAAATGCAGTTTTTAAATTATGGTTTCATTTATTAAGGCAAAAAAGCTGTCCAAACCCGCCTGGCTTTATGTGAAAAAGTAATTGCCCCCTAAACCTAATAACTGATTGTGCCACCCTTGGCGGCAACAATTGCCATCGAGCATTTGGGATAACTGGCAATGAGTTTTTCATATTGCTGTGGAAAAATTTTGGCCCACTCTTCTTTGTAGAATTGCTTTAATTCAGCCACATTGGAGGGTTTTTCAGCATGAACGGCCTGTGTAAGGGCATGGTACAGCATCTCAATTGGATTTAAGTCCGGGCTTTGACTAGGCCACTCCAAAACCTAAATTTTGCTTTGTTTGAACCGCTTGGAGGTGGATTTGCTGTTGTATTTCAGATCATTGTCCTGCTGCATAAACCAAGTGCACTTCAGCTTGAGGTCACGAATTTATGGCCGGACATTCGCCTTTAGGATTTTCTGGTAGAGCTCAGAATTCATGGTTCCATCAATTTTGGTAATTCGTTCAGGTCCTGAAGCTGCAATGCAACCAACCCCAGACCATAACATTCAAATTGTTGAATCATGAACACTGATCTTACCTAAAGTGAAGGGTGCAGTTCTTTAGATGTTGTTCTGGGTTCTTTTATGACCTCCTGGATGAGTCGTCGTCATGCTCTTGGAGTAATTTTTGTAGGCCGACCACTCCTGGGAAGGTTCACCACTGTTCCAAGTTATCTCCATTTGTGGATAATGGCTCTCCCGTTCACTGGTTCACTGGAGTTCTAAAGCCTTAGAAATGGCTTTGAAACCCTTCCTAGACCGATACATGTACATTACTTTGTTTCTAATCTGTTGTGTTATTACATTTTTCCAATTGTGACATGATATGTGGCTTTTTGTGATCTGTTAGCATGCTTCACTTTGTCAGACAGCTTCTATTTATGTGATTTCTTGATTTAACCGGTCTGACAGTAATCAGGCCTGGGTGTAGCAAATGTAATTTAACTCAGCTTTCCAAAAAATTGTGGTTAATCACAGTTCATTCATGATTCAGCATGGAAGGGTAAAATTACTTTCACAGCGCTGTACTTGACAGTGTTATGCATACTCAGGAGCTGAGAGGCAGTATGTGAGACCTTGCAGTTGATAGAATGGTAACTTTTCAGCTTTAAGACTTCAGGTGGCTTCTGATCACTGTCTGAAAAATCAGACTTGGTCCCAGTTCACACTTGTGCTATGTGGGAACCCTGCAAATCCACTACGGGTTCCCGCATCCCACCCGACTCGCAAGGCAGTTCACACTGCCATATGCAAACTGTTGGGAGTGTCAATACAATGTTAATGACACCGTAATTTCAGCTCGCATATTGCACTGCGAACTGACAGTTCGGACATGAATCGGATCGCATGGGTGTGAACACCCATGCGATCCGATTCTGGTGCAGACCAAAAAAAGGGTCCTGTGCCAGTTTGGTCTGAATGCGATGTAAAATCAGCCATACTATCTGTATGGCTGAAATCGCATTGCATGGACATAGCATGTGATCTGCACAGCAGTGCAGTGCGAAGTACATGCGATCTGACACCATGCACAAGTGTGAACCGAGCCTTATACATGGGATGTAAAAGAATATTCTAAACTAAATCTGCACAGCTAAAACAATTTTAAAATGACCCATTCGGATTCTTTCGTAAGCCCTATCTTTAAGGCCGGTTCACAAAATGAATCTCACAGGAGTGCACGGTGCATTCACATGCGATCTGGTTGCAGTACGATTTCAGCCCATTAATTTGAATGGACTGAAATCACGCCAGGCCGCACCAAAGTAGTGCATGCATAAGACACACACTGCTGCACACTGTTGAGTTGGCCCTTTGCAGCTATAACAGCTTCAGCTCTTCTGGGAAGGCTGTCCACAAGGTTTAGGAGTGTATCCAGTGGCTGCTGACCCCACGCTTCCTATTTGACCACTTGGTGAAAATGGGTGAGGTTTCAGCAAAATAGTGGGTGTGGCTCTAAGGTGGTGTGGTTAGCATCGGAGATGAACGAGGGATGGAGAGGGATGGAGGGACAGCAAGTCCATCCAGTTCAACCATAAAAAAATAAATAAATAAAATAAAAAATAATAAATAAAATAAAAAATAATAAATAAAATAAAAATAATTAAAAATAATAAAAAAATATAAAATTAAGGTGCCCCAGTAGAGTCCCCCCTTACATCAGGTGCCCCCAGCGGAGTCCCCCCTTACATCAGGTGCCCCCAGCGGAGTCCCCCTTTGCATCAGGTGCCCCCAGCGGAGTCCCCCCTTACATCAGGTGCCCCCAGCGGAGTCCCTCCTTACATCAGGTGCCCCCAGCGGAGTCCCTCCTTACATCAGGTGCCCCCAGCGGAGTCCCTGCTTAAATCAGGTGCCCCCAGCGGAGACCCTCCTTACATCAGGTGCCCCCAGCGGAGTCCCCCCTTACATCAGGTGCCCCCAGCGGAGTCCCTCCTTACATCAGGTGCCCCCAGCGGAGTCCCTGCTTAAATCAGGTGCCCCCAGCGGAGACCCTCCTTACATCAGGTGCCCCAAGCGGAGCCCCTGCTTACATAATGTGCCCCCAGCGGAGCCCCTCCTTACATCAGGTGCCCCCAGTGGAATCCCTCCTTACATCTGTGTCCCTGTCAGCAGAGTCCTTCCTTACATCCGTGCCCCCATCTGCGTAGTCCCTCCTTACATCGGTGTCCCCAGTGGAGTCACTCCTTACATCTGTGTCCCCGGCGGAGCTCCTCCATACTTCTGTGTCCCCAGCGGAGTCCCTCTCTACATCTGGGTCCCCAGCGGAGCCCCTCCTTACATCTGTGACCCCGTTCTGTCAGGGGAGTAGAGAGAGATCTGCTGTTCCTAGTGATTAGGAACAGAAATCTCTCTCCTCCTCCAGTCAGTCCCCTCCCCCCACAGTTAGAAACACCTCCCTAGGGAACACTTAAAGGGGTTGTAAACCCTCCTGTTTTTTCACCTTAATGCATTATATGCATTAAGGTGAAAAAACTTGTGCCACTGACCGTCCCCCATACCCCTCCCCCCTCCCCGTTTATTAGGATCTCGGCTCTTGATTGGATAGATTGACAGCAGTGCAGCCATGGACTCAAATGCTGGACTCGGGAGCGCACGCGCAAGGTAACCCCTGCGGAGAGCACTTCTCCTAGGGGATTTACCGATGCCAGGAGGAGCAGCGAGCACCACCGGGGACCCCGGAAGATGAGGCTCAGGGCCACACTGTGCAGAACAAGCTGCACAGTGGAGGTAAGTATGATATGTTTGTTATTTTTTTTTCAACTAAAATTAGGGTTTACAACCCCTTGAACGCCCCCTACTGTTAACCACTTTTATACCAATGACATGTATACAGTAATCAGTGGCTATTTTTAGCTCTGATCACTGTATAAATGTCAGTGGTCTCAAAAAAGTGTCAAGTGTCCAATCTGTCCACCGCAATGTCGCAGTCTTGCTAAAAATCGCAGATTGCCACCAAAAAAAAATAAAAAATAGATAATAAAAATGCCATAAATCTATCCCCTATTTTGTAGACGCTATAACTTTGTGCAAACCATTAATATACGCTTATTGCTTTTTTTTTTTTGCCAAAAATATGTAGGAGAATACATATTGGCCTATACTGATGAAGAATTTGTTTTTTTTTTATTTTATTTTTTTGGATATTTATTATAACAAAAGTAAAAGATATTGCTTGTTTTTTTCAAAATTGTCGATCTTATTTTGTTTATAGCGCAAAAAAATTAAAACCACAGAGGTGATCAAATACCACCAAAAGAAAGCTCAATTTGTGGGGAAAAAAAGGACATACATTTTATTTGGGTTCAACGTTGCACGATTGCACAATTGTCGGATAAAGCGGCGCAGTGCCGTTTCGCAAAAAAAAAAAAACACAAAATTTGCAGGGTGTAAATTATTACTATAATGATGTATCCTCTGAAGCTATTTCTTTAACTTGATAACAGTTTATAAAGAAATGTATTTTTATTTATTTTTTAACCATATATGCATCACAACTGTCTAACTGTTTGTTAATTTAATGATGAGTTAAAAAAAGAATCAGCTGAAACATAGGGTTTTAACCTATTGTTAATAAACAATAATGGTTTCTGTAAAATAATATTAAATACTGATAGAAAACCAAGCGTGACTGGGAGTGATATGAAACAGTACAGTAGCAGATACAACAAATAAAACTGTTATAGTGCACCCTCTACTGGTGAAAAGAGTAAACAGCATCTATCTATCTATCTATCTATCTATCTATCTATCTATCTATCTATCTATCTATCTATCTATCTATCTATCTATCTCGGCCATACACTGTTAAGCTGGCCATACACCATACAATTTTCTTATTCAATTTCCTTTAGATTTACCTTCAACTGTGTAGTACAAGGGCCTGCCTGATTGCACACAAACTGTTTAGATTTGACCTCATATTATATGGTTTTAGTAAATCTAAAAGAAATCTATAGAAGAAAATTGTATAACGTATGGTCAGCCTTACAGCAAACATATTGGAAATCTATCATTACAATGTAACATATTCTAATGCTTCTCTGTGATGATTTCAGTGACCATTACATATGTGGAATGAACTGGGTGACCGATCAGAGTTTGGCAGTTCAGTGGCTGAAAAGAATCCAGAATGTTTCTGTTCTTGTCATATGTGACCATGCAAATGCTTCTACAACCTGGAACTGTGAAACGGTATGTTAGGTTCTATTTGTAATCACTCTATCATACGGGCAAATGACAACTAAAGCCAATAGTCCAGTTTTAGGTGGTTCTGATGTTAGAGGACTGAATGACATCTTCATGTAAGTCATGGGTATTGTGCCAGCAGCAACCAGCAGCAGACACAAAAGGGAACCTGTAATGCAAAAAAATAAAAAGGTGCAGGCCCAAACTCCCCCCCAGTGTGCCGCCCCCCAGTGTGTCTGGGCCTGGTTCACATGTCCTTTGCTGGAATGCAGATTGAACGGGGTGGGGTGTGTATATATGTGTATGTGTGGTATATATGTGTATTGATGTGTTGATCGTGTTTTATGTATTTTTTCTACTTAACAGCCCATTCATGAGGAGAGTCATACCGGCTGGGTCGGAAATGTAAGTAGTGTTATATCAATTAGTCATATATATAACTCACTACATTCTTCTTGTCTTTGGTGTTAATAAATGCTGTCTATTCAGTGTTATTAAAGAGGAGCCCCCCCCCCCCCACCAAAAAATTAGCTGTAGCTGCTGACTTTTAATATTAGGACACTTACCTGTCCAGGAATCCTGCGAGGTCGGCACCCCAGCTGATTTTCTGATTGGCTCTCAGGTGCCTCTGCTGCCATTCGTGGTAAGGCAAACCAGCAATGAAGCCTTTCGGCTTCACAGCCAGTTCCCTGCTGCACAAAGCGCGCTTTCTAGCTGGCGTGGTGGCAGAGGAAGAAGGACCAAACTTCCTGCAGCGCGGTCTGCGGTGAGGTCTCCCAGAAGTGCGGACGGGTACCTGTCAAAAACAGGTACCTGCTCCCCCCTCCCCCAAAAAAAAGGTGCCAAATGTGGCACCGGAGGGACAAGAAAGCAAACAAGTGGGTGGAGCTCCACTTTAAGTTCTTTCTCTCCTGACATGAAGTGGAAACCCCTAAAACATCTAACAGAGGCTCTAACCCTTGCCACATCAAACCAAAACAACAAAAAAAGAGTTTTAGCTGGAGTTGGGCTTTTATGACCTTTTTTCTGATGCTTCAGCTTGAGAGATCAAATAAAGTCTATGTATAAAAGGATATGTATAAGAGAGAGCATTGGATCACACATATACAGCATATAAAGGAAAACAATATTGCATCATATGTCCAAAAATGTATCAAGTTTTTTTTTTTTTCTGCACAATTATAAAGAAAGTAAATTCAACAAGACTCTTGTCCGGCTGCATTTTGAGTATGCCATCCTGTTCTGGGCACCAGTCCTCAAGAAGGATGTGCTGGAAGTGGAGAGAGTCTGGGGAAGGGCAAGAAAGCTAATAAAGGGACTAGAACAATGGTCTCCAACCACCGGGCCACAGCCCACTACAGGGCCCTAGCGTCTCTGCGGGCTGCGTCGGGCAGCATGACATTGCAAGGCAGGCGGGTGGGCGGGTGAGAGAGCTCGGTGGATCAGAGAGGCAGGTGGGTGGGGGTATGAGAGAAGCGGGCTGGCGAGCAGAGATGACATCATCTCCCTCCGCCTGCCTAGTATCTGCTCTCTTCCGCCCTCACAGCATGCGGAATATGGGAGGTCCTGCGGGGAGCAGAGAAATTACATCATCTCTCTCTGCCCGCCTAGCATCACGGCTCCTCCGCCCTCACAGCGTGCGGAATGTTCAGAACTTGTTTGCTTATATGTCCATATCTGCACGCAAAAATACAAAAAGTGAACTGCAAGAGTTCAACAAAATTGTCAAATGAAATCTTTCAGCTTTTTAGTCTGCACAACACCATATAAAAAATAACAGAATCTTGTAGGTCTTTACATATTTTTTCTAACTACAGTATTGTATACCACAATTAGGAGCTCTCAGGACAGTTGGGGGGTTCATATAGAGTGACTGAGACACTCTGTAGAATTCATTTGTGCTTCCACTTGAGAAATGTTGGCGTGGGTGACAGATTCATGTATCGGTTGCAAAAAGGGGAAAATTAATTTGTGGTATGCAAAACAAGTTGAGGGGCACTAAGTCTGGAGTGTCTATATGGACACTGCCCTCAGTGCAATTGTGTTTCCTGCAGGGGCAGAGGAGTTTTGAAGCTGGGTGGGGGTATTCACTGACACTAGGTGCCCAATCAGGAATGCTGCCTTTGTGATTCACATCAAGCTTAGCCAATGGACAGCCTGTTTTTGATTATAGAATCTACCCACTGTCTGCTGTCACTCAAGGGAACCAGTGTTTTTGCCTAGCCTTAGCGGCACAAACATCCACTTTTCAGGTCACAGGGGAACTAGTGTCTCGGCTTCCTCATCAGGCAGCAAATATGTTGCTTGCTACACCATGTACAGAGACAGGCACTCTATTGTCTCTGTATGTCAACCTAGGGTCTGTCCTAATTACATCTAGTTTCGATATCTATGAACTGGAGGTCGGTATGTTTTAATGTGGTGCATTAACCACTTCACACCCACGGCTTAGATTGATGAGAGGACACCCATGTATGTCCTCCCATCCTTGCACAGCCCCTGCAGGGCACGGGCAGAGCACTCTGTGAGTCCTTGGGACTCGGCTGATCACAGATCAGAGTAAAATGCTGATCCTGGCCCTTTACCATATATTCAGCTGTTGGCCAATGACAGGTGCCCACATGATGTAAACAGCGAGAGGGGGGGAAAAAGTGGATTACCAGCTTGTGTAAATGAGACATCTGTCCTACAGAGTTACAGTCACTGCTGCTAAGCAGTGATCGCCAGTGCCACCTACCAGTGCCCGTCTGTACTGCTAACCAGTGCCACATGTCAGTGCCCATCAGTTCTGCCAATCATTGCCTATCAGTGCCACCTGTCAGTGTCCATCAGTGCCCAACAGTGCCACCTATCAGTGCAGCCTCATCAGTGCCCATCAGTGGCACCTATCAGGGCAGCCTCATCAGTGCCCATCAGTGGCACCTATCAGTGCAGCCTCATCAGTGCCCATCAGTGGCACCTATCAGTGCAGCCTCATCAGTGCCCTTCAGTGCAGCCTATCAGTGCAGCCTCATCAGCGCACATCCATTAAGGCAAAAAATGACCTGTTTGCTAAATTTTATAACATTTGTCAACATTTTCCATTTTTTTTGTTTAGCAAAAAATTTAAAACACCCAGTGGTGATTAAATGCCTCCAAAAGAAAGTTCTATTTGTGTAAAAAAAATGATAAATATGTAATTTGGTTACGTTGTAGCATGACCACACAATTGTCATTCAAAGAGTCACAGAGCTGAAAGCTAAAAATTGGCCTGGACTGAAAGGGAAAGGGGGGGTATATGTCCCCAGTAAGCAAGTGGTTAATTGCAACACTTTATAAAAGTAATGCTATTAAGAACTATCTGAATATGTCGCATATGTTGGTAAAGATACCAAAATAGGTTTTTGATTTTTGAATCTGGCACAAGCCATTTCAAAGGTGCCAACGTTCCAGAAAAGTGTCATTAGGGATTTACTGAATTCCCTTGAGTGTGCATAGGGACAGGCAGTGTACAGAGCAGAGCTTATTAGTGGCATATAAAGCAGTGAATGTGACATTCACCAAAAATTCACTGCAGATGAATGAATTACTATAATTCAAAACACATGCACCAGGAACAGGGGCGGACTGATAACTCATGGAGCCCCCGGGCTTACTGATGGCCGCCACGCGGGTTCTCTGAATCCTGACTGGCTAAGATGGCTGATTAAATAAAACCCCCAAATGGATTCTTCCATCTACACATTTGAGGCTCCTCCGCAAATGTTCAAGGCAAATTGCAGGAAAGTGCTGTACAAGAGACAATTGCCATACTTATACAGGTTTTAATGCTCCCATGTGGAAAGCAATCCATGCTGATGTAACCGTAGCAATGTTCTCTAACAATAAGTCAAACAACAGCAAGATTGTCTGTGCACTACAAAAATGAGGCAGTGCACTGGGTAACAACAACTTGTTATCTCGCTCTATTGCCTAATAGACATGTGCGATTCATTTCGTACGAATCGAAAATTCGTACCAATTTCCGGAAATTCGTACATTCGTACAAATCTGAAATACAAATATTTATGCATACGAATTCCAATACAAAATTTTGTTTATGAATTTCGAATCCAAATTCATAACGAAAATTCATAATTGTTACGAAAAGTTAATGAATCTAAAAGTTAAAAATCCAGGAAGTCAGCACAGCACAAGGAGGTGGGAACCCCTCATAATGATAAATTCATCATAACGAAAATTCGTAATTGTTACGAAAAGTTAGCGAACCTAAAAGTTAAAACCCCCAGGAAGTCAGCACAGGGATGGTGGGAACCCTATGAGGAATTTCTATGTTTACGAATTTGATACGAAATTTCGTTAATGAATTTCGGATCCAAATTAACAGAATTGTGACTGGTGTTTTGTTCACCAATCAGAGGAAGTCAGCACAGCACAGGGATGGTGGGAACCCCTCATAATGGACAAAGCAGGTGTACAGACCTGGGAACTCACCACAGGGATGGTGGGAACCCCTCATAATGATAAATTCATCATAACGAACATTCGTAATTGTTACGAAAAGTTAACAAACCTGAAAGTTAAAAAACCCCAAGAAGTCAGCACAGCACAGGGAGAGTGGGAGCCCCTCATAATGATAAATTCATCATATTGAAATTTCGTTATCTTTACGAAAAGTTAACAAAACTAAAGGTTAAAAACCTCGGAAGTCAGCACAGCCTAGGGATGGTGGGAGCCCCTCATAATGATAAATTCATCATAACGAACTTTCGTTATTTTAACCAGTTCCAGACTGGTGCACGCCGATGTGCGTCGCAGAATGACACGGGCAGGCATATTGGCATACAGGTACGTCCATTTTTATATGCCGCCCTGCCATCACGTGCGCGCCGCAGGTCGCGGGTCCCGTGGATTCGATCACCGTGGGGATACCCGCGATCGTCTCATGGGGTGGCTTAACGGGGAGATGCCGTTGTAAACAGCATCTCCCTGTTCTGCCTAGCAACAAGTGACGCTGATCTCTGCTCCATGTGATTGGAGCAGAGATCAGTGTTCACTAACACAAAGCCCAGCCCCCACAGTTAGTAACACGCCCCTAGGAACACTTAACCCCTACACTGCCACCCCTTGGTTAACCCCTTCAATGCCAGTGTCATTTACACAGGAATCAATGCATTTGTATAGCACTGATTGCTGTATAAATGACAATGGTCCCAAAAATGTGTCAAAAATGTCTGATGTGTCCGCCATAATGTCGCAGTCAAAATAAAAATCGCTGATCGCCGCCATTACTAGTAAAAAAAAATTATTAATAAAACTGTCATAAAACTATGCCCTATTTTGTATACGCTATAACTTTTGGGCAAACGAATCAATAATCACTTATTGCGATTTTTTTTTTAAGCAAAAATATGTAGAAGAATACGTATCGGCCTAAACTGAGGGAAAAAAATGTTTTTTTATATATTTTTGGGGGATATTTATTATAACAAAAAGTAAAAAATAATGCGTATTTTTTTCAAAATTGACGCTCTATTTTTGTTTATAGCGCAAAAAATAAAAACCGCAGGGTTGATCAAATACCACCAAAAGAAATCTCTATTTGTGGGGAAAAAAAGGATGTCAATTTTGTTTGGGAGCCACGTCGCACGACCGCGCAATTGTCAGTTAAAGTGACGCAGTGCCGAATCACAAAAAGTGGTCTGGTCTTAAGCCAGCAAAATGGTCCGGTCTGAAAGTGGTTAAAGAAAAGTTTCCAAATCTAACAAAAATTCATATTTCGTATGAATCCAAATTGAATTATATACAAATTTTTTTCGTACGAAACGGAACGAAACCAAACCAAACACATTTTTTGACGGCGCCCATGTATATTGCCTAAAAGAAAGACTGCAGTCATTATTTGTAAGTAAAAGCTTTTTCTTTCATTCTTAGTTTGGGCCCAGCAATCCCTACTTCACATCAGGGAACAAATATTACAAGATAATTAGCAATGCAGATGGTTACAAGCATGTGCACTTCTTTGCATCAAAGGTAAGTCACTCAAATGAGCCATAAGAGGTTGTTTCTGGAATAGCTTACATACAAGTTTATAGCATAGTTTCAGATTATGTACAGCTACTATTTTTTTTTTTGTTGTCTAGAACTCATTGGCTGATCTCCTTGTAGATATCTTGACATAACAATGTGAATCAAATAAAGAAAGAGTACAAATGATACCGCAAGTAATGGAGATAGAGGTCGGTAGAGAAATGGTTACTCAATGGAGAGGAGCAGAGTCATTGTGGTAAAACTGATTTTGCCTCTGGTGAAATTGGCCAAAGCGGAAACTCTCAACTCCACTCATTGAGCTTCTTAGGTGAAGTTTGTTTGGGAAAAACAACTATCTACTTTTATTTTAATTATTTTTTTAATGTTTTAGAGGGTGTGTTTTTATGTGCGTGTGAGTGTGGGTGTTTATTTAGAGTAGTTTACAAGGAAAGAAAGTTCTCTACCTCCTCATTTTTCTCTGGCTCGCAGAATGAGTAACAGCTGGGAGTGTCCTAGCAACATTCTAGCAACAAGGCAGGACAGGATGAAGCCATCTTTGAAATTTTTTGGCAGACTTTGAGAGGTCAGTAAATGGCCCATACCTAGAGTAAGGGCATTTTGCAACTTTAGTCAAAGCAGGGCCATTTTTTTTTTTTATCTACAGGAACTCCCTTACCTGCATAAGCAGGTTGTTTGGTAAAGGTGAACTAACCCTATAAGGTTAGGTTTCCACTAGTGTGACTTTTCATGCGATTTGGGACTGAAAAGTCCCATGACAAGTCATACCCCATGATTTCCAATGAGTACTGTTCATATATGTGCGACTTCAAGATGCAGCGACTTCAAAGTAGTCCCTGCACTACTTTGGTCCCACTTTGATGCGACTTGAGGTCCATAGATCTCAAGAATACACATGCATTGCTTCAAGTCGCGGCAAAAAATCATGGTAAAAATTGTGGCAAAAAAATCGCACAACTATGGGGACGCAATACTGGAAAAAAAGCCTAAGCCCTTGCGGTTGGACATTCCGACAACAAAATCCGTCGGATTTTGTCCGAAACTGGTGTTGCATACACACGGTCGGACAAAGTTGTCGGACAATCTGATCATTCGTAACGTGGTGACGTAATTTAGTTATGATGGGAATACGTTCAGGCTAGCAGCCAATAGCTTTGGTCTAGGAATTTGACCTGAGCATGCATAGCACTTTGTCCGATCGGAATTCTCTACAAACGGTCAGACAAAGTCCGATCGGATCATGTTGTCGGAAAATTTTATGGCCCAGCTCTAAAACTTTGTCAGTCGGATATTCTACCAGAAACAGTCCGATGGAGCCCACACACGGTTGGATTATCCGACAACATGGTCCGATCTGACATATTCCGCCAGAATGTCTGACCGTGTATACAAGGGCTTAGATCCAACAGCATTAGCATCTTTGTCATGTTTGGATTCACTTACTTTATACATAAATAAACTTTTGATACAGATCTTTGTCTGTGTGCCAGCTCCTTTTTATCTTGAATTTAGCATTTTATTTCATTTATTGTTATATATGTTTTTCTTTTTTGTGTGTTTATTTGGTTGTAATTTCTGTAATGTAACTTTGCATGTTTTATTTTCTTAAGTTTTTGGTTTTCTCTTTCTGTGAATAATAGAGCTAATGAGAGGCAGGATAATTGAAAGCAGCTTCCATAACCCTCAGAAGAAAATCTAAGCCAACTGCATCCATCAAAATCTAATCTAAAAATCTTTAAAAAATCTAAAATGGACTTAATTATGCATTTCTAATGCAACTAATGCATTTTGCCCAAAAAAAGGCAACATTTTGTTAAAAATCTAAAGATTTTTTTCATAAGATTTCAGAGAAATTAGAGCTTTCAATGTCACTGATAACTATTAGTCAATAATGAATAAGCAGTGAGAAGTGTAAATGCATAGGAAGGGAATTCCATGGTATTAGAGATGCTCTTTAGAACAAGTTTAGCTATTCGTGTGAACAAGTGGAGGGGGAGTGGACAGCCCTTTGAGTGTTTATGGTGACGTTGGGAATAAACATTGTGCATGAGCTCTGAAGTATGTATAAAAATTTTAATTAAAGTATTACTAAACCCACAACAGTAAATTCAGTCTGTATATGCAGTAAAGCATGCTTATTATGCTCACTGTGGAGCCTAAGGGGTTAATCCTCTGTATTTTGTAAAAAGGTTGTTTGATCCTGTCTTCTCTGATCCTCTCCTCCTTTCACTGTCTCCAATATATTTCCTTGATAATATAGAGCTAGCGGACCTGCTGGACATGCTCAGTTTGGTGTGTATTGCTAGAGAGTTTTATTTTTCTTGGGAGGGTGCATGTGATCGACACAGGACTGTCCAGATAAAGGGTCGGGGGGTCCTTAATCCTGATAGAACAGTCAGAGTAGAATGGAAACTCCTCCTACAAGCTTTAACCAGACACTGATAGAAGTCACAAGACTGTTATATACCACTGATTAGAAAAGGTATTTAGCAGTTTATATTTACTAAACTACTTTTCTATGTTCTGTGTACTGTGTGATACCAGATACTGTATAGTGAATGCAGGGTCCTGGGTTTGGTAGCATATTAAGTGTAGTAATTTGAACATAAATCTGTGGTTGAGAAAAGGTCAGCGAGGGAACTGGCAGCATGGGACAGCAGATGAGATTTTATGGAAAGTGTAGATACACACAGAAGACCAGATAGGAGGATAGGCTAGAGCTACATGAGATTTTTTTTTATCAGTTCATTCCTTTTACTAAATTTGCTAGTAGTAGTTTTGATCAAATGGTGGTTTTGATCAGCTGCAAAGAAATGCGATCAAAATTTCCCCAATTGAAAATGCAGCAGAATCCAGCGACCTACAATTAAAATGCTGTCACTTTTTACCCATTTCAATTCCATCTTTCAATCAACTCATTGTTCAGTTCTAATTTCACAATTGGCCAAATTCTGGTGGATGAGATGGTATGGATGGATAGTAGATTGCTCAGTTTCTGGACAATACTTTTGATCATATTTGCCATTCCCAGTGGCTTGAAAATAGTTGAACGTTACTGAAACTTGCCTGTGTATTGCCAGTTTTGTGATTAATCACTAGTAATTTTAGTAACATCATTGAGAAACGAAAAATTGCCTCTGTCGGAACTTTTAAAGGTGAACGTTGTTTTTCTCTTCTCATTTACTGGGGACACTTTAGACCTCTGGAGTACATGGCTTTGTACCCCTAATAAAATCTTACGTATTATGTGGGTAACAAAATTAAAATGTTTCTATTCACCCCTCTTGCACCCCTATTCCATAATTTCACATCCGTCTAAATCAATTTTGAATGATTTTTATTTTTTAATAAATTTGTTTGTTTAATTTTTTGTTTTCTAGGAGGGAGTTGAAATAACTAAAGGAAAATATGAAGTGACCAGTATTTCCAAAATATCAGATGATTATTTGTAAGTAGATCGTATTCTGCAGGAGGGTTTTGCTTACGGTATTTTGAAACTCGGGTAGAAATTTACACGGTGTTTCTAAGGGTTACAGTAGTTTTTACTCTATTTCTCTAACAATGACAATGTAAATTTTGTCTTAAATCCACATGCAAGCTTGTTCTTTATTTTAAAGAAATATCTGCTAAAAAAACAATAATAAAATAAATCTAATATATGCTTTCCTATGCCTGTTGGTATATTACTAAAAAATAAGTGATTCATAAAATACCAAAACCATTCCTGCTGTTTTGGTCCCTGTGTTTTGATTTGTTTAGCTGACAGTTTTGACATGCCATCTCACTTCCTGGTTGAATGAGACCCCCCAACATCATGCCCATCATCTCACCTCTTTCCTGAGAGCCCAGTTATGGACTCTCCCCCTGTAGTCTTCCAGGTTATAGGTGGTGGCATGATCACACTGTCTTGGTTCTCTGTTGACGTTCTTGCTGGTCATGATGAGCATAATGGAATCAGCACCCTAACACCCACTGAAGAGATTGACAGCGATGTTGAAGCCTACAAATGGCCTACCGTTAGAAACACAGAAGAAGGAGTAGCAGTTGTCACATGACCACTACTTTCTTCTTTAAAGTTCTTTTTTTTTTTCTTTTATAACTACATAAAGCCAGATGTGCAGGGAGGGGGGGACAGGCTAGTGCACCACATTAAACCCTGAACTTGGGCTTGGACTCATATTTTTTCTGAGGAGCATGTGACTTGTAGGGTGGTTCACCATATATTGCTGGCAGATGCAACCAGGTTATTGATATTCCAGCAGTCATATTGTGTGTAAATGTAAAGCTCCACAAGCCCGCAGATTACATATGATATTCAGTCAAACTCCAAAACACAGAGTAGGGTCAGAAGGACACAGCAATATAAACACTGGTGATAAAGGGGAATGATAAGGAAGTTATTTAACCCTGGACTTCAGCATATTTGTTTTGTGATATACTGAAAATGATTAGAAACTTTTGCTATTTGTGTCACAGATGGGGAGACCCCGTGACCACCAGCAAGTGGAGGTAGAAGTGAAGAATGGAAAGCTCTCCTGCAGGGACAGTCAACAATGCGTACCTGGCAGAGCTTCTGTACCTACCTTACAGCATCTAAGACTAAAAACAAAATGGCTGTCTTTAAATATAATTTAGATAAAGAACTCTTGGCAGATATATAACAGTTAGATAGTGCACTAAAGTAACTTGAAGTTCTCTCCTGACAAAACAGAACTATGGTAAATGGGAAATTGATAGCAATCGCACCTAACAAACACAAGAAAATCTGGTCCCCTTTGATGTCATACTCCCAACCTAACCTGAAAGCTCTAAGCCCTTGTACACACGGTCGGATATTCCGATGGACAATGTCCGATAGGACCGTGTTGTCGGATAATCCGACCGTGTGTGGGCTCCATCATACTGTTTCCGTCTGAGTATCCGACGGACCAAGTTTTCCAGCTGGGCTATAAAATTTTCCGACAACATGTTCCGATCGGACTTTGTCCAATTGTGTGTAGAGAATTCCGATCGGAAAAGTGCCACACATGCTCAGATCAAATTCCTAGACCAAAGCTATTGGCTACTAGCCTGAACATAGTCCCATCGTAACGAAATTACGTCATCACGTTCTGCACGATCGGATTTTCCAACAACTTTGTCTGACCGTGTGTATGCAACAGTTTCGGACAAAATCCATCGGACAAAATCCAACGGATTTGGTTGTCAGAATGTCCGACCATGTGTACAAGGGCTAACCTTTTGAATTACTAATACCGTTACCTGGTCTATCTTACTACTTTATCCTCTAGACTTCTATAGTTCATTAAGCCCTGGGAAAATGTAATAATCATTTTGCTGATAATTATCAATGATATTTCAAATGTCCACTTTTTTGATGACAAAGAAATCTTCACGTGGCAAATGTGGCTTCCAATTTGCAAAGTAATACGTTTGTAATTGACAGATAACACTGAGTTTTTCAAATGTGACAAACCTTGTATTTTTCATGCATTCTTTTTGCAGGAAAAATCTTTTCTGGGGCCTTTTAACCCTTCTTTTCTTTTGTATTTGTATTGAAAACCTAATATGCACAAAATCTAACAAGAAAGTGTAGTAAAGTAAATTGTAGGCTTTATTAATTCTTCATAGTAAGTGGCTTTGGAAGGCTAAACAACAGTTAACAACAAGGTCTGGGGAATGCCCAGGGAAAAACCAAATCCTACTTACCACCAGCTCGCAGGGTACCAGGGTGCCTTGATGTGGCTCTGTGGCTCACGCATGCGTTTGCAAATCCGTGCGGACTAAACCCCTGTTTTTAACGCATACTGTTAGACAGGTTAATTTGGTTGTCTGCGAGCTGGTGGTAAGTAGGCTTTGGTTTTTCCCTGGGCATTCCCCAGACCTTGTTGTTATTTATTAATTCTTCAGACTGGGCTATTGATTCCAAAATGCAGGACCCGACTCCAGCACATCATTTGTTTACGTGGCTTCCTATTAGAGTATATATAACAGAAAGAGCTTAATGAAGATATATGGTGGCAATAATTATAATTTTTTTTTTATAAAAGCATTTTTCCAGCAACCTGTACAAAGTAGTGGATGTCTAAAAACAGTCAAATATGAATAATTGAAATTATAGATAAAATATATTTTAAATAGTCATTGTGTAATTATTTGTATTTCAGGTTCTATATAAGTAATGATGGAGGGTACCCATCAAAACGACACCTTTACAAGTAAGTGAAAATTCTAGCAGATATACCAGTGTTTATTTTTTTCAGACTTGTCAGAGAGTTAATAACATTAAAGCTGTCCTCTTCTTAACCACTTAAGCCCCGGACCAATTTGCAGACAAAGGACCAGGCCCCTTTTTGCGATACATCACTTTAACTGACAATTGCGCGGTCATGCGATGTGGCTCCCAAACAAAATTGGCGTCCTTTTTTTCCCACAAATAGAGCTTTAATTTGGTGGTATTTGATCACCTCTGCGTTTTTTTTTTTTCGGCGCTATAAACAAAAATAATGCGTAAATTATGAAAAAAATTCAATATTTTTTACTTTTTGCTATAATAGATATCCCCAAAAAATATATAAAAAAAACATTTTTTTTCCTCAGATTAGGCCGATATATATTGTTCTACATATTTTTGGTAAAAAAAAATCGCAATTAGCGATTATTGATTGGTTTGCGCGATAGTTATAGCGTTTACAAAATAGGGGATAGTTTTATAGCATTTTTATTAATGTTTTTTTTTTTACTAGTAATGGCGGCGATCAGCGATTTTTATTGTGACTGCTACATTATGGCGGACACATCAGACATTTTTGACACATTATTGGGACCATTGTCATTTATACCCGCAATCAGTGCTATTTAAATGCACTGATTCCTGTGTAAATGACACTGGCAGTGAAGGAGTTAACCACTAGTGGGCGGGGAGGAGTTAAGTGCTAGGTGGTTTTTTTTTACTGTTTGGGGCGTGGCTTGGCATGTGACATCACTGATCGTCTTTCCCTATAACAGGGAACAGACGACAGTCACACTAGGAAGCACGGGGAGAGGTTTGTTTACACATACCTCTCCTCATTCTTCAGCCCTGTGACCCAATCGCGGGACATCAGCGGCGATCGGGTCCATAGGTCCCGTGGCCATGGTCATGAGCGCGCCGCCGGCGGGATTACTGTTGTCCGAATTTTTTAATTGAAAAAAGTGTATTTTTTCCAAAAAAGTGCTCTTGTAAGACTGCTGCACAAATACAGTGTGACAGAAAGTATTGCAACGACCGCCATTTTATTCTCTAGAGTGTTAGGAAAAAAAATTTATACTGTTTGGGGGTTCCAAGTCATTTTCTAGCAAAAAAACCCAAAATTTTTTAACTTGTAAACAACACATCTCAAAAAGAGGCTCAGTCCTTAAGGGGTTAAAAGTGAATAGGAATTTGCCTTTCACATGTTTGGCTAATTGAATTTCCACACATTTTTAAAAAAAAAATTTTATTGAAGAATTTCAACTCTTTTAGAAAACGAACATTGATGTATTGATGGTCTAAATATGTTTCCTTCTTAAGACTGAAGTTGTGTCAAAGGAATCTTTTCAGCCTCTAAAAGGTTTCTGTATTTCCTGCCTTAGATAGCTGAGATGATTGCAGAAAGATATGTTATAAATCTGTCATTCTCACTTCTCTTTACAGGTTAAAGTTGGATAACACTTATAGTCCACAATGTATTACCTGTAACCTGCGTTCTGATAGATGCCATCACTACTCTGTGTCATTTAGTACCAATGGAAAGTATTATGCTCTATACTGCAATGGTGAGTATGGATATTTAGTGGTTGGAATATGGCCAATGTTATTATTGTTTACAGTTTGGATGCACATTGTGGAGGCCTATAGGCTGATGTCAAATTTGTGATTCACTTCTACCCCCAGACTTGTAATATATTTGCTAATAAAATAAAAATAGTCCACATAACTAGACATGTGCAATTTGTTTCGCTATAAATGCGTTTTTTTTTGTCAAAATTCAGCATATTTGTTAAGTCCGAAAAACATTTGCAAATATTCGAAAACTTCGACTTCTAAAATGAAAATTCAAAAAAACAAATATTCGAAAATCCAAAAGTTTTGAAAATCTGAAAATTAGAAAGAACTAAAATCCAAAAATAAGAATAAGAATTTAAGAGAATGAAAATCCAAAAATTCGAAAGAACAAAAAATATTCTCATAAATTCTATTATAATTAAAATATTATTTTTTTTAACTATTATTATAGTTTATTATTATTTATTAATAATAATAAAAACTATACTATTAGTTATAAACGATTAAATTATAGGTATTGGAATTTCCTTTCAAGTTTGGCTGTTAGTGAACGTAACAAATATGAATTTATCCGAAGTTACAAATTTATTAAAAATAACAAATATTGATCATAACGAATGATCCAAAAAACGAAAAAACAAACACATTTTCAGCAGTACACATTACTCTGTACAGTAAGACCCCACATCTCACCTGTAGGCTGGGAAGCCTGAAATAAAAAATAAATAAATAAAACGATCTCGGCTTCCCAGATGAGGCGGTGCCATTTGTGAATGCAGAGGCCGGGCGTGACGTCATACCATCTCGCCCGGCTTCCGAATGATCATAGAGACTCCGGCGACCATCTGGTCCTCCAGATATCTCTATCGTCACCATCCAGGGCCGGCGGATCCTGTGTCCGACTCACTGATGGAAGCAGTGAGTCGGTAGAAGCACAGGAGGGCTCGGGGGGGGGGGGGCGTAAGAATGATCAAGTGGTGGAACAGCCGCTATGATCATTCTTATGTTGCAGGGAACCGCCAACTGAAACAGCCCCAATATCTGAATGATACCTGTAGCTGCAGGCGTCATTCAGATATACCCCCGCAAATTCAATAATAGTATTGTATCAGACATAAATGGAAAATAGTAAATTTGCAGATCAAAATAAGGAAAGCAACTAAGGGTAGGCTTTAAAGTTAAACAGGAATGTTCCTATTCTCCTGATGACCAGATTTTGGGCATTGAAGGCTGTAAGTATTCCAGTCAATGCCTGAAATTCATTGGGACCTGCACAGATGGAGGAGCAAGGTGGAGTATCCCTCCTATTCCTGGTAGACAAACCCAGAGGATGAATTGCAACTTGCCATATATAATAGCCTTTATTAGGAAATGGCTCTTATTAAATATAATCTATATGTAATGCATTTTACACTTTTCTGAAGTTTCTGAATTTTTTGTTTGGGAATTTGTGCATTGAAATGTTGCTGTCATTTCCACTCTGCTTAGCTATTAAAGTTTTTTTTTTTACTTTTCTTTCATTATTTTGTCTTACAGAAGTACTGTCCTTTAAAATGTGATGTTGGTTACAATGGGTTTGCTATGTTATGGTAACCAGGTAATAAAACTTTTTTTTCTACAGGACCAGGAGTCCCGATATACACTTTGCACAGGACCAGTGACAATGAAGGTAATGATTTAATTTAAATAGCATGACTCTTTCCAGCTCCCCCCCCCCCCCCCCCTCAAAAAATCATATATATGAATTCACAACAATACAGACAAGTTAAAAAAAAAATGGTTTTAGGTCCATTGCTGCCACTTGCTGCCCCCATTATAAAAATAAACATCAAAGCTTGGAAATAGTAGTTTAAGCTGTTTGCAACAGCAGGTTTCCCCTAGGTGAGACTGTGGTTTCTGTGCCATTTCTGTCTCTCTGCCATGAGGAACAAGATCTGTGTAAAGCAGGGACAATAATTGTCTATCTGTCAAAAGCAGCAGCTATTGTAATAATGCATAGTTAATGCACTATTGTATGTTTCACTACACTGATGTACCAACAGGGGGTTAGAATAGAGCTTAGTGTTGGCTCGACTCTCGCTTGAATATACCATGTACATGTTCACCCTTATTTTTGCACAGATATTCTGCATTTCACCTTGCTCCTGTGATATACTTTGTATTAGGGTTGCACCAATACCACTTTTTTAAGACTGAAGAACAAGTACCAATACTTTTTTCAAATACTCACCGGTACCGATTATTGATATATATATTTTTTTAATGTCATGTGACAGTGGCACTAATATCCAGCACTGATGGGCACTGGTAGGTGGCACTGATGGGCACTTATGAGGTGTGGACTGTGTCAGTAGTTTTTAGACCCCTTTCACACTGCAAGCGTTTTCAGGTGCTACAGTGCTAAAAATAGCGCCTGAAAAAAGCGGCTCCATTCACTCCAGTGTGAAAGCTATTGGGCTTTCACACTGGAGCGGTGCGCTGGCAGGGCATCAGAAAAAGTCCTGCCAGCAGCTTCTTTGGAGCGGTGAACTCACCACTCCTCCACCGCTGCTCCCCATTGAAATCTATGGGGCAGCGCTGCAATACCGCCGGCTCTTTGTTTCCCCCCCTGGACTTGGGGGTGTTTGTCCCATCTGTAATTTTGTAGCATGCTGGATGATGTGCTTAATTTTGGACAGGGGGTGGTCTATTTTGTGCTAGCTGCATTTGGGTTGTTCTGGGCATACTCAGGGACTTTGTTTTTTTGTGTGAACAGCACTTGCATTTTTCTGGGCATGCTCAGATAGTGTTTTTTTGGGTTACTAATTCAAATCATTCTCTGCAGCTATTACCTTTTGTACCACCACCCCTCCCTTTAGAATGTAAGCTCTATGAGCAGGGCCCTCCTGTACCTTTTGTATTGTTCTGTAATTGTGTTGTCCCCCCCTATACATTGGAAATCGATGTATAAACTGTTGGCGCTATATAAATCGTGTATAATAATAATACACTGGGTGAACGTGCATTGTGTGTGTTTCATGGACCGTGCATGTGTTTTCAATTGACTCATTAGCACACAAACCTATATTATATAAAGCTTGCAGATACCTCTTTTCAGGGCAAGGTAAAAAATGTTTTTTACGTTTGCTTATTTTTTTTTTTTTTGGGGGGGGGGATATTTTTCACTGAAGTATTTTTGATGTTTTCAATGTTTGTAGGTTGTTAGTTTCACTTTGATTTGTCTGTGCAATTAACATACATGTGTTTTTTGCTTTCCATGCTCTTTTCCAAGTTCTATTCTGTTGACCAATAACATTTGTATCAAATTTTTATGTTTTATGTGTTTTGTAGATGCATGCTCAATTCAAGTAATGCATTTTACACTCCCCCCCCCCCCCCCCCCAACAATTTTCATGCAAAAGATTTCCCAGCTGCAGCTTAACTAGGCTGATTGGCATGGCAAAACAAAAAAAGGTGTCATTTGTCTAAAAGCTACTTTCCTGGTGCCTTCGTGGTAACATATGCATGGATTTTGTGTAAGCTGCCATGGATAGGCACTAGGAAAGGAAAATTACAGAGTAGTAAGCATTCAATTTTTTAATTTTAGTGCAGGTGGTTCTCAACTTCAGTCCTCAAGTACCCCCGACAGGACAAGTTTTGGGAATTTATCTTAGCTAAAATAGCTGTCCAAAATACCAAGCCATTGACTCTGATTTAAAGCACCTGTGCAAGATGAAGGAAAGCCTGCAAGCATGGCCTGTTGGAGGTACTTGAGGACAGGGTAGAGAACCACTGATTTAGAGCACTGAGCTAAAATCTAACTCAAGACAATCCTATTCTAATTGTGAATATTTGAGGGAAACCCAGCTATACAGGGAGATTGGTGCTTATAACTCACTCTACTCTCAAACCGATCATCTCTGAGGCTGCCAAAGTATCGATCCAAGCATCGGGCATTTGCATGAGTACAAGTACAGCTGTATTTGGGTCTATAAATATTTCCCCCGCGAGACAACTCTATGATGATGTATTGCCCAATACCCTTTGTCATTCCTCTTGTTTTCTTGATACCTTATCTATTTTGCTGATACTTTATATTGTGTACCCTTTGTACCATGATAAAATCAATAAACACTTAACGATAAAAAAAGAAGTAGCCATTTAGACATGATGGGAGCAAGGTAAGTATCGTAGGACTCTAATGTTTATATTTCTGAAACCGTAATGAGGGGGAGTTGCAGACCTAAAGACAATGTACTGACTTTTGGTGCACTTGAACTGGCTTACCGTTTACTGCTTCTACTGCAGTCATACAGACATGAACACACACATTGACACACTTATTGACTTAAAGGGTAACTCTGCTTTCATGGGAAAAACATTAGCAAATAAAAAAATAATATAGCATATACAATTGAGACACAAGCCATATTGTAATTGAATGTTATTAAAAATGACCTTTCCTTTTCAATATGCAGTGCTGTTATTTTCTATAAGGGCGCGTACACACGGGCGGACTGTTCGCCCAACTTAGTCCGCTGAACAGTGTTTCAGCGGACAGTCCGCTCGTGTGTGGGCTTCAGCGGACTGTTTCAGCGGAGAGTCTGACGAACAAAGTTTTTCGGAATTTCCGTAAGACAGTCCGCTGAAACTTGGTTTCAGCGGACAGTCCGCTCGTGTGTAGGCTTGTTCGACAAACTAAGTTTCGCGCATGCTCAGAAAGGATTTACACGGCGAAGGTTGCATTGCAGTGTATTGGACGTCGAATTTACGTACGTGCCGTTCACGTCATCGCGCACTCTTTCAGCGGACTGTTCGTTCATCGTGTGTGGTCAAGTCCGTTCATGCAAATTTTGAGCGGACTGTTTGTCGGATTGTTTGACGAACTAAGTTGGGCGAACAGTCCGCCCGTGTGTACGCGGCCTAAGATGGAAAATGGCAACCTGGTGGGGTTCTGTACAGAACGTACCCAGAAATATAATTTCCTGCTTGTGTGATTGGCTCACTGATTTTCCCAGAAGTCTGCACTAAGATACAACTCAGAATTTGAGCCTCCCCTGCAACAAAAATTTTATTTTTGGTGGAATACTCTGAAAGAGAAATCGTGTCTAACAGTATGCAGACCCTGTCACTTTCCTCATTAGAGCCACGCAAGTACAGCAGCTGATTGATAATTCTAAAACTACTCCCATAAAGATGCACATGGACACAGACAAACAAACAGCTATTCCTTCACAATAATACAAGGTAGGAATTTGTAACAAAGTTTGTTATAATTCCTTCAATGTACATAGATCACCTAGAGGGGAATGTTTTTTTCTCAACCAAAGTGGAGTTACTCTTTAAACTACAAGTATGTTTTTGGATTGTGGGACAATAAACCATCATGAACCAACATGTGATCTGTAGCCTTTATCAGTGAACTGCTAGAAAGTAATCTTTTTAATATCATGGAGTCTCGCTTCTGTTGCGTGCTATGTACTACAAAATAAAATACCAAGGGAGAGTTGTCAGATCTGGATGTATGGAACAGCCACCTAAGCCATGACCAAAGGCTGCAAAGTTCCAGGGGGTAGCAGATAATCTTTTTCATTATTTATCATAACACATTCCTTTATTCAAACATAAATCCAAAATACATTTTATACTGATATATGTATTATTTTATTCATCCATTATATAAGATATTGGGAATTGCATGGGTACAGAGTGACTGTTAATGGAATCAGGACCAAAGAGTTATCTACCGTAGGTAGCTACGTCCAAAGGTAAAATCCAGTGTAGAATGTAGTGACTGGGGTAGGTGAGTAGAGCTGGACTCTTACATCCAGTTGTCACTCCTGGACTTTAAAACATAAACTGGGCAAAAAGCCATGAAATGATTTGGCTTGGATAAACTCTGCGCCATAAATCCCATATAGAACTGTGTGTATGGATAAAGCAATACAATGAGGTAAATTTCTCAATTTCTTTCTCCGTGTTAGAAATAAGAGTTTTTGAGAGTAATGAGGAGCTAAAAGTCCTACTTGAAGATATTCAGATGCCCACAAAAGAACATGGCAACATTACCCTCCATGGATTTAGTAAGTATTTCATTAATTTACCCCTTTTTACTCTGTGTTCATTCATTACTGTGTACGGGAAATGGAATTTGAAACATATTTAGGAGAGGCTGGGAGACTGATAAAGACACTGCCCTGCTTTGACTAAAACAAAGTTGATGGATATATATATATATATATATATATATATATATATATATATATCCACCTTACAAACCACTCAGGGTCTGCTACCCCTCTCTGCCAATCCCTTAATTGGCTTTCACTCACCCTACATATTAAATACTAACTAATACTAAAAAATACTAACAATAACTTACAAAGTCATCCACAACTCAGCCCCCAGCTACATCACTTACCTAGTCTCAATATACCAACCAAATCTTTCTCTTCATTCCACCCAAGACCTCCTGCTCTCTAGTTCCCTTGTCATCTCCTCCCATGCTCCCCTCCAGAACTTCTGCTGAGCCTCCTCCATCCTACTCCAATCTGCCCGACTTTCTCCTACTCTTTCCACTTTAGGACAATCCCTGAAAACAGTTCTCTTCAGAGAAGCCTATCCTGCCTCCACCTAACAACTGTCCTTTTATTTTCTCCATCAGGCCATCACCCACAATTACCTTTTGTATCACTTGGCCCTCCCTTTTAGATTGTAAGCTCTAACGAGTAGGGCCCTCTCCTGTATTCAATTGTATTGTAACTGTACTGGTTGCCCTGACGTTGTAAAGCGCTGCACAAACTGTTGCATTATATAAATCATGTGTGTGTGTGTATATATATATATATATATATATATATATATATTTTTTTTTTTTTTTTTTTTTATACACTGTATATATAGTGGGTATAGAAAACTATCACATTTTGTTGCTTTGCAGCCTGAAATGAAGACAGACACAGTTTAAATTTTAGTCTCATCTGACCATAACACCTTTTTCCATGTGGCCTCAGAATGTTCAAGGTGCATTTAAGGTGGTCAGTTGAGACTAAAATTTAATTATTTGGCCTCAACACCAACTGAAATGTCTGGCAGAAATCCAATACAGCTCACCATCCAAATAACACCATTCCTAAATAAAGCATGGAGGTGTTAATATTCTGTTACGGGGGTTTTTATATTCCGGAGGGACTGGAGCACTTGGGATAGAAGGAAAAATGGATGGGGCAAAATACCATCAAATTCTTGAGGAAAATGCGCTGCCCACTGCCAAAAAGTTGTCAATTGGTAGAACGTTTACCTTCCAACATGATAACACCGTGGTTTAAGGAAAAGGTAAATGCCCTTGCATGGCCTAGTCAGAGCCTAGACCTAAAGTTCTTGTTACCCTAAAAAAAAAATCCTGCTTTATTAAAGCATGAATAACCGCACAGTGCTTGTGCTGTATCATTTGGCCCCTGTATCACCTAAAATACCTGGCTGATCCTGCAAGTTTCTGCCCCTCGCCCGTAAACTGACCACGGTATATCATGGCTGCTGAGCCCTGATACGTACCTTCATCAGCCACTGCTATCTGCAGCTCTCCTGTATCTCCCTCTGTCCTCCTGCCCCTCCCCTCCCTGCCTGTCTGCTCCTGGGTCAATGCCTGCCCACTCCTCTCTGGCTGCTCAAATAACTTTTAATATCTCATATAATCCTCTTTGTTTCCTAATGATATTTGCTACAGTCTTCTTTGTGTTTTATAACAAAAATTCAGTTTATATTTGTTTTCAGAGCACAGTTCAGCACTCATGTGACAATCCGGCTCTCTCCTCCTCTCGTCCTGACTGACGTCAGTAGAGGAATATTAGTCCGCCTGCTGTAGCTGTCAGATGGGGAAAGGAGAGAGCTGGCCGGTCACGTGAGCACCCAGCGGTGCTCTGAAAACAAGTATAAACTGCAACCGCTTTAAATCCCATTGAAAATCTGCAGAATGACTTGAAGAATGTAGTCCACAAACAGTGACCATCAAATTTAACTGAACTTGAGCAGTTCTGAAAAGAAGAGTGGGGAAATATTTCAAAGTGTAGATGTGCAAAGTTAGTAGAAACATATCCCAACACACTAAAATGTGGTCCAACAAAATACTGACATAAGGGGGCTGATCCTTTTTCCAACTGTCATTCTTTTTTTATTTATTTCAGTGTTTTTTTCTGACATGTTGGTGTTATATCTTTTCACTTGGATGTTTTAAGGTACTAGTAAAAACAGCTGAATAAAACAAAAACTGTGTCTGTCTTTATGCCAGACTGCAAAGCAAAATGTGATTATTTTAAGGGGGTGATTCTTTTCTATACCCACTGTATATATTGTACCTACTAGAGAATTAGTATGGTATGATGTCTAACTGGTCTTGTAAATTCCACCTATTAATTGTAGCTAATGAGAGCTGAGAGCTGCTAACAATAGTCATATGTCACAACACTGAATACAAGCAATCACTATGGCAAATGATGCATGCATTTTAAGAATAGTGCCCATATAGTACTGAACTTTATATGTTTTACTAAACAGCGACCCATCATGTCTTTGTTTTAGATTTGTGGTATCAGATGATCTTACCTCCTAACTTTGACAGATCCAAGAAATATCCTTTATTAATTGATGTGTAAGTATACAAGTAATATAGGTTCATTAAAGGATCTCTGGACTGAGAAAGATTCTGGATACATTTTTCATATCTTTCAGAAGATGATTGAGGTCATAGTTTGAATTTTTATTGATTTGTTTTTATGGTTACCTTTGTCTGAATGCTTTCTTTAATCCAGAGACTCCTGATTTCTAGCTTATCATATAAATATGTACTAAAGTATTCTTTCATGTTGACAGTTATGCAGGACCCTGCAGCCAGAAAGTTGACCAGTATTTCAGGCTAAACTGGGCTACGTACTTGGCTAGCACTGAGAAGATTATTGTGGCCAGTTTTGATGGTCGAGGGAGTGGATATCAAGGTGACAAAATCATGCACGAGATATACAGGAGGCTGGGGACAGTAGAGGTAGAAGATCAAATTTCTGCTGGCAGGTAAGTCGGCACTGACACATACTAGGCTTATTCAGTAAAGCTGGTTAAAATACAGGGAGGAGATGCAGATTGCAGTAACCCATGGTAACAACGAAGGTAGGGTATTGATCTTGTACATTTTGTCTACATGTTCCTGTTTTTTTTTCAACTTTCAAAAACATGTTGATATATCAATTGGCTACTCACTAATTTGACCTTTTATAAGTGACTGTCTATGCATTTTGTGATTTAATGTTAGTAATCATTAACTTTCTGTTTTCATCTACAGCCACTGTAATTATCTAAAACTTTCAAAATCAATACATTGTGACAACTTGGAGGTTTTCTGTACACTGTTAGTATTTAGAATGTCCATATAAATCTTGTTTCCCGCTCTTCTAATTGCTTTACATTGGCTGCAAAAAAAAGCAGTTCCAACAGTGGAGGACTGTGTACAGCAAGTATATCATAAATCAAGTCACTATCTCATGTTATTTCCTGAATACCAGGGTGCCCCTCAATGGGTTCCCCAACCCAAACAGTCAACACTTGCACCCTTTTTAGTGTTCTGTCAGCAATTATCCTTTTTACCCAGCAGCATCTCACAGAAGAACGAAAAAAGCCCAGAACATCAGGCAGTTCACATATATATAAGGCCTTGCTTACACTTGCAGTTGGAGGACAGTAAAAACTCACAGCTGAGCAGCTCTTCCACGTTTTTACATGTGGATGAACATCTCAACTGGTTTCCCCTTTCTCCCAATCATTCCCCCTTAAGCTTTAAAAGCAGCATATGGAGAGTTACACATGCCTTGGCTTTGGTAAGACATAAACCTCATGTCCTGTTTGGTGGGCAGTACCATCTATGAATAGAGCCACAACTACCTTACAACCGTTAACAATGCTTGAAGTTGCAGTGTGGTGGTGCAGATTTTTAGGGGTTAAAACAGGTGGTGAGGAGGTGACATATTGCCTCCTCACCACCTCGCAAATTCCATTTGAAAAGCATTCCACTGCAGATCACTCTTCAGAGAGCAACACTTGTGTAAAAGAGCCCTAAAGGCCAGTGGACAGCTGATACTACTTAATGAGGTTTGGATTCCAGGAAAGATGTGGACCTAGGAATGAAGGCTTATTCACCCCCAAATCTCTACAAAGCCTCCAGGCATGATGGCCCAGAACAGAACTTATTAAGAAACCTAGTTGGTATGTGTGTGTGTATGTGTGTGTGTGTGTGTGTGTATATATATATATATATATATATATATATATATATATATATATATATATATATATATTACACACAGTATTTATGGTCAGAGCCCTATGTCTGGGAGAGATGTAAACCACATAAACACGTCACAAGACTAACAACATAAAGTAGAAAAGTAGACCTGAAGTTTGCCCTGGTCTGCTTGATGGCATGCCAAGTGAAGGGCTCATACCCAAGATTAGCGAGTGGATGGTTTTGTAGAGAAAGTGTTTTAAGAGAAGTGCCCCAAGAAGGGGAATGGGTGGGCACTGCGTACTGGAACCGACAAAGACCAGTGTGAGTGGTCTGCTTAAATACCCCCAACTCCTCCCATAATTTCAGGCCCCCATACTGGCCTTCCTATATATTGCATAATAATATTCATAGGATTCGTAGAAGCGATGCAGAACTTAAAGTGGTTTTATATACTGTATAGTTCCCCAAGCAACAAAAACATATCCTTCTGCATGATTCACTTCTCATAATACACAGTTCTCACACAACAAAGCTCTGAAAATCAGACATTTTAAACCGTAAAGTATTTCCCCACAGTACCACAGTATCTGACAGTGTTTATACCTGTAAAGTATGAAGGGATGAACTGAGGTCATAGAAGTAAATTCTGGGACATGATTATAAGTTATGTAGTCTTGTCTAATGAAAGTCTAATAAGTCTTTACTTCCAAAAAAGATTTGCCAAAAATGTGGGAAAATCTATTTAGATGGGAAGTAATATCCACCTTCTTTGGAAAAACATCAATCAGCTATTTGGAACACTTCCATAGTCGGGATCCCTCAGCGTATGAGACTAAAGCTGTGCCAGTTTTCTTTACAGATGAGAAAAGTCAACTACGGTACTTCTGAGTTTTCCAGGCTACCATATTAGTAGGGTCATCGGGAAATGTAGATCTGTCCTTGGACATTGAATGGGTATTCAATTTTTTCTGAACATGGAAAATCCCTTTAATGCAGCATAAGCACATTGCTACAAACTGAAAGAACATCAATGGCAGTGTCTTATAAAATTTGCTGAGCTAACAAAATGCCTCTTCTGGTAATTGTATGACATGGGACAGGAGTACTGATTTAGCATTTTTCAGCTTTAGTAAATAAACCCCAGTGTGTACTTAAAAGTGGGGTATGCCTGTATATATTTTAGCTATGGAGAGATGTAAGGTTTCATTGTATAATAATGACATGCGTTTCTCATTAGGCACTTTGCATCGTTGGGGTATGTTGATGAAACAAGGATGGCTATTTGGGGATGGGTAAGTACTACATTACGTTTCTTACTTTTATTAACAATTTTGGTGATAATAAAATATTACTCAGCCAATCATCATAAATAAATATAGAAATGGCATTGGCACAAATGATAGCAGCTCAGTATTCTGTAAAATGGTTGTAAAGTCCCTAATGTTTACTTGTACCTAAAGGTAAGCCTAAAATAAGGCTTGCCTGTAAGTACAGCAAATATCTCCTAAACGTGCACCATTTAGGAGATATTTACTACAGTAGCAGATGAGCACTGTGCTCTCAATGGACAGCGTGCTGCACATCATGGGGGACTGACAAGAACTTCTTTACACCAGGGTGGTATTATAGGCACGTTTAGGGGGAAATTCTGCTTGGTAAAAGAATTTCAACAAATTAGCATATAGGTTTAGGAAATATAAAATTTAAATAAAGACCCACGGACATTTTTCATACTCTCTTCATATTTTCAAGCATATCTAAACCCTAAAAAAACGAAATGTATTATATTGTAAATTACCGGTCTATAGATGTGGTGACTACATTAGTTTTCCTTTTTCCCTTTATTTTTACCTAATGATCCTACAAATCTTTTTCTTTGTGCCTCTACTCATTTCTCCACTGTATCTATGAGAGAAAAGCCATGGGTGTCAAGCAGGCGTAACAAACATGTCTACTTTAGTTCATTGCATTTAGTTGCATTGTGGAGTGATGGTACTAGGAGTTTATCCAAAAAGGGTGTTTTTGGCTTTCTTTTCAGCTCACAGGACATGAAAAGGATATGGATTTTCTGGCAAAATCAACAGGTGCTTTCTGTACTTGCTGAAAATATTCTTAGCCAAAAAACAATAAAACCTGAATGCAGCCACAGCCATCTAAGGACTGTAAGCTGCAATATATTAAAGATTTGATTTAGATTCATCTCTATTTGTATTTTTTTTGTTTTCAGGGCAAAACTTGAATAAAGAAATATGGAATATTAAAGATTTGTTTTGTCATAGCCCTCCTAATCCATGTGCATGGACCCTAATCTACATGCAGGGTGCCGGACACATGGATTCCAATGTTTTTTTTTTATTTAAGCACATGATTAGAGCCTGAGGCTCTAATTGGCTCCAAAAAGGGTGAGCTCAGGGTGCAGAGCACTGTGTTCTGAGCCCACCCACTTGTGTGACAATAGGGAATTAATATTCGCTATTGTCTTTCCTGCCTCTCCTCCCAACCAGTCAGGAAGTGGGTCGAGCCGATTGGCCAAGAGGTGAAGCGATTGTATTGTCCAGAACTGGGGTGGGGAGGATGTACGGAGCATCCTGGGAGATGGCCGTCCTGATCGGAGCGATCTCTTTGCTCTGCATCGCCGCGTGAGTTTGTCTTGCTTACCCCACCCCCCAACTGGAGCACCAGCCACCACTGGATTTAGATATGCTTAAATACTGAGCTAAATGCAGACCACTAAATGCAAAGCAGAAATACATGTATGTGAGCTGTTTTACCTTAACCAAAATAGTTAAGCCAGCCAGTCTTGTGATCCAGGCTCCTTTACTGGACAATAAAGCCAAGGCCAGTAGTGCTTTACGTGTATCTATAGTTTTGAATGGAGTGGGGAAGCATTAAACTCCAGTGAGGTTTTTCTGTAGTTGGAAGCTTCACTGGGGGGAGGGGGGTTCCTTCACTTCCTGCCTGGTCCCCCCAGGACAGAAATTGAGGAGGAATCTCTCTAATGGTGCCAAAGATAGCAGTAAAGCTTGACAAGGCTTCTAACACTGCCCCATTCAATGCAGAGCTAAAAAAAAGTTATACTTTAGATATACTTTAGGAAAATGGTGCATCACACCAATGTTAGTTCAGAATCTTTCCCTTTAACAGTACAAAGTACATAATACTTATAATAATCATTTTAAACTGTGTGTATATGTGTCTTTTCAGTCATACGGAGGTTATGTAACTTCTATGGTGCTTGGCAGTGGAAGTGGTGTGTTTAAGTGTGGAATTGCTGTAGCCCCGGTATCAAGCTGGTTTTACTATGGTATGTGACACAACAATGCAGTATTTTATTAAAACAAAACTCAGTTTTTTAAGGGTATGTCTACTCAGATCTGATATTCTTCTTTGGATGGACATTAGATAAATTGCTGAAAAGTATAAAGTTGGAATATGCTGGTAGTAAAGCTATAGACTTACTGAGTTACTCACTGAGTTACTGATTTTACTTCACTACTAAACTACAACTTGAAGCCCACTTGAACTTTAAATTTAGTCCACCAGAACGCATTCTAGGTGTGCAAAGTCGCAGAATGTTTTCTTTAGAAATTAGATACAACCTGAGTGAAAACAACTGTCCCCTGCCAGCATGCTGCAGTGAAGATCTTTTGAATTCTGTGTGGAAGCAGATATCTCTATACAGAGGTTCTAGCCCCCCCTGCTGAATTATTGAATTAGACCTATATCTCTTAAATCCGCAAACTCATGAGCCATACTGATTGGGGAGCTCTAGCTCTAAGCAAGCTTGGTGTTTTCCCAACCTCTGCAAAAAGATCACTTTCACCCAGAGAGCAAGGGTCCTTTTCTGCAGCATACTAGTAGGAGATAGGCTTTTCTACTTATGCTGTTGCTGCTTTCAGAGGCGTAACTAGAAACCTCAGGGCCCCGATGCAAGAAATCAGGAAGGCCCCCCCCCCCCCCCCCCGAAAAGCATGATTTTGATACTATATTTTTTTCCACTGTAGAACAAAGTAAAACATTTCTGTGCAGCCTGTGTCCCGAGTGAAACCTGTGTCACCAGTGCAGTGGTGGTACTGGAGGGGGGTGGCAGTGGTACTGGAGGGGGATTGTGGTCCTGGAGGTGGGTGGCGGTGGTAGTCCTGGAGAGGGGTGGCAGTGGTACTGGAGGTGGGTGGTGGTGGTGGTACTGGAGGGGGGCTGATGGTGGCACTGGAGGGGGGTGGCAGTGGTGGTACTGGAGGGGGATAGTGGTCCTGGAGAGGGGTGGCAGTGGTACTGGAGGGGGATGGTGGTCCTGGAGAGGGGTGGCGGTGGTACTGGAGGTGGGTGGCGGTGGTGGTACTGAAGGTGGTAGCGGTCCTGGAGAGGGGTGGCGGTGGTACCGGAGGTGGGTGGCGGTGGTACTGGAGGGTGGGTGGTGGTACTGGAGGAGGGTGGCGATGGTACTGGAGAGGCATGATGGTCCTGGAGAGGGGTGGCGGTGGTACTGGAGGTGGGTGGCATGGTGGTGGTACTGGAGAGGGGGTGGCGGTGGTACTGGAGGTGGGTGGTGGTGGTACTGGAGGTGGGTGGCGGTGGTGGTACTGAAGGGGGGTGGCGGTCCTGGAGAGGGGTGGCGGTGGTACCGGAGGGTGGGTGGTGGTACTGGAGGAGGGTGGCGATGGTACTGGAGAGGCATGGTTGTCCTGGAGGTGGGTGGCGGTGGTACTGGAGGTGGGTGGCATGGTGGTGGTACTGGAGAGGGGGTGGCGGTGGTACTGGAGTGGGTGGTGGTGGCACAGTCTGGAGGGGTGGTGGCCTGGTGGTACTGGAGGGGGGGTGGTGGCACTGGAGGGGGGATGGTGGCATTGGAGGGAGGGGTGGCACTGGAGGGCGGTGGTGGAACAGTCTGGAGGGGGGGTGGTGGAACAGTCTGGGGGGGTGGTGGTGGCACAGTCTGGAGGAGTGGTGGTGGTGGCACAGTCTGGAGGAGTGGTGGTGGTGGCACAGTCTGGAGGGGGGGATGGTGGCATTGGAGGGAGGGGTGGCGGCAGTCTGGAGGGGTGGTGGTGGTGGCACAGTCTGGAGGGATGGTGGTGGTGGCACAGTCTGGAAGGGTGGTGGTGGTGGCACAGTCTGGAAGGGTGGTGGTGGTGGCACAGTCTGGAAGGGTGGTGGCACAGTCTGGAGGGGTGGTGGTGGCACTAGAGGGGTGGTGGTGGCACTAGAGGGGTGGTGGTGGCAGTCTGAAGGGGTGGTGGAGGCACTAGAGGGGGGGTGGTGGTGGCACAGTCTGGAGGGGTGGTGTTGGCAGTCTGGAGGGGGGTGGTGGGCTGGTGGTACTGGAGGGGGGGTGGTGGCACTGGAGGGGGGATGGTGGCATTGGAGGGAGGGGTGGCACTGGAGGGCGGTGGTGGCAGTCTGGAGGGGGGGTGGTGGAACAGTCTGGAGAGGTGGTGGTGGAACAGTCTGGAGGGGGGGTGGTGGTGGCACAGTCTGGAGGGGGGGTGGTGGTGGCACAGTCTGGAGGGGGGGTGGAGGGCTGGTGGCACTGGAGGGCGGGTGGTGGCACTGGAGGGGTGGTGGCACAGTCTGGAGGGGTGGTGGCACTGGAAGGGGGTGGTGGTGGCACTGGAAGGGGGTGGTGGGCTAGTGGCACTCGAGGGGTGGTGGTGGCACAGTCTGGAGGGGGGGTGGTGGCACTGGAGGGAGGTGGGGGTAGCGGCACTGGAGGGGTGGTGGTGGCAGTCTGGAGGGGGGTGGTGAAACAGTCTGGAGGGGTGGTGATGGCACTGGAGGGCGGGTGGCACAGTCTGGAGGGGGGGTGGTGGCACTGGAGGGAGGTGGGGGTAGCGGCACTGGAGGGGTGGTGGTGGCAGTCTGGAGGGGGGTGGTGAAACAGTCTGGAGGGGTGGTGACGGCGGGTAGGTGGGTGGTGGTGGCACTGGAGGAGGTTGTGGGCTGGTGGCACTGGAGGGGGGTGGTGGCACTGGAGAGGGGGTGGTGGGCTGGTGGCACTGGAGGGGGGGTGGTGGCACTAGAGGGAGGTGGTGGCACAGTCTGGAGGGGTGGTGGTGGCACTGGAGGGGGTTGTGGGCTGGTGGCACTGGAGGGGGGTGGTGGCACTGGAGAGGGGGTGGTGGGCTGGTGGCACTGGAGGGGGGGTGGCGGCACTGGAGGGAGGTGGTGGCACAGGAGGGGCGATGGTGGGCTGGTGGCACTGGAGGGCAGGGGGTGGCACAGTCTGGAGGGGTGGTGGTGGCACTGGAGGGGCGATGGTGGGCTGGTGGCACTGGAGGGCAGGTGGTGGCACTGGAGGGGGGTGGCGGGCTGGCACAATCTGGAGGGGGGGTGGTGACTTACCGCCAATCAATCGATGATGATGATCGATTCCCCCTCCTCAGAATCCTGCAGAGTGACGTAAAGTTCCTCCATGAAGCGTGCCTCCGCTCCTCCGGGAAAGCCTTGCTTCAGAGAGTGCCTTCACTGCATTGGCTGAAGGTTTTTTTGTGTCCGCCCCGCCTCCCTTACAGACGCTCTGGATAGGCGGGGGCGGAGCCAACCGAGCACTTCTCTCACGCTGGCGAAGGACGGCATGAATGAACCCGACATTACGCCGCACACGCACACCCCCGGCCGGACAGTCAGGTGGGCCCCTCGGGCGGCGGGCAGAGGGCGGCGGGCGGGCTGCCGGTGGGCCCCCTGAAGTGGCCGAGAATTACAGGGCCCAGTCGCACTTGCGACTGTTGCGACCCTGATAATTCCGCCACTGGCTGCTTTCCAAAGCAGCTTTTAGTTCCACCAGGAGATGCTAGTCTTTACCAATCATTAACACAGATATCTTAATTGTATTGTGTGTTGTTAACATTGACTGCTCAAGCCCCAAAGGAGAAGACTTTTTCACCTAAAACGGCTTAGCTGTGTTTGATACTCTAAGCCATTAAATGTTTCAAAAGGTCCTTTAAAGTGGTTGTAAACCCTTACAAACCACTTTGACCTACAGGTAAGCCTAGATTAAGGCTTACCTGTAGGTCCAAGCAATATCTCCTAAACCTATATGGTTTAGGAGATATTTGCCCGAGAACGGGCACCGCTGTCTACGGCGCATGCGCCGTAGACAGCGGCGCGCAGGCGCACTGAACGCGGCAGTTCCAAGAATGGAGCTGCCGCATTTGTCCACTCCCGTGCGCATGCGCGGGAGTGACGTCATCGCGACTTCGCCGAATGACAGTGGCGGAGCTGCGAGACGCCACCAGCAAGATGGATGCGGCGGACTACAGGGGACAGCGGCGACTTCGCTGGCTCCTGTGTCAGGTAAGTGACACATAATGGACTACTATGCGATGCATAGTAGTCCATTATGCTTTACCTTTGCAGGGAAAAAAAGAGGAAGTAAACTCATCAGGGTTTACTTCCTCTTTAAGGGAGATGAACAGTTGTACATGGCGCTCTTCAATACACATCCAGGAATTCAACATCTGGCAAACACCTTCTTTGTCACTGTCAGAGCAGTAT
Organism: Lithobates pipiens; assembly: GCF_037356315.1. Classification (NCBI taxonomy): domain Eukaryota; kingdom Metazoa; phylum Chordata; class Amphibia; order Anura; family Ranidae; genus Lithobates; species Lithobates pipiens. The sequence goes on from NW_027507784.1 coordinate 52,714,603, forward strand.
AAGCCTAGGATCTGAACATGGTACACCCACCCTATATTTTATGATATGAATATATGGTTTTGAAGTCTACTGGTCCAGCGCTATCACACACACATCAAAGAAAGAAGATTGCAAGACATATCACACCTTCATTTGGAGCTACCTGCAAAATATTTTTTGTAGCTGGTTTGAACTGAAAGTTCCTTTGGGCTTTAAAATCATGTCACACTTTCACTGATAGCCTTGGCTGTGGTTACTTTTAAAAATTAAAGTTCTAAACACAGGCAAGGATATTTTGGCACAAAAACCCCTGAGATAAGAACAATTTAAAAAGAAAAGGCGATTCAAAGCAATGATGTCCATCAGTTTTTGAAGACATGGTCTTTAATTATAACGAGACCGCTAAAACACTTATTAGTAGCTCACAGATTGTTTTTAGTGGATACCAGTAACTGCTCCATATTGCATATTAATAATTTTATTGACACATTTAAAAAAAAATAATCAACAGTTGAAATCACTTACTTGCTCTTATACTATTTGAATGAAATTTAGGACAGGACCTCAAATACATTAATTTAAAAAATCTGGTCTAAGAGTCCCAATCGGCATTAGAGGGTTGCTATACATTCAGAATCTCTCCGCAGTACTATAGCTTAGAGAACAGATAAGACCATTGGGAAGGAGAGGCCAGAATACTGAGGAGCTGCTAGGACATTTAAATGGGGTTAGAGAGAAGGCGATTATAATGATCATTAAGGTTTATTAATTAATAAATAGTAATTTGAAGAGTAGAAATTATAGATTACCCCTGGAGTGAGTGTAGATCATTTAAAGATCCCGCACAAGTAGAGTTAGAATCTGGTGTGAAGGCTCCATGGATTTGATATTTAGTCATATAAAGTTGTATTGGATCATTTGGCACTTTTTCATCTTTTTCATTATCTGACATACTGTATATAGTATGCTTCAGTTTATCAAGAAACAAGCAAAATATCAGGATTCTTGTTCTGAATTACTAAGGGTACTATGGCATCAAAATTAGTAAATTCCTTCAATTCCCCAAACAAGTAAACGGTGCTTACCATATCTGTTCTATCAACTGCTTGAAGCATACTTTCCCCCAAAGCAATCAACATTAGCAATCAAAATAGTACCATTACATACAGTATATGCAAGTTTTGACTTTTTGTCAAAAGTCAACAGCTAAGCCATGGCCTCCATCTCCATCCAAGGGTGTGGTCAGAGAGGGAATTCACAGAGCATTGACACATGTATGTCAGAGGAAGGGTATTATCATTCTATTAAATACAGCATGCACATCAAAGACATATCCGCATATGTCTTTGATGTGCATGCTGTATTTAATAGAATGATTGGATGTTTTTATCTGGCAGCAGTTTCCTAAACATTGGAGAAGGAATGGATTGTTTTTGTAACATTCAATAACTTGGTAATGGTTGCCATTCAGAACTATTTGTATCTATTCATGTGTTTCATATACTGTATATACTGTACTGTATCTAGCCATATAAAGTAATTTATCGCTTTCTATAAATTACAGATACTATTTATACCGAGAGATACATGAGTCTGCCTACACCAGAGGATAACCTGAAGAATTATGAGGTATGATATCCTGTATTATCAAACATTAGTCATTGTATGGTTTTTCCTCTTACTGCCTTTCAGATTCTCTAGCCTTATGTCAATAATTTCCCAAAGACTCCTCAGTATGATGTAAACAGCAGTCAGAGAGAAATGGTAGACTTGGGTGTGTTATCGATATTTAGATTATTTAGGGCAAAAAGGAGTCCTAGATAAGGTAGCAGCTTCTAGACCCCAGTTAAATGTATCCTCCTTGGTAAAGTGACAAGCTAGATTACAGCTTTGGTGAATTGCGCTATCTCTCTGGTTTACTGGGAAAGAATGAAGGTTTTATTTGGATCCCCTGGAGATACTTAAAGCTCTAGGCCCCTGTCTATTTTGCACTGTGAATGGTCTGACTCTGATCTGGGTTGGCTCAGTGCCCCATATATCGACCAATTATCTGTCCCTTGGCTGCCTTTTATTTGCCCTTTTGCTTTATTTGCCCTTATAATGTTTCTGGTTGCAAAAAATGTTGTACCGCATTAAAAAATAATTGTTTCCAAGGTAATTGAACTATAATAGATATTTAACGTGCGTTTACATGGTCATAAAAGGTAATAAGAACAAGGGAAAGTGCATCACATCTCCTAGCCTAGCTTCTCTAGGTTAAAGTCTGTGAGGCCATTCCACCAATTCAGGCTTGAATAATTAATACTGTTAAATAGAGTTCACCTTAAAAAAATTATTTTAGCCTTTAGTAAATTTTCAGAATACACACTGCAAAATAAAAATTAAAAAACATTGTACCTGCTAACCATTTTGTAAAATTTCACCTATTCCATAGAGACCAAAAAATATCTCTTGTTATTTGTGTGTTACATTCCCAAGTGAACTGTGGACAGGAATCTGCATAACCATTTCTTTTTCTGTGGTCGGTAAGCAGTGTGACTGCTCTGTCCTGACCCGTTTTTTCTATCCTGAATGGCTTGTTTGCTGTCACTGAATAAGTACATTGTATACTACCATTACTGAAACAGTACTTTGTGGAATCTGGGTTCCTAACAAGGTCAAATCATTAAGCCGTACAAATTGCATTAGTCAGTGCTTAAAATAAAAACAGTCTGAGTTGCCCCAAAGCCACCAATCTGCTCCAGAAAATAACAATTAAAAAAGATTAAAAAGTTTACTTCTTACCCTTTGCTGTCTGGAAATACAAACCTTTTCCCCATTATTGACCTTGCTTATGATAGATAAGGAAAAAGGAAGGAGCATCTTTACAGTAAATTGTATTTTGGAGAAGGATTGTGGGAAAATGGTCAAAAAGTTTTTTCTATCCAGGGGTATATTTTAGTTCTCACTAGCTCAGTGAAAGATACAATTCAGTTTGTTTTGCACTATTCAGTAATTTTACTAGCTAAATCAAAAACCAATAAACCTTTCTTTATTCCGTCAGAGTTCGACGGTCATGGCTAGAGCGACGAAGTTTAAGGACGTGGGATACCTCCTCATCCACGGCACAGCAGATGGTGAGTCTCCTCTAATTAGGCTTCTACTACCCATGACAGATTTCCAGCATCAAAACTGACAAAACAAAAACTTGATGGCCAAATGCTATATTGTGATGACCGAGACAGAACAACACTAATTGTCTACAAATGTAAATTATTAGCTGTGTAATTATATCATATGAATCTAAATCTGCTGCTACTGAAACTCTACCACATGTTCAGCGTTAACTGTTTTTGCTAATGAAAAGGATTTATCAGCATATCAAGGAGATCTGGTATCTGTGGTTAAAATACCTTCTCTGTAAACTAACTTCAACAGACTATGGGGCCTCTTCCATGACCCCATGTTTCTGCATGCATAGGGCCAAATACACAGGTATTCTGAAATCTTAACTTGCATATGTTATTCTGAAGAGCATCAGATTCAATAGGTATTTGCTAAGCATTTGAGAAGCCATCTTAACACTTGTAGGGCCCTAAAGCAACCTTTAGTTCAGTGGTGAAGGTCAATGAGAGTGCTGTCTATTGCTTTACAGGTACCCTGCAGCCAATCTTACAATTGAAATAGGGCAAGCTCCTCTGCCTCTAATATTTCCGGTGCCACGAATGCCACTCTGAAGAGGAATTCCCCCCACAATCTGCTGGTAAACCAAAATTCCAGAAATGTTGACCTCCTATCTTACCCTTTCATGCTCAATGGTTCCTTCAATCAACATCCACATCACTATTGTTTTCTGTTAGGATGAGAGGGTGGGCAGGAGGAACTGCTGAGCACTGCAGGGGACACAGGAGACTGACACTTTTGGAAATACCGGTTTCTCAGCAGACTCCAAGAGGTGATTCCTCTTCATTGAAACATTATTAACATAAACAGCACAGGAGAAGCAGTAATTTTATTCTTCTTTACAAGAAACTGCTTTATTTTAATTTCTCTGTAGTTATTACTTCCAGATGTAGCTTGAGGGTGCATTAAAGATATGCCTTATTTAGAACGAAAAATTAAAGTGTACATGAAACCCCATGTCTTTTGTTTTGGATAGCATAGCGAGGGTACAGAGCTCCTGCAAGGCTTTGACTGCTGCCTGTCTTCACATTATGGCAGATTTACTCTACCCTGCTGACCACTGTCAAAGTCGGTTCAAACCCAAGTTCATCCAGGCATTGAAGTTAGCTGTCATTGCTAGTCAAACCCAGTTTACACTGAACCCAAGCTCATCCATGGTTGGTGCCACAGTAGCAATAGAGGGGAAAATTTCCAAGGGGACACTTTTTCTGCTGAAAACTTTATAAAAGTTCACTTTGCTTCCATTTTCTGGTAATCTTTTGATCTGTGGATCTTTTGTTTAAACCTCTAGGCCTCCTTCATACAGCCAATTATCTGTATTCTGTGGGTTCTAATTGCAGATTCTTGACAATGGAATGACCGGGGTCATGTGAATAGCAGCAGTTGGGTAGCCTTTATAAACAATTGTAAATGAAAGTGCAGTGCTAAGGGATGCAAACAAATGAAAGTGCAAAAAATGTAACCAAATAACTAACACTGATAAAAGTGTAGAACGCCAACAATCTGATAGAGACAGTGCCTGTACCCATCCATATTGATGTAAGTGCATTACTTATTCAATAAACATACCTGGCTAAAGCTTTTATGCTATGTTGGCGTTTTTCCTTCCTCAATCTCTACATGCCTGGTTGAGCCTTGGACTTTTTGGATGCTGAGTTGGAGTGGCATTCCCTTTGTGTTGTTCTGTGTATGCTGGTTCTTGTGGAGTCCAATCTCCTTTGGTTTCTCTGCACATTTGGCTCCTTGCTGATAACAAGTAGCCCACTGGATCTGGTAAGAGTACCCAACCATTTTGTCTGGTGGTGGCTGCACATTCAATGTTAATTTCCACTCCTGGTGGTCCTTTCCACAAGAGTACACTGAACTTCTCCCCAGAAGCAGAAGTTTGAATTTATATTGAACCGTTTTTCCACTTCAGTCACTCACTTCCTCCCTTAGAATCTATGCATTTTTACATGGACATTATGATTTATTGATATATATATATATATTTTTATGTATTTATCAGTATTATTTTTGTATGTTCTACACTTTTATCAGTGTTAATTATTTGTTTCAATTTTTTGCACTTTCATTTGTTTACATCCAGGGGCGGACTGGCCATATGGGTACTCGGGCACTGCCTGAGGGCCCAATGCCACTAAGGGGGCCCATCAGGGTTGCCAACCTCAATAAAACCAGAGACAGTATGTAAAAATCTGTGTATTTTTAAAAATCCCAAGATTATAGCTGCCCCGCCTCTCCAGTACCTTTGTGTATTCTGTGTGTGTATACTGTGTGTCTGTGTGTGTATACTGTATGTGTGTATACTGTGTGGCCCCATAATCTATTGCCCAGGGGCCCCATAATATCCTATTGCCTGGGGCCCCCCATAATCTCCTATTACCCAGGGGCCCCATAATCTTCTCCTATTGCCCGGGGGCCCCATAATCTCCTATTGCCCGGGGGCCCCATGAGTTGTCAGTCCACCCCTGTTTGCATCCCTTAGCGCTGCACATTAATTTACATTCACTTATGCAATTAGTTCTATTGCAGTGTCAGCAGCTTAATTTTTTCTTAGTGCTGGTGCAGTAAAATTTTGTACTATTATTGACTTTATAAACAGATGACAGGATGACAGTGGCAACTGCTTATCGTATGTAGCTGCTCCCTGCGTATTTATCTGAGAATGTCCGATCCTGGATGCAATTGACTGTGTCTAGGCTTGACCATCCGTAGGTACAGCTACATGCAGAGCCCACTGTCAGCCTGTCATTGGTATATATATAGGCTGACCAGCAGCTGCTGTGCACATGACCTGGACATTCCTCTGGCAAAAATCTGCCACTGGAATCCACAGAATGAAGATAACCGGCTGTGTAGAAGAAGCCTTGTAATTCAAATATTTCCAAACACACTCCCTCTAGTCTTCTTGCTGTCTCTCACATACAGATTGTCAGTAGTGAGGCAGTTCTCACAACAGTTTCCACAAGTGGGAAGGGTGCTTTCATTTTCAAAAAACAAGCTGACAACAGCACATCCTGGCTACTACACTTGTACTAGACAGCCTAGTATACCCTGTTTCCCCAAAAATAAGGCCTAGTGTGATTGTCTGTGATGGCTGCAATATAAACCCTACCCCCCAAATAAGCCCTACCTTGTTTCACCGAAAATAAGCCCTACCCTGAAAATAAGACCTACAAGAACTTTAACTAGGGCTTATTTGGGGGGTAGGGCTTATATTGCAGCCATCACCGACAATCACGCTAGGTTTTATTTTCGGGGAAACAGGGTAGTACATGGCTTGTGCTGTTGTCAGCTTGTGTTTTTATGAATGAAAGCTCTTTCTTCCAGATGCAATCTTTCTGTTCTGTCTGCCAGTTTAAGATAAAGGGGTATGGTTGTGTAGGCTTTGTGTGCACTGCCTGTCATGCCCTCTGTGCTCCTGAGCTGTTACTCAAAAACCCATCTTTGTTGATCAGGGTTGTCAGATAGCTAAGAAGGTGGACAGGCTAGCTATCTGACGACACATCTCAGCAACCCCTGAAGAGATTAGAAAATGGAGGTAATCACCTGGGGAGATTAACAAACATTGTTTTCTTCTGGTGATAGTTCTTCTTTAATTAGAAAGGGAGAAAGTTACACTTCCAAAGCTTCAGGGAAAAAATAAGTCATCAAATGTTTTCCACCTCTAAATGCTATTGTTTTTATTATATTAATAAACATTTTATACTCACCTGCACTGTTCAATGGTTTTTCACAGAGCGCCCCTCCTCCTCTTCTGGGGTATCCCACCAGTGCTATCCATTCTTCTTCTTATGTGTCTGCCCCCATAGAAAGCCGCTTGCTATGGGGCAAACATATGAGACATACACAGCCTGGCCCGGCTCGGCCCTGCCCCTGCTCTCTGCTCACAGGATTTAACTGACAGCAGTGGGAGCCAATGGCTTCCACTGCTGCACAAACTTCCTTTAATGCCACGTACACACAATTGGACTATCCGGCGGACCAGAGTCCGCCGGACAATCCGCCCATGTGTGGGCTCCAGCAGACTTTTTCTTTCCAAAAGTCTGGCGGACTTACAAAGAAGTTTTGACTCAAAATTGTCCGCCAGACTTGGCAGTCCGGCAGACAATCCACCCGTCTGTGTACTAGTCCGCCGGACTTTTGAAATGAACGGACTTGTCCACACACAAAGAAAAGTCTGTTCATTTTGAACACAGCTCCAGGTAGACGAGACTAGTGCAGGAAGTCAATGTCGCCGCATCCATCGGCGAGATTGACACCTCACGAGCCCCGTCACCTGGTATGGACTTAAAGGGGAAGCCCTACACCGAAAAAACGCCCCCCCCTCCTGAGCCATACCAGGCCACGTGCCCTCAACATGGGGGGGTGCTTTGGGGAAGGGGGAGCCCTTCAGCACCCCCACCCCAAAGCACCTTGTACCCATGTTGATGAGGACAAGGGCCTCTTCCCAACAACCCTCGCCATTGGTTGTTGGGGTCTGCGGGCGGGGGACTTATTGGAATCTGGGAGCCCCCTTTAATAATACAATAATACGATGTACCCATTCACCTGGTGAAAAAAGTGTAAATAAAAAACACAACACAAGTTTTTAAAATAATTTATTGGACAGCTCCGGTGGTCTTCTCTTCTTCTGTCTTGGGGTGTCTTCTCGCCAGACTCCTCATCTATCTTCTGCTCTTTTACTAGCTCTTTTACTAGCGGAGGAGCACAGCTTTCTTCTTCGGGGTCTTGTCCCGCTCTTCTGGGGTCTTGTCCTGCTCTTTGGGGGTCTTGTCCCCCTCTTCAGTTCTTCTGCCAGGCCTTCCGCTTTCTTCTTCCAGCTCTTTTACAATACAAAGCCAGTAATCAGATGTAATCAGTTTACTGACCTTTTTGTTTCTTTTCCAGATAATGTGCATTTCCAGCAAGCAGCCCATATTTCGAAGGCACTTGTAGATGCAGGAGTAGACTTTGAAAGCATGGTAAATGTTTTATTTTTTTTGTATACAGTGCTCTAAACATTTGTCTTTATGTGCCCATTTACATCTGTAGTATGCTTTTTAATTTTCATATATTAATGTTGTTTATAAGCGTATTGCCATTGTTTTTAATAGTGCTAGTTCACATATATTCAGTACATTGGCATGCATTGGCCAAAAAAGTCACATTGGGGGTTATTTACTAAAGGAAAATCCACAAATTCACTTTTCACTGGAAGTGCACTTGAAAGTAAAGTTTCTGTAGATCCGAGGGGGACTCGCAAGGAAAATAAAAAACAGCATTCAGCAGAGCTTCCACACTCATTTCAGATCTACCCCTTAGATTTAGAGCGAGTGCACTTACAGTGCAAAGTGGATTTGCCTTTCGGAAATAACCCCTATTGTGTTATAAGGTCTTTGGATAAAAAAGGCAGTGCATCATGAAGTGCAGTGCATCAAAAATGCACCTAAAATGCTAGCACATAAGTGTGAGTCCAGCCTAAAGAGAATCTGTCACAAACATACCTCAGTATTTATTACTGGGAAACACCATTTTCCCTGAACATTCCATTGGGTTTGGATTAAAGTGACACGTTAACTGTATAGCTATAGGTATTACATTCTGGGCTTTGTCCTTTACATTCATTAGATTTGAAGAAGTTACTTGGACAAGCAGAGAACTGTTTTCAACATCATAGAAATCCAGTTGAATGTTCTTTACAAGGCAGGGTTATGGCACAGACAAAATTACCTACATACTATGAAAGTGATGCCACATACTTCACACAAAAGAAACACAGATAAAACCAGTGGCTGGCTTTATACTTTTAATTATTTTTTAGTGTAAAACTGCACTCAACTTCATGTAGTTATTCTACACACCCTAAAGTTCTTGAATACATAACCATTATAACCATGTAACTTGTTGGACATACCATTCCAAGACCATGGGCATTATTATGGAGTCCCCCTCCCCCCCGTATCTATAATAGCCTCCTCTTTTCTGTGAGGGTATTTCACAAGATTTTGGGGAGTGTCTGTAGGACATTGTGCCCAGTCAACCTAAGGAGCATTTGTAGGGTCAGGTACTGAAGCTGGCTGAGAAGACCTAGCTCACAATCAGTGTTCCAGTTTATGCCAAGGCTGTTCAGCAGGGTTGAAGTCAGAGTTCTGTGTGGGCTATTTGAGTTCCTCAACACCAAACTTCACAAACCATGTCCTTATGGTCCTGGCTTTGTTCACCTGAAACTCAAAATTGAAAGGGGTGTCCACATATTTTTTGCCACATTGTGTTTTATTATTACTCTCTGTTTCTATTTTTAGTGGTATACTGACAAAGACCACGCAATAAGCGGCTTGGCAAACAGACACATCTACACCCATATGAGTCATTATCTGAAGCAATGCTTTAATCTGCAGTAATCAAGGACAATATACTCATTTGTGCCATGGTTGACCGGTACACTGTGATGACTAAAAGGAAGCCATTTTGAATCCTTAGGACAACCAAAGAAGCAACACATAAGGCAAATGACTTGGAAAACTACTGTAAGAATTAATAAATAAATGAAGAGCACAGTTCAATGGACATGCTTTCAGTCATGACTGAAAGCATGGATGATATATATGAAGATATCTCACCCACTAATTCTAAATGATATTGCTAATTAGGAGAGTAAACTATTTATATATGAATGTCAAACTTGTACTGTGTTTTGCTATTAACCAAATTAGGAAGTATAGTCTACTATTCTGGAGAAAAGATTTTGTATATTGGAGAATATGGACTCTATTGAATATATTTAATATGTGTATTAAGTAGCTTGTAATATAAAAGGTGTGTACTCAACAATACTATCCCAATGAAAATAAATATTACCCCTGTTAACTATTTGACAACTACACAAAATAAAAAGTACCTTTATCGGTCAAATCTCAGCAAACACTTTTTTGTTTAGAAACTTTATCAGGATTGAATTGCTGTCTATGCCCCTGCTGGGGAGACTGCCCCTCATTTCCTGTCTCGGTGACATGTGTCAGTGTGACAGGAAGAGAGAGTAAATCCCTTCAATAAGCTACACAGACTTTTTTACTTACAGTGGGGAAGGAATAGAGCCTCTCTTAGGCTTGTTTTGCTTTCTGAGGCCCCACTTTGGAGTTTTCGCCCAACAAGCACCACCAGGAGTTGGACGTAAAGGGAAAACTCCTCAGTGGTGGACACTAGTGCGTCCAAGTGTATCGGATGCTGAAGGTTTATCAATCACTCTACTCATGAAGACAGTGTATATCAGTGGCACATGCAAGAAAGCGTGCATTCAACCCTTTATGTATGGAGAAAGGGGTGTACATTAACCCTTTTCTATGATTCTCATTTTTAAATAGGTAACACTGTCACCCCCCACTTCTCCCTAGCACTCCTCCACATTTTATACTCACCTGTCCATTCCCCTGTGAAATACCACATTGTGCAGACCATGAGGAGCCAAATGGCTTCCCCTGCAAACTGTTCAGCCAGACCCTTGCTTCCATATGTACGCAGAAAAATCCCATTTATACCAATAGAGAGGCCATCTATCATTGGGACCCATAATAGATGACCCCTAAATAGGAATAAAAATGGTTTTATCTGCACACTGTGAAGAAAGAAAGGATGGCCCACGTGAACAGCCAGGAGTAGTGACTGTGCATCTCCTTGTGGGGGGCACAGTGTGAATCTCACAGAAGCCTGAACAGGTGAGTATAAAACTTTGGGTGGGGGGATATGGGGGCTTAAAAGGTATTTAGACCATGAAATATGTGTCCTTTAAGACCAAAAACTCTATTTTAACCTTCTTCATAGACCAGTACAAATAGCTAAATTTTATAATTTTGAGTTTTGGATCAGACTGTGGCACTTTATTTTAGTCACTACTGGACAGAAACAAGCTTCTTTACCCGGTTCGCAAATTTTAACAGTCTGAAATAATTATTTTCCATTTCTATTTCCTTTATCATTTTTCCATACCCTCCATTTGTTAAAAGAGAGCTATAACCAAAGCTTTTTTTGGCCATTCTTCTCTTGTGAGTCAGAATACTGCACTTACTTTTTGCTCTCCAGTGACCCACTCTTCGCTGACATAGTAGAGCTGCTCCAGGCTCTGGAAGGATCCCAGCAATATTGTCAGAATCCACCCAGCTGCCAACTTGACAGCTGACTCCAGCTCCCATTAAGCAGCCCCCTCTCCTGCCTGGCACTTTAGTGAGCACTAAAGGAGCAGAGTAGAGAGCAGTTACTGACAGTTACTACTTTCCATTCTGTGCAGACAGAGTACTGAGCGATCAACAGTCATGTGATCACTCAGTTCTTGGTCTTAGAGCTGACGTGGGACAGCTGCAGCATCACACTGCTGCAGCAGCATAGAGGTCATTATGAAAATGTATTTTTCTAAACACTCCAAATGTTGAAAGCTGATCTCTATGTTTCCTGTCACTTTAAATACTTTGTTTGGACCAAGCTGGTCCAAACTAACTATCTCCTTCACAAAGTGCTGCGCTGGCTCCAATCACTGTATCAACTGTATGTAGCTTCAGCTGGGTTCCAGTTGTGAGACAGAGACTTCCTGTCTCTCACCCAGAATAAAATAAGAATCGGTCTGAGCAGGCCAAGCCATTCATAGGCAGCTTTGTATTCTGTGAATTAATACAACGCTTCTTCTGATTGGCTGGGGCAGAGAGTCCGGCTGATGATGTCATGCTCACCGACTCGGCCAGAGGCAGCTTTGTATTTACACACATATTCAACTTCAGACCAATGCTATTATATAACTTTCCAACATTCCCATAGACTTACCTTGACCTCCTAAGTAATGTCCTTGCAATGTTTTAAAAAAAAAAAAAAGAATAGATGACAGTAGCAAGTAATGCAAGGTTTGCTCTTAACAATCATTCTCTGATTTTGTATTAAAAACTGCTGGGTATTTATAAATATAATAGATGAGCAAATCTATTCAGGAATTTGGCGTATTTTCAACTTTTTTGGTCAAACATCAACTTTTTCTCATTTTAATTTCAAAGGCAATGCCAAGTCAAATTCAGGTACTTACACTAGTTACATTTTTTTTTTTTTAAATACAATGTAATGAATACCAAGCTTCAATCATTTGTGTCTTTTATATCTGCCTGGGGTTCACGTTTATTAGATGTACAGTGACTTCTCCGATCTGCAAAAAATCTTGGAATATATGAATCTTGACTGCCTATTTATGATTTGCATTATTATCCATAGACAAGTCTATATGCAGAGCAATTGTGATTTGCAGAAAATGATCAGATCTGCCGAATTGGCCTATTCTTATTGTAATATGTTGGAAACTGAAGTTTCATGAGATGTATTTTTTGTGAAATATATAATATAGTATCCGAGTAGATTTTTCTAAATATGTTTACAACACATTCATAATATGTCCTTTCTGTAAATTCTGCTGTGGAAGAAAACAATAAAGATGTGACCTGTGCAGGTTTATATTGTTTGTTGTATAGAATTCTTGTGATAACCGTAATTACTTCCGATAAAAATACAGTTTTAATTGAAGCCTATTTAAGGGGAACTCAAAGCTGTATTTAATGAACCCTTGCAAAGCGGACTCAGAAAAGTCCATCTGTAAGTAGCGATATTCAGAGAGGACATTCAGGTTCTTTTCTAAATGCTGATGTTCCTTTATGACCATGCTGGGTATGAGTAGGTGGATTTTGTAAAGCCTAAAGTCACACTGTGAAATGTGTGAAAACTCTCTTCAATTATCCAATCATGGGAAGATAAAATAAATAGGCAAGGATTTTCTTTTCACAATTTGATAATATAAGTGAAACATTCTCAAATTCTTTAGTAAATCATATTCAGTCTGTGTCAATGCAACAGGTTTTTGTTCTCCAAGGCACGTTAATATAGGGTAGGGCAATCAGTTTAAATGGGCTAGCAGCACACACTACAACATGCAACACATGCTTGGGATAAACATAGATCTATAGTCAGACAACAAAGTTAACGGAAACAAAAAGAGAAAAAAATAAAATTGGCAGACTCGATGGACCTCTCTCTTTTTCCACTGTCACTTTTCTGTTTCTATGAAAAAAAAATTACCTGTGCGTTTTTTTTAAAATTTAGAGCACTGCATTACAATACACAATTGGTTCGCATCTGTGTGCTGCATTGAAATGCAAGTGTAATGAAGTGGGTTGCCAAGGTGCAAAAGGGGCCATTCAGAATAAGAGGTACCACAGTACACTACGCCTGGATTTTGCATTGCAGTTATGTGTGGTAACAAGCATGTAATACAGTATATTACTTAGTGCACAGTTCTAGATTATATATATAGATGTAGCAATGTGGATGACAATTGCAAAGCATGGCGATTCTCTGTCATTTCTATGTACTGTATTGTATCTCTAGTGCCCAGCATCACTAACAGATATCAAATCTGTGAGCTGACCCAAAGGGACTGTGGGATAAGTCGTTTCTCAGAATGGCTATTACTCTGTATGACTATGCACCCGGACTATATATCTTTGCTATCATCAGGGAGAATGCTGTGTAGATGCAAAAAAGAGACCAGAGACGTGTGTTACACTCTCTTCTTCCTGGGCCTGGTGTGTGATGGACTTCGAGAGGGTGAGGTTGTGGCCTACTACGCAATAGTACAAAACACCCATGCAAGCGATACATAAAACAGCGAGATGATGTCAGCACAATGCTTATCCCCACATGTTTCATTACTAATTTGACGTCATCCTGGGGCACGATGGGGGACTGGGGAGGTGCCCCAGTACAAAGCCAGATTAGTGATGAAATGCGTTGGGAGGAGCGACGTGCTGAGGTTACTGTGCTGTTTTACGTCCCGCTTGCACTATTGTACTATTGCTTGCCAGCTGGCTTTCTTATTGTATTTGAAATTTCTACTCCATGCTTGTAAGCATAACTTTTATTTAACTAAAACACCGCCCTGGTCTTACCGATGGCGATTGCTCTTTATTTTGTTTTCCGGATTGTTATGAGCACTTACACCGAGTTGAATCCAGTGGCTGGCTGCTGACCATTGAATACATCTACAGTCTACAGGAACGCCTGGCTCATGGGCTACTGGAGGTGCTGGGAGGATTAAAGGTCCTTGCTGGGTATTAGCCACATGCTCAAACAGCTTGTGCAGCTGGTAAGCTTGCACTCTATGTGGTGGGGGATTCACATTGTCTCTCAAAATTCATGGACGATTTCACAATACTGTGTTGCCACAATCACTTATTAATTTACCATTGGAGGACTTTAGGACTGTTGATTTACCTTTTTTTAATATATGTATATATACATTTTTTCATTTTTGGTTATTTAGTTTATCTTTTTGGACTCTTTTTCCAGATTGACTTACTCACTTGAACATCACTTTTTCATTTATCAAATTTCTATGAGCGCAGCTCCTTATGTTTTGTTTTTGTATTTCCCATAGACTATGCGTGCTGTGTGGCGTGCTCCCAGAACAAAGACAGATACGCATATATATGGCCATACGGAAAAAAAGCCCAGTCCAATGAGGACGCATATATGTGTATTGTTAGCATGAAGGGGATATGTATACATTAATATGTATGTATGTGTGTGTGTGTGTGTGTATATATATATATATATATATATATATATATATATATATATATATATATATATATATATATATATATATATATGTGTGTGTGTGTGTGTGTGTGTGTGTGTGTGTGTGTGTGTGTGTGTGTGTGTGTGTGTGTGTGTGTGTGTGTGTGTGTGTGTGTGTGTGTGTGTGTGTATGTATGTATGTGTATATATATATATATATATATATATATATATATATATATATATATATATATATATATATACATATATATAGTATCTCACAAAAGTGAGTACACCCCTCACATTTTTGTAAATATTTTATATTTTCATATGACAACACTGAAGAAATTACACTTTGCTACAATGTAAAGTAGTGAGTGTACAGGTTGTATTACAGTGTAAATTTGCTGTCCCCTCAAAATAACTCAACACACAGCCATTAACCACTTTCAGACCGGACCATTTTGCTGGTCAATGACCAGAGGTCTTTTTACAATTTGGCACTGCGCTGCTTTAACTGGTAATTGCGCGGTCATGCAATGTTGTACCCAAACAAAATTTGCGTCCTTTTCTTCCCACAAATAGAGCTTTCTTTTGATGGTATTTGATTGCCTCTGCGATTTTTTTTTTTTGCGATATAAACGTAAAAAGACCGCAAATTTTGAAAAAAAATGATATTTTCTACTTTTTGTTATTAGAAAAATCCAATAAACTCAATTTTAGTCATACATTTAGGCCAAAATGTATTCAGCCACATGTCTTTGGTAAAAAAAAGTCAATAATTGTATATTTATTGGTTTGCGCAAAAGTTGTCACATCTACAAACTAAGGTACGTTTTCTGGAATTTACGCAGCTTTTAGTTTACGACTGCCTATCTCATTTCTTGAGGTGCTAAAATGGCAGGGCAGTACAAAACCCCCCCAAATGACCCCATTTTGGAAAGTAGACCCCCTAAGGAAATTGATAAGTGGCATGTTGAGCCCATTGAATATTTTATTTTTTTGCCTCAAGCGATTGAATAATGACAAAAAAAAAAAATTTTTTTTTTTTTACACAAAGTTGTCACTAAATGATATTGCTCACACATGCTATGGGTATATGTGAAATGACACCCCAAAATAAATTCTGCTGCTTCTCCTGAGTACGGGGATACCACATATGTGGGACTTTTTGGGAGCCTAGCCGCGTACGGGGCCCCGAAAACCAAGCACCACCTTCAGGCTTTCTAAGGGCGTAAATTTTTGAGTTCACTTCTCACTACCTATTACAGTTTTGAAGGCCATAAAATGCCAAGATGGCACAAAACCCCCACAAATGACCCCATTTTAGAAAGTAGACACCCCAAGCTATTTGCTGAGAGGCATGTTGAGTCCATGGAATATTTTATATTTTGCCACAAGTTGCGGGAAAATTACAAACTTTTTTTTTTTTTCACAAAGTTGTCACTAAATGATATATTGCTCACGCATGCCATGGGCATATGTGAAATGACACCCCAAAATAAATTCTGCTGCTTCTCCTGAGTACGGGGATACCACATATGTGGGACTTTTTGGGAGCCTAGCCGCGTACGGGGCCCCGAAAACCAAGCACCGCCTTCAGGCTTTCTAAGGGCGTTACAGTTTTGAAGGCCATAAAATGCCAAGATGGCACAAACCCCCCCCAAATGACCCCATTTTGGAAAGTAGACACCCCTAAATTTAGGGGTACACTAGTGAGACTAGGTAATAAATGGCGGGTGCCCTGAAACTATAAAAAAATAACTAACCAACCAGCGTCACCTGTAACAGTTTTATGGTGATCACTGGTGAAAGGGTTAACTAGGGGGCAATCAGGGGGCTTTATGCGGTAGTATATGGGGGTCCCTGGTGCTATAAAAAGCTGCGGCGAACCTAAATACCTACCTGCCTAACTAGCGTCACCTGTGACACTAATACAGCGATCAGAAAAACGATCGCTTATTAGGCTGGGTTCACACTGGAGCGATGTGGGACCGCCACGAATCCGCGGCGGGTTCCCGCATCGCATGCCTCCCGGCGGCAGTTCACACTGCCCTATGCGAACTGCTGGGAGTGTCAGTGAAATGTTAATGACACCCCCAGATCAGTTCGCATATCGCAGTGCGATCTGCAAACTCGGATCGCATGGTGTGAACACCCATGCGATCCGATTCTGCTGCGGGCCAAAAAAAGGGTCCCGTGCGAATTTGCGGCGGGTGCGATGCGAATTCAGCCATACTATCTGTATGGCTGAACTCGAATCGCACAGAGATCAGATGTGATTTGCACTGCAGTGCGGTGCGAATCACATTCGTTCTCATAAACCGCTGCAATGTGAACCCAGCCTTAGTGACACTGGCGACGGGGGGTGATCACAGGGTTAAACCTTTTATTGGGGGGGTTAGGGGGGTACATTAGTACTAAAGGGGGCTAACCCTAACTGCCCTAACAGTTATTACAGTCACAAATGACACCAATGCAAAAAATAAAAAATAAATAAAAAAATGACATTGGTGTCACTGTGACTGGGGGGCAGGGGTAATTGGGGGGGTGATCGGGGGGGTGTGAGTGTGCCTGGCATGTTCTACTGTGTAGTGTCGTGTTGGTGCAACTCACCGATCCTCTCTCCTCGGTGTCGGAACGAAAAATACCGACACGGAGGAGAGATTACATCACTTCCTCTCCTGTGTTTACATTACAGGAGAGGAAGTGATGTCACGGAGCATTTTCATTCGTCGGGAGCGATCGCGAGGGGGTGGCCATGAATGAATGGCCGCCCCCTCGTCCGGGATCGCTCCCGAACGAATACCGACCACCGCAGGCACCGGGCGGGGGCCCGATCGGGCCCCCGACCCGCAGGAAGGCAGGGACGTACATGTACGCCCTTATGCCTGCCCGTGCCATTCTGTCGACGTACATCGTCGTGCGGCGGTCGGGAAGTGGTTAATGTCTAAACCACCGGCAAAAAAAGTGAGTACCACCCTAAGTGAAAATGTCCAAATTGGGCCCAATAAGCCATTTTCTCTCCCCAGTGTCATGTGACTTATTAGTGTTACAAGGTCTCAGGTGTGAATGGGGAGCAGGTGTGTTAAATTTGGTATTAATCGCTCTCACTCTCTCATACTGGTCACTGGAAGTTCAGCATGACACCTCATGACAAAGAACTCTCTGAGGATCTGAAAAAAAAAAAGAATTGTTGCTCTACATAAAGAAGACCTAGGCTATAAAAAGATTGGCAAGACCCTGAAACTGAGCTGTAGCATGGTGGCCAAGACCATACAGTGGTTTAACAGGACAGGTTCCACTCAGAACAGGCTTCGTCATGGTCGAACAAAGAAGTTGAGTGCATGTGTTCAGCATCACATGCAGAGGTTGCCTTTGGGAAATAGACGAATAAGTGCTGCCAGCACTGCTGCAGAGGCTGAAGCGGTGGGGGGTCAGCCTGTCAGTGCTCAGACCATACGCCACACACTACATCAAATTGGTCAGTATGGCTGTCATGCCAGAAGGAAGCCTCTTCTAAAGATGATGCACAAGAAAGCCCACAAACAGTTTGCTAAAGACAAGCAGACTAAGGACATGGATTACTGGAACCATGTCCTGTGGTCTGATGAGACCCAGATAAACGTATTAGGTTTAGATGGTGTCAAGCGTGTGGTGGCAACCAGGTGAGAAGTACAAAGACAAGTATGTCTTGGCTACAGTCAAGCATGGTGGTGGGAGTGTCATGGTCTGGGGCTGCATGAGTGCTGCCAGCACTGGAGAGCTACAGATTATTGAGGGAACCATGAATGCCAACATGTACTGGGACATACTGATCCCCTCCCCTTGCAGACTGGGCTGCAGGGCAGTATTCCAATATGATAACGACCCCAAACACACCTTCAAGATGACCACTGCCTTGCTAAAGAAGCTGAGGGTAAAGGTGATGTGCCGGCCAAGCATGTCTCCAGACCTAAACCCTATTAAGCATCCGTGGGGCATCCTCAAACATAAGGTGTAGGTGAGCAAGGTCTCTAACATCCACCAGCTCCGTGCTGTCGTCATGGAGGAGTGGAAGAGGACTCCAGTGGCAACCTGTGAAGCTCTGGTGAACTCCTTGCCCAAGGTTAAGGCAGTGCTGGAAAATAATGGCAGCCACACAAAATATTGACACTTTGGGCCCAATTTGAACATTTTCAATTGGGATGTACTGACTTTTGTTGCCAGTGGTTTAGACATTAACCCCCCTGATGGTATTCCCGAGTCTGGCTCAGGGTGGAATTTTTATGGCAAAAGCGGTAACCCCGAGCCAGACTCGGGACCGCATCGCTGGATCCAGGAGGAGGTTTACTTACCTTGTCCCTTGGATCCAGCGATGTCCCCGTGCTGTACGAGCAAGCCGTGTCTCGCTCGATCTATCACGGAGCCATTCTCCGTGCCCTGCAAACGTTGCGACGCACGGGGACAGAGATCGGCACCAAATTCAAAAAGTGAAACAAACACTATACATACAGTATAATGTAATCTTACAGATTACATTGCTGTATGTAATTATTTCACATCCCCTTTGTCCCTAGTGGTCTGTCCAGTGTCCTGCATGCAGTATTATATTATAAAAACTGTTCTTTATGCCTGGAAACTGGAGATTGTCCATAGCAACCAAAACTGTCACTTTACATCAAAAATGATTTTAGACCAGCTAGAAAACAGCGATAATAAATTACAATCACTTGCAGAATTGAGGGATAGCGATTTGTGGGGAGATCCGTCATCAAATACTGAAAAGTAATGACAGTGACAATTCTGCAACTGAGAAAATTTCAGTGTTTTTGATTTGATTACATTATTGAATATTTTTATTATTGTTATATTATTATTTGGTACAATTATGTATAATTATTTATTATATTATAATTTATGATTTCATTTTTCAAACTTTATCATACCCGGGATGTCTACTAGACTCTGGTTTGGACAGATTTAAATGAGTTATTCCTAAGAATTACAGGACCACAATATAAAACGCCAAATTTTCATGCAAAATAATTGTACCGCTTTTAGCACCTAAAATCCGAAATAATCGTACCGCCAGGGAGGTTAATGGCTGCTTGTTGAGTTATTTTGAGGGGACAGCAAATTTACATTGTTATACAAGCTGTACACTCACTACTTTACATTATAGCAAAGTATCATTTCTTCAGTTTTGTCATATGAAAAGATATTACATATTTACAAAAATGTGAAGGGTGTACTCACTTTTGTTAGATACTGTGTGTGTATATATATATATATATATATATATATATATATATATATATATATATATATATATATATATATAAAAAATTTTTTTTTTTTTTTGTTTAATCATTGTTAGGCTTAAACCAACTACTGTTACAGCAGATACAAAGTACAATTTTATTTTGTTATTTGTCTGTTTTAAGGTAATGTCCAAATTTTTTCAATTGAGATTGTATGGGTGTGCTTCATACGCCCATGGTCTGCAAATTGTTAAAGGGTATTTCCATTTTTGCTGTCAAATTGGGATAATACCTACTTTATATTTGTTACATGTCCCTATTCATCTTGCATAATATACCTTTTTAAAATGCTCTTTTATGGAACTTCCAGGAAGGAAAAATTCTACTTCATTTTCTCTGCAATGAGGGGGGCTGGGAAGTTCTGTTTATCACGATTACCAAATCTGGGAGGCAGATATCTGATCACTGGGCTGGGCTTCTCTATTGGATATTAATAGGAGCTGGACTCCTAGCTCTTGGAACAGATCATGCTGAGCTAGCTGAGAAATGCTTGCAGTCAGCCATGACACCTTTTTCTTGGAAACTTCTAAAAGGTAATAAATATTTTTTAAATTACTTTAGGTATACTTGGGGGGGGGGGGAATTTACTAAAACTGGAGCATGCAAAATGTGGTACAGCCCTGCATAGTAACCAATCAGCTTCCAGATTTAATTGTCAAAGCTTAATTGAACAAGCTGAAGTTAGAGGCTGATTGGCTATCAGATTTTGAGTGTTCCAGTCTTAGTAAATCTCCCCCACTGTTTGGATAAGAACACATTACAACCATACAATTGGGTTTTCTCAAATTTATCTTCAAAAATGTAAATACACTTTACAGGCTAAGTTTACTTTTTTTTCCTAAAATTTAGCTCCTCTATGTACCAATATACCATTAATGTAACTAGGTTGCAGAAAAATACAAGCTTTCTTTGATTTTGAGAACAAGGTCTTACCTTAGCCCTTGCTATATTTCTTAGAAACTCCCTGGTATACAGACAAAGAAACCAGTAAGACACAGGAAAGAGTTTACCAGCTAACCTCATTAGCACACCTTCACCCATCAGCTTAGGTTTCATGGCATGCTGGCTATTCTCCACCCGTGCATTTGCCTGGTTTTCCCAGCGTCCCTTCAGACAGGCTCAGGTTGCATGCTAAACTCCATGTTGTGGCATGCAGCCCACGGGACACCCCTGATGTAGTGCAAGGACCTGCCTGATTGGATATAGAGTGATTGGATAGATGTGTCTTTCCTAGTATATTGTTTTGGTAAATCTAAAGGAGATAGTACAGTGTATGGCCACATTTATACACCTAAAATTACCTTGTTGCGCTTTCAGTGTCATTAATTGTTAACAGCACGCCAAACACATATTTTGCCACATGTCCAATGAGCTACCTGGCCATGTGTAGTGCAGGCCGCTGAAGTCAACGCCTTCCCCTATGTGTGTCACTGAAAAAATGAGCTGAAAAAACATGCACTCCCACTACTTTAGGTGTGAATGTGGCCTGAAAGTGAAATTGGTGCATTTACACAACAAAAACCCCAAAACAAAGGCATGCCGGAATGTGAGTTTTTGTGTGGATGTGAACGAGGCCTGACAACTGAGTGTCTATGTCCACTCCCTCCTATATACTCCTATAATTATGGGCATACGCCATAGGCGTGCGCACAGGGTGTGCCCAGGCACACCCTAATCACCCCATTCGGCCCCAGAAACCCCTACCACAGGGCTGCCAGTTTCCCCACTCTCCCACCGGCTGCTGTTGCGGGCACACACAGATGATGTTTCAGGATGAATGGGGGAAGTGATAGTCATTACAGGCCCCTTACCATTCTGAATGAACACAGTGATTGGTACCAAGTGTTTGAGCTTTGGGGTGCACACCCTAATACAATAGGCTGCGTACACCTATGGCATACACTATGCAATATGATTTTACAATATCTGCTCAATTACATTTAGATCTACCAGGACTATGGAATAGGACGACACACCTGATCAATCCATTTAATTTG
This sequence comes from Lithobates pipiens, assembly GCF_037356315.1. Classification (NCBI taxonomy): domain Eukaryota; kingdom Metazoa; phylum Chordata; class Amphibia; order Anura; family Ranidae; genus Lithobates; species Lithobates pipiens. Next base: position 52,736,627 of record NW_027507784.1, read on the forward strand.
TATCAAATCCGGCAGGTCCTTGCACTACATAGCTGATGGGAGATCTAAAGGAGATTGTACAATCAGATTGTATTGGAAGTGGGTGGAGGGTATGAATTGTAAGGTGGGAGGCGTAGTCCAGAGTGGTGAACACACCCTATCACATCTTCTGTGATGCAACAAGGAAGTAAAGACTTCTGGGAGATGATCTAAAAGGAAGAGAAAGCTGAGAGACAACCTACTTTTAAAAATACAAATAAACTGACAAGATTGTAAACCTCTATGGATAAGATAAGTAACAGAAAATCACATTGGGATGGCTGGGCCAGAAATGGCATTGGAAAACATTTCTATTTATTATGAAAAGTGAAATTCTGCTTGAAAAGGTGAACTTATCCTTTAAGGCTGCAAGCACATGATGGTCAACTAAGTCTCTGCTAGGGGCTTCATCTCCCATTGCTATGCCATGCTGATAGGTGAATTCTTGAAATAATTTCCCTTGACTGCAGGAATAGGTGGGAGATGGATCACTCTTCAAGCAGTACCCTAATTTTCCCTTAACATGGCACAAAAGACTCATGCAGCTGTATAAAATGCTAAGAGTTAATTTTACCACAGCCAGGCTATACAAAATGGGCATATTAGATACTCCCACTTGCAGTACGTTTTACAGGGACCATGTGGACTTTATTAATGAAATTTGACAGTGTCCCAAATTACATATATACTGGGTAAGGGTAATGAACACTTTGAATACTGTCTTTAAAATTTCAGTCAAGCTAGACCCCAAACCATGTCTTTTGGGTATTTTAGATTTCCTATTTCCAACTCCTACTAGAAAAGTGGTGGCTATAGCCTTTCTTCAAGCCTAGAGAGTTATACTTGCGTATTGGAAGTTCGCTGATTCTCCCGCCCATAAGGAGCGTGTACAGTGTATGGGTGAAACTCTCAGACTGGAGAAGTACATTTATCAGCATAGGGGATGCTCCCATAAATATGAAAACCTTTGAGGTCCATGGTTGAACACCCCGATCTTGAGTCCACTTGACCTGGTCATGGACAGACTACATTGGTTAAGCCATATCCCTTTGGTTATGGAATTTGACTGAGCATTTAAATACATGTGGCAGAGGTCCTGGCTGTAACTTATGCTTTATATCACTTGTATAGCTGTAACAATGTGTGGAAGGGGTGTGCTATGTTTGTTTTACGAAGCAAATCAAACGTTGTACATGTTTTTGATGGTATTTGATATATTTGAGAGGATGTCTTGGAAATTCTGTATCAATACTGTGTTTGTTTTTCCTTTCTTATCAATAAAACCTTACTTGATTATTAAAAAGGCTGCAAGCTTTCAATACACTTAAATCCACTGCTCCCTACATCTCAACTGTGTCCTATAGTGAAATAGGAGCCATCTGGAGAAACTACAGAGCACAGAGGGAACCAGGAATCCAACACTACCAGAAATGTCAGATTCTGAAGATTGTTCAGGCACTGGAAAATTTTCACTACAGTGGATTCTGGCAGCATAGGTGACAGAGGGGTAAGTATTAACTCTTTTGTAGGTTGGGGTCCCTTTTGTTGTATTTTCATTCCAGCTCAAATAAAAGGACTTTGATTCACAGAGTGAAGATCTAGTTTCACACACACAGGACAGCCCCTTGAATCTTTCAGATGTATCCCTAGGTACGCCTGGCGCATCCTGAGAACCACCAATAAATTAGATGTTAGGTATACTTTAGGTAAAACAGGGGAAGATGATGGGTGAAGGGAGCTTTTTACCCATCCCACTATATAGTACCATTGGCAATTACAGATTAAGGGTCAAGTTACAATTGTGTGTTATCTCGCATGTTGATGCATTGTTTAATGGGTTCACACACTTTTTCGTATCTGTGGCCACTTATTTCCTAGGGGTTCTCAACAAGCATCCATGCACCAAAAACATACCTGATCCTTTTGTCGTATATGTGTTATATTCAAGTGCATTGTTATGCCGCGTACACACGACCGGACTTTTCGAGGGACTAGGTCCGACAGACTTTCGACGGAGTTCTGACGGAGTTATGACAGAGTTCTGACGGACTTTCCGAATGAACGGACTTGGCCACACACAATCACACCAAAGTCCGACGGATTCAAGTGTGATGACGTATGACTGGACTAGAATAAGGAAGTTCATAGCCAGTAGCCAATAGCTGCCCTCGCGTCGGTTTTTGTCCGTCGGACTAGCATACACACAAGCGGATTTCTCGGTAGGAACTGGGTCCGGCGGAGTTCTGACGGTAAAATTTGAAACATGTTCCATTTCTAAAGTCTGTCGGATTTTTGCAAATCAAAAGTCCGCTGCAGCCCACACACGATCGAATGGTCTGCCGGAATCGTTTGATGTTGAAAAGTCCGGTCGTGTGTACGCGGCATAAGTGTGGACATGCATTGGAGACCTATTAGAAATGTATAGGAGTACCCACAAAACAAAATGTGCTTTCAATGTGCACTATATATGTATAAAGGCCTGAAAATCTGCTCTAAAAGCACCATTCAGGCTAATCTTGATGATATATGTAATACCAGTGTAACTTACCCAGTAAAAATGCCAAACAATTCTTTTTCATGCATGTGGAGAGAACTGAGAAAATATTTCACGACAAAGCATAGAGAGCTGTTCTAAATATTTATTTTCCACATAACAGAAATGTCTATGCAAAAAGCACACAATACATAAACATCTGTATCAAAGTACATCCAAAATGGTATGATGCTTGACAGAAAAAAAAAAAAAAAAAAAAAAAAAGATCAGAGGGGAGCTTGAGTGCAATAATTGTCATTTTGCCCCTTACCCTCTGCTATGGTTTTATTTGGCTGGGCTAAATGATGCATTAAAAGGTCACATATAAAATGAATAAGACACTCACTATAAATGTAAATTATCACAAGTATTGCCTTTCCCAGCCTTGTGGCTATTAATATATATTTTTTGCAAGAAAGGGCTACTCTTTACCATCCCTCCAATTTACAGAGAAAATTCTGATGATTTTTTTCTCTCCTTAATTTACTATTACGCTTACTTAGCCTAAATTAAAGAAAAACGAAAAATCTAACAGCTAGTAACTAAAGTGTGGTGAGTATAATGTGTAAATAATTACTGGGTGCCCTCATTCCACTATCCTCCTGATTTAAATGGGTTCTCACCCTCCTTCATTGTTCTACTGTTGGAGTAGTTAAAGGGGAATTAAACTGTAACTGAGCACCACAAACTAAGAAATGCAATTTAATGTATTTTTAATACTTAAAGCAAACCCGCCCACCCATCTATGTCTCTATGCTTTTGTTTGCTGAGAAATCAATAAAAACAAAACAAAAAAAACGGCAGTAACTGAAGAAATGTAAAAAAAAAAAAGTTTAACACAAGTAAATATTGTATACTTTCCTATCTTTTTACTAATGCTAGTTGCATAAGGTTTAAAAATAGTTGTTTGACAGTGTAAAGTTCTGCTTTAAGTACACATAGGGTCATCACGTCTTTGTCTGCCATAGGGGATTGTTTTGCCAACACCTCTGCTTAATATCCTCTGTAGTACTGTAATTTTGAACACTGCAGAGCCCATTTACACCCCAACACACATTATACATTGTCTTGTGTATTAGCAGTCCATTCATTTGGAATAGACTATGAATAGGATAGGCTGTAAAGGCTCCACAATTTATGGAAAAATAATGCAGAGCATTTGCATTAGTGCTATGGTGCATTATAGCGGAGGTTTGCTGCAACATAATTAATAAATGTTATTATATGTGTAATGGCGTGAACAAATCTTTATGTGTAAGACTTGCACTGGGGTCTGTATGCCCTGAACTAGGCCACTGTGTAACCAGCCAGTTCTATATTTCTCTGATAAAATTTTCTGGCTGCATCACAAATGCTTGTCAACTGTTTTTTTTTACCCCCTCTCACTCGGAATAGAGAGTTAAAGACCAATGTAAAGTTATAGCCATGAAGGTCTGTAACCTAATATATTCCTTTTATTTGATACAGTGTAACAGACTCAAGGTTATCGCCAAATATATTGGCGGGGGGGGGGTACTTGATTGTCCTTGTCTCTTAATTTTTCTACAGACTTCAGTGGTAACAGCTTTGCCCTTGAGTTCCCAGCTCCACTTACCCTTCACAAAGCAATCACATAATCCCTGTTAGACTTTCATTCATTTTGGACTATGTGAATTTATTAGGATATTTTTGAGAAATCAAGAAAGTGGGCAGAAGAGCTGAGAGCTCAGCTGGTTAGATCTTGCTGTTGGGGTCCCTAGGAGATCTAAGATGACAACAGGTTCACCAGAATGCATTCATAAATGAACTGACCAATTTTGGTGGACCGACTCTTTAAATCAGCAGAATGGTGGCATAGGGCATAATTTACACATTCTTCTTACCCAACTTAGCTATCAGTTGCAGCAGAGTTACCTTTTTAAATAATGAATATAAAAATGCATTTTTCCAATCAATAAAGATCATGTACAGCTATGGGAAAGACAGCTGGATAAATTAGACATCTGCGTGCGGAGGACATGGCTCAAGCTGAAGAATTTACTACCGTAAATATACGGACAGGTAAAACTGTACACAAAATAACATAACAGGTGATAAATGCAATCATGACTACAGATAACACACATGGTCATTCCATTTCAGTTAAAAATGAGAGAAGTTTTAAAAACTCAGTTTGCTGGAGATGTTCAAAGTTAAATGCACTTTATTTCCTTATGGCCATACAAGTATAAATAATAACACTGTCATGTACACATTGTGTATCTGAAAATTAAATATATTAATTTTGGTAAAATATTTCTCACTCATTGAGACTGGGAATGAACAAAGTTGAAGACCATATCAGCCCAAAGATGCTGTTAAAGCGGTAGTAAACCCGCAATTTTTTTTTTTTTTTTTTTAAACCTGCAAAGCAAAAGGCATAATGAGCTAGTATGCACCGCATACTAGCTCATTATGAAATACTTACCTTAGAACGAGGCCCCGACATCTCGCCCGATCCACGCCGAGGGAGCCGACATGCTCCCTCGGCGTCTCTTCCGGGTATCGCGGCTCCGGCGCTGTGAGTGGCCGGAGCCGCGATATCGTCACTCCCGCGCATGCGCGCGGGAGATTTAAATCCGGCCGGACGAGCGCTGCCGGATTTTCACGGAGAGAACCCCCTTGTGCGCATGCGCCGCTGCAGTCAGCGGCGCATACCGAGGGGAATATCTCCTAAACCGTACAGGTTTAGGAGATATTTTTTTTACCTACAGGTAAGCCTTATTATAGGCTTTCCTGTAGGTAAAAGTTAAAAAAGTGGGTATACAACCACTTTAAAGATGTGTTTAGTCAAGACAAGAGTTGCATTAGATCTTGCCATGCCTTGTCTTAAGCTTCACTCACCTACTAGGCATCCCTAAGCTTGCAAAAATGTACATTACAAGCAAAGATTGGATTCAAACCATTGAGGTGTGTTACTGCACTTATGTAAGTATGTTTAGACATGTGTTAACATGCATTCCAGTAAGGCATCCCATTAATTTTGACCATTTAACTGACTCGCGCCTATTTTATTTCACATTATGGTGTGGTGGTAAGCTCAAACACAGGTTCAGTGCTATCTATTGGTTATGTATGGTGTCATTCAAAATGAATGGCACTGCAATTACCTGTGTTACTGTAACACAAGGTTTGAATCTGACCTAAAATTTACAATTCGCAGACAATTTTAGGCTCTTGCAACTGTGAGATTCAGGCTGAGCTGTCTGATCAGGTCCTCCTGTCTGTTTTTCAGATGGACTCAATTGGACCCTCCATTCTTCTCTATTGAGTGGCGGATGTAAACAGACTTGTTTCCACCAACCTACCTCCAATATGATCCCACAAAAACAAACAGAAGCGGATCTGTTTACATCCTGCCCATACAGCAGAATGGGCTATGTCTGTGTCCACTCTGCCTACAGCTGGCCATACATAATACAATGTTCTTGTTCAATTTCCTTTAGATATACCTTCAACTATGTAGCACAAGAGCTTGCCTGATTGCATACAAATTGAAACTGTTTAGGTTTGACCTCACATTACAGGGTTTTGGTAAATCAAAGGGAAAATTGTGCTAGAAAATTGTATATTGTATGGCCAGCCTAAGCGGAGCGAACAAGAACCTGGTATCTGCCAGCTCTGTTCAACTCAGTAGGGGATCCCCTGCTGAGAAAAACGTATACAGCCTGTGTGAAAGTGCCCTTATCTGCTTGTCTGCATTTGTTTAATTAGGCAAGATCTTAACTAGAGATAGTAATCTTATCTAATAACATGAATAAATAGTATCTCAAATAGTAGCTAATCGTGATAGTAAACTCACTAGCAATAAGTCTCTAGGGGTTGCAAATTATTACAAAACAGATGGAACAAATGGTTCCCTACTGAAAAAGCTAAACAAACAATGATCACACTACTGCGAATTACTGGTATAACTTCCATAGGAAGCCATTTGTTCAATTTGTTTTTTGTTGATTCATTTCTTCAACTAGAAATTACTGGATAGCATGACTGAGCTAATAAAATAATAAAAATATGTTGTGTAGCTATAGCCTAATGGATGCCAGCAAGTATAGCTTAGCCCCAATGGGTTTACTAATTTGTTTGTATTTAAAAATGCAGTCCTCAGTTTACTTATATTATGGATCAGAGGGGAACAGGGGACTGCAAAAAGCTGAATTCAAAAGGTCAAGAAAATCAGATTAAGTACTTTTTCTAGCAGTGTTTTTTTTCCATCTGATTTTTGTATTTCCCTTAAGTTCAGCTTTACATGTATGGTGAAAAGGTAAATTGCTGTTGTAGTATCTGTATGTAAAACACTGCCCCTACAGGTGAAAACTGCTATTGTATTTCATACATTTGGATATATTAGTGCTCTATGAGAGCTATTATACACTGCCTGAACAGGCTATTTGACATATTTAGTAAGCCAAAAAGAAACATATTCAAGGGTGCCACTTGGCTTAGTGGTTAGCACAGCAAGGGAGTCCTAGGTGTAAATCTTGGCCAAGATGCTATCTGTACAGAGATCACATGTTGTTGTGTGGGTTTCTTCCCACACTGCAAAGACATGCTGGTAGGTTAGTTGGCTACTGCCTAAATTAGTGAAGGTTGAGGAAAGACCTGGTGACCTACCTAAGAAAAGGTTGAAGCAAGAAAACTAATGCAGAGCTGGATTTAATTGAACTCATATATACATACATACAAGTCTAGTAATCCACAGTGGTTGATTTGAATCCATCTTTCCGCTTTATGCCTATAGTAAACTGACAGCACTAGGTCATTGCTTTTCACCATACTCTATTAAATGCAATTGTTAGTCAGCCGGAGCCATTTTAACAAATACAAGTCAGGAATCTTTTGGTTGCATAAAAAGCAGCTATATTACACCGAACAGCCTTAAACACATACTTCGTTATATTGCAAGTGCAGTTCCCTTGTTTCTGTCTTAACAGGTTAGATAACAGAAAATTCCTGGGAAAAGATCCCGCCATGAATAAAAACTACCTATGTAGAAAATCTATAATGGAAGCTGCCATTCTCTGATAAGAATGGCAGCTCCCATTTTCTCTTTTTAATATGTGTTTTGCTGCAAGGCAGGTTCCCTTTAAGGTGCGTAACCCAATATATGTGGTGATAGAACCCAAAAAAAGTTGGAGAAACCCCCTAGAAGTGGGACTTTATAGGTACTACCATATTCACATACGTAGGAAAAAAAAAAAAATATATATATATATATATTTTTTTTCCTACGTATGTGAATATGATAGTACCTATAAAGTCCCACTTCTAGGGGGTTTCTCCATTTTTCTATCCTTCTGGGGATGTGGTACACCTTTTATAGCAGATTTATTTCAGATAGCTCTGTTTCAATAAAAGTTGCTGTGAACTACTGGTACAAGTGGAACGAATCAAAATACTTATCCATGAAATTCAATGCTTGTGGCTCAAGTATTATATTTTAGCCTAATATAGAAGTCTGACTACATGAGAACCAAACATGAATTCATATAAAATAGTGACTAAATATTTGACAAAAAATAAAAGTATGTTTTTTAGAGCAGCAATATATTATTCTAGATAAAGGATATCATATTAGAGGAGTGGTTATCAGGAGAATACTCCTCCACTCATACCTTTCTCAGGGGTGGAGCCAGACTGCAGGTTCATTGGCATATCAGATACAGTAAGGACCCATTTAGATCTATGTGTGAGCATAGAGGTGCATTTTTCCACCACGCTAGTACATTTCCGTTGTGTACGTCATCCACTTCGATGCACACTGACACATTTTCAATGTGTTTTTGGATTTTGAATTTGGAGTGGAAGAGCCATTACCAAGGCTTGTTAATACCCATTGCCAACACATTAAAATTAATGCTATATGTGTTTTGATGTGCTGCCGATGACTTCTATGGGCCTCCCAATGTCCCAAAGTTCAGGGAAAAAACAAACGTGTCCTATTGCACTTCACTGCTAGGATGGGAACAGACACTATTATAATTATGGGGAGGGTGGGCACATGTGGTTAGCAACACATAGATCCTAAAGGATTAGAAGGGTTGTTGTTATTTTTTAAAATTAATCTTACAAACAGTGCCAAAAACTTGTATTCAATGTGTTAAAGTAAAAGAGTTGTCAAGATGACATTTTGTGTATTTATTTATATAGAAGGCCAACTACCGTATATACTCGAGTATAGGTCGATCTGAATATAAGCCGAGGCCCCTAATTTACCACAAAAAAAATGGGAAAACGTATTGACTCGTGTATAAGCCGAGGGTGAGACATGCCTGTCCATCCCTGTGTGTCCAGCCCTGTGTGTCCAGCCCTGTGTGTCCGTCCATCCCTGTGTGTCCGTCCATCCCTGTGTGTCCGTCCATCCCTGTGTGTGCAGCCTTGTGTGTGCAGCCTTGTGTGTCCAGCCTTGTGTGTCCAGCCTACCTGCGTCCCGAGCCTGTGTGCTTCTGCACATACGGCGGCCATGCCAGGATCGCCGCACCTCTTCTCGTCTGACAGACGGCGGCCATTCCACTGTTCAAAAGCAGCGCCTCCGTCTGTGATAGGCGGAACACTCAATTTCCCAGCAGTCTGTGTTCCGCCTATCACGGACATCCTCTCATCCTCGTCCGTAGTATGAGGATGAGCGGATGTCCGTGATAGGCGGACCACTGACTGCTGGGAAATTGAGTGTTCCGCCTATCACAGACAGGGAGGCGCGGCTTTTGAATAGTTGAATGGCCGCCGTCTGTCTGCTTGACACGCTGATCGGGTAGACAGACGGCGGTGACTCGAGTATAAGCCGAGCGGGGCACTTTCAGCCTCAAAAAAGAGGCTGAAAATCTCGGCTTATACTCGAGTATATACGGTAATTAATCTATTTATATAGAAGACAGACCAGAAGCATTAATGGTCCTTGTTTGACACAAAGAACTGCTACTAATGGCCAGAATGGGAGTAAGATTTGGAGATCTTCATAAGTCTATGTCACTACATCCAGAATTTTATGAGTGTACTTCCTTGCACACCATTTTAGGTATCTAATTTCAATTGATCATAATGCTTTTTGGCTCTTTGTAATGTATGCAAATGTAGGAGGAGCAATTGCACAGACAGTCCTGCTATTGGCTTATCTAAAGGAAACAACGATGGTCAGGCTTTCTAACCCATCCAACTACTTTGCTCCTGAGAAGCTTTCCAGAAGCTGTATTTAGACTGTCATTAGACTGTGGAGGAGGGATGATTCTAAAAAGTGGAAGTTCCATTTTTGGGTGGAACTCCACTTTAAGAGACCAAGAATCCAGAAGGGCCTGCTGAGACTCCATTCCTAGGTGGATTGTTTTACTAGTGATGGCTTTTGGTGACCACTAGTGTAGAAGATGTCCCTGAAAGCCACCCTTTGAAAATCAACAAACATGCATGCTAAGGTCTATTACTGTCTATTAAGGGAATTATCTTTTATAGTGGATGCGTTTCAATACTTATGGACAAGGGAAAACAGGGAATCCTTGACCTGGAGATGAACCTAACTATCCAGGTCATGGGAGAGAAACATTTCTGCATGTGGCAATAATTGTTGTTTCAAAGGTTGTTGTTTCCAAAGATTATGGTTGCAGTGACACACCTCTTCAAATCTTTGAGCACCAGATTCCTTTGTGGTTTTTGGCATTCAGCCACAAAACATCTAAGAGCCACAAACGGGGTTGATGTTTGAAGACTTTGCTTTGTCAGATGCTGTAATTGCAGGTTTAATAGGGGAGCAGGTGACTGAATAATGCCCAGCAGTTGTCAGTGTCTTCGAGTTCTGCTCTGATAAATGATTAAATGGAGAATTACCTCCTCTAAGGGCAACCAGCCCAGCATATTTTTTATTACTGGCTTGGGGGAAAATGCTACCTTGTCTCCCAGCCCAGTCCTGCCCTACTTACTGATGTTCTACATCGAACAGCATATTCATCAGATTCTGCATGCTCAATTTTTGGTGAATTTTGCATTTAGCAGAGTTTCTTTCTATACGACAACCTGCTTTCACAACACTGAAAAAATATCTCTATGGTGACATAATGTTAGCAAAAGTTCTAAACTTAGCAAACTGACCCAGGCAGCAGGGCCACTTTATGTCTTGCAGAATGTTAAATTGTTTATTTTCAATTTTAGAAACCAAAAGAACATTTTGGTTTGCAGGAAGAAGAAATAAATAAAATCTCCAGAGAGAGTAGTACAACAACATAATTTAAAGTTGTGCATATTACCAAGGTTTTTTCCTAGATTTAAGACTTCGGGAAAAAAAGATTATAATTAATTCAAGGCAAATAACATATTGTATATAATTAATGTCTTCTACTCTGTCACGATGTTGCACTTGTTTTTGTCTAAAATTTTGCTTGCTGGCTTTTAGCAGTTGTTGCCTCGTTATTAAAAAAAAAGATATGACAGGTAGGGACAGTGTCATAAGCTTGTGAGAATTAACTCCTAAACTGGCCATACATCCTGTAGTCTGGTTGTCCTAAGACTCCCTGACCAATCGGTCCTGATTGGCCCAGGAGGAGAAGCAGGATAACATTAGCGAATATTAATTTGCTAACGTCACACAACTGAGCCCACCCTTTTTTTAAACCAATTAGAGCCTCCGCCTTTAATCATGTACTTAAAAAAAAAAAAGACCACCTACAATTCTTAAATGTTCCCTTGGTCAGTGTTTTGCAGAGACAGCGCATAGGAAAGTCATTGTCTTCTTACACTTCAAATGACTGGAAAAACATCCTGTACTGCAATTAGCTGAAGTAAAATTGTGTTGGATTCAATTTCTGTGTCCTTTTGAAAAGTGTTACTAAACCCACAACAGTAAAATCAGTCTGTATATGCAGTGAAGCATGCTTGTTATACTCACTGCTCACTGTGCAACCTAAGGGGTAAATCCTGTGCATTGTGTATAGAGGCTGTCTTCCCTGATCCTCCCCTTCTTCCACAGTTCCCAATCCATCTCCTGACAGTAAAGAGCATTGTGGGCACTCTGCGCATGCTCGGTTTCGTGTGTATTGCTTGTATTGCTAGAGAGGTTTTTTTTGGGGGGGGGGGGGTGCATGTGATCAGCACAGGGCCAATATACATTGTCCAGACAGAGGGTCAGGAGTTCTGCAGCCTCACAGGACAGTCAGAGTAGAATGAAAACTCCTCCTATAAGCTTTAACCAGACACTCATAGATGTCACAAGACTGCTATATACGGCTTATGAGAAAAGGTATTTAGCAGTTTATATTTGCATAATATACAAAGGTGGACATAATGTACAAATGTGGAAGTTGCATTTCCATGTTTTGTGTACTGTGGGAGACCAGGTATAGTGAATGCAGGGTCCAGGGTTTAGTAACACTTTAAGCTGCTTGTGGATGGTGCCAAGTCAGCAGATGACCATACTGTACAGACAATCTGGGTCTGAGCAGGCATGTCAAGGCATAAAGTAGTATTTGAAATAGAACAGTAAGAAGACATATCTATAGCGTTCTACACAGTCTGCTCTACAGTATCTGTTGTGGACTTTTAGGTTCTATTTGCATGGGTGTTTTGCCATGCTGAGAATCCCAGTGGCAGGAATCTACTGATTCCTGCTGCTGGGTTTGCCAGTGATGAGTGGATAGCAGTAACTGCCAAGCCCGTACCTTGCAATGGCAGGCTGTCAGCAACTGCAGCTATTCATGCCTGTTCACACAGCCAGCAATTTACTGCAATAATTGCTAGCTTTGCAAACAGGCACGGCTGCTATAAGAACATTAGGAATCAGTAGGTTCTTGTTGCTGGAATTCATGGAGTGGCCGATCCTGTGTCTTACCTGTCTCTTAGTAAGCACATGGTTTTGTCTGCCCTACAGACTCTGAGATCTGCTAGGAAGCAGCTGACGATCAAATTCCAGTCTGCTACAACATTCTCATGTGTACTACTACTTATAGCATAAAGCAGCATTTAAAATATAATATAGTTGTTTGAAGATCTAGAGAAGACTGTAAAATCATATTATTTACTTTAAGGTTAGTTGTATTTTAGGGCTACATAAGTAGCTGTAATCTCTTGCTACTGAGAGCTTTGACCTCTTGTTGACAAGTAATTAATATGCAGCTATAGAGATGATTGTCAAGTGGTTACATTTCTCAGTATCAATAAACTAAAACCGCTCATTTAGCCCTAGTCAGATGCTCCTACTGGGCAAGTTCTTCTGATCTGTCACAGCATACAAATTTATTTCTCGAAATACTCAACAACAACAAAACATTAACTGTAATCAAAACTATACATTCTTTTCTAAATAAATAGGTTGCAAAGCTTAATATATTTTCTTTACATATCTAATATAACAAGTACATTGCAATAGTTCCCCTTTAATAAATACATTTGGTGATACAATTTACAGAGAGTCCTTCTACAGAAATGAGTGGTATGGTAGGCTAGCTGGCCAAATTGGACCAGTTATTCAATCAAGTAGTGAGCAAGTCTGATGTAAGAAAAACATTTCCTTACTCAAAAAAAAAAGGTATGAAATTATAAGTAGTTGTACCCGTGAGTCACTTTGGGTTCTTTTGTTTCGATTTAAAAATAACATCACACTTGTAATCACACGTGTATGCACATCTAAACACATAAGGAACTCAAAAATGGAAAGAATGATAATTTAAATGTAAAACTAGAAAATTTTTAAAGTGGACCATTCTCTTTCTGAAGAACAAGATTAAAGGGTAACTCCACTTTCCTGGGGAAAAAATGCATATAAAGAAAGAGTAATATAGTGTATACAATTGTGACAAAAGTCATATTGTAATTAAATGTTATTAAAAATGACCTTTCCTTTTCCATCTGCAGATCTGTAATTTTCTGAAAATGCAATGCAATATGGCTACTTGGAGGTGTTCTGTACACAGAATGTGTACAGAACGCCTCCAAGAAACATAATTTCCTGCTTGTGTGATTAGCTCACCAATTTTCCCTGAAGGAAACCTTGGAGCTTATATCTCCAGACAATGCCAAGCCATATTGCAGGAACTTGGCCCTGGAAAAGCCTATTTACTTCTCCTAACTATCCTATATCACTTTTGACTCAACATCTCATACGTATCTTGATCTCTCTCGAACTTCGACACAATAACCTGGCTACACTACCCTACCTCATTATCTTTATTATTCATGTATACTGTTAATACTAATTATATCACAGCTTCAGATACATATGTTAAATGAAATATTGTATTGTTGAATGCTTTTTACTATATCTTTCTATTTCATACTTGTTAACAGAGAAGCTTTATTACTATTATTTCATTCTTTTCTATGCATTGTATTACCACAAATGATGTTATTTTAAGACCTTTTGTTAAACCTTAAAAAACATAATAAATATTTGAAAGGAGATAGGAACATTGGATTGTAAGTTGCTTGAGGGCAGGGCCTGATGAAAATGTACACTATGTAAAGTGCTGCAGACATTACTGATGCTATATAAATGCCTGAAATTACAAAGTTGACCAATCTGTAAATTACAATTTTTTTTTTCATGTCAGTGAAACTGCAGAGTTTCCCTTAGGCAACCCCTTGACTCCTCAGCACAAAATAATTGTTTTTGTGTGCTGGAGCCCTACTGACATAAAGACCATCCTCTCCAATAAGTACCCCTTCCCTTTCCTGCTACAATACAACTGTGCAAAGATATATGGAGAAGGAGAATAAAATCTTGTTTCTGCCCAGTGGAGGCAAGAACAATCCTTCATATATGTGTCAGATTGTGATAAGTGATGTTGCATCTGAACATCTTTATTAAAAAACAAAGAGTTATATTCACAGCCAGTTTAAAAAGTACTTCAGAAAGAAAGAGGTCCTCTTTAAAGCCCAATGCTGCCTTACTAGGAATGTGTCAACCAAAAAATCAATGTTGTACAATTTTTTTGATGCAGAATTATTTATGTGTGTCTAGGCACATGTAACAGTCTCCTCCTGGAAACAGTGAATTCTTTTAAATCCTGTACAGGGGTAAGATAAAAAGTCAGGTGGTCTAGATGGTAGCTTTATGGCCATTTTGCAATATGAAATTTATCAGAATAATGTGACCCTTTAAAGAAAAACAGTGCTTTACCCATACAGGCCAATGGTCACAGCTGTTTATATAGTTTACAGCAAAACATCTGTGGACACCTTACTATCATACAAAAACCTGGCTATTAGTAGGGAGTTGGACATACTTTGCAGCTAAAACAATCTTCACTCTGCTAGGAAGTCTTTCCACAAGATTTTGGAGTGTGACTTTGGGAATTTGTACTACCTAGCTTGCCAAACCAGCATTTTTGAGGTTGAGTACTAGTTGTGGATGAGATCACAATCCGCATACCAATTCATCCAAAAGTTGTTCAGAAAGGTGAAGGTCAAGGCTCCATACAGCCCGCTCAAGTTCCTCCACACCAAACTCATCACATCATGTTTTTATAAACTTGGCTTTGTGAAGAGGAACATAGTTAGGCTGGAACATAAAAGGACAATTCTGGAAGTAAAGAATTGTATAATATATATCTTTGTACAGTACTGCTGTAGCATTAAACATTCCCTTCACTGGAAACACCAGAGCACAATAATTTGCAGGGATGTTCACATATGTTTGGCAAAATAGTGCACTCGCCTTCTCTTTTCTTCCACTGGAGAATTGAGTGGCAGGAGAAGCCCTGTGAAAGCTTCAAATGACGTGTAGCTAACACAGAGCCAGGGGCTCTTATACCACCTCAATGTGACAGCACTGGGTTCCTAAGCGGAGCACAGCTGTTACATTGGAGAAAGTGGAGCAAGTCACACCTTATAGCACTGGTCATGTCACTTTCCTTGGTTAACAAAGTGAAGGGGAGCAAAGAGAAGGTATAAGCTGGTATGGGGCCTGGGAACGGCAAAGTACAAGTTTACATTAAGAGCTTCAATGTGTCATCTACAATGTTGACCTTTATAGGTAGAACCAATATGCAGTGAGCATGGCTCTCCTTGAGGTTTTTACCATGCCTCACTGCCCCAGAGCTTTCCCTCCTAAACCTCCTAAACCTTCAAAAGATGAAGGTTTGCCCAAATTCCACTCCACAGTCACTATATAATCAAACTATTCTCAGATTTGCCAAGTGTTGTCCCTTGCAGGGCCTAAAACATTTTAGAAAATCCTGTAAAATAAAGACTGTTGAAAGGTAGACCTCTACTGATTTCTGCTACCAGGTACAGATGAATTGTGGGTAAGGTTTACCCTCAAACTCAGGGTAGCCGCTTACTGTTGTCAGGGATGGGAGCCACACTTTGAATACAGCAATGGTTTTGATATGGACTGTAAGGACAATGTACAGTATATGAACAAAACAAGGAACTGTGCAAATTAGTAGCTGTCTTGTGAAATAAAATTACAATAATAAAATTCTCCTCTGCTAAGAAGGCTTTTTTCACGGCAAGTCCTCTGACAGTGAGCAAGCCAAAAAATATTGCACTGCTATGTATTGCACTGCTAGCGGATGTAATGATTTTGCAGTATAGGTAACCCAAGTGTGTCATAAGTATATATTCTTCTCATCTCCTTGTAAAAACAAACTGAGAAAGAGCTTCAGAGACATGTCTCCCTGTCGATACCTTTCCCTGAGGCAGCTTTATTCTCCATCTTGCTTTCAGAGCTGCAAAAAAACAACAAACAGAAGATATGAGCTGAACATGTTCAATAGAAGGTGACCCATCACCTACAGATACAAAATGTAGCCATTTTGTAAGCAGACAAAGTTCATGCTTATCACTGTTTTGTTTCCTCAAAACATGGCCACCAATGGTGCCTATAGGTGATTGGGTCTCATCTTACAGCTTTGACTGACACAGATGCTCTTCCAAGACTACAGTAATATATTTGCCATGCGATGCAACACAATTTGCAAACAATCAAAATGGATGCTAGAAGGGAAGAATAGTAAGCATATTGAGCAAACATGAAATCTCTTTAAGGCAGCTTTAGCAAGCATGCATGCACACAGATATATTAAATTGCATATTTAAGAAGCAAGCTGGATATAATCTGTAAATTTGTCCACGCTGAATTATCACAGAATAACACACAGCAATATTCTAGTTGGAGGGATTAAAGAGTATGTAAACCCTAACAATGAGCTTCCCTTATTTGCTCCCTTTTGGTCTGTTAAGCATACCACTGAAACTGTTTTGTTAAATCTCTTAGATAAGTACATAAAATGTGCAAATATCTTGCAAAAAAAATATTGTATGTTTTCTAACCAGTTTACATTATTCCCAGCTATGTCTGTGGACTAAAAAACACCTCCCCTTTTTATGGAGATAAGGGGAGGAGGTGTTCTGTAGTCCAGGGGTGGCAATGCTTCTCAATAGCTACATTACACTGAGTTAGAAAAAAACAAATGCAGCCACCACATCTAAGGACTGGTAAACTCCAATATATAATATTTTTGTTTTTGGGTTTACATATGCTTTAAACAGGGTTATGAGATATTTAAATGGGTTTGGTTCATTAAGAAAGTGGTTAGATGTAATACTCTAGTTGGTTATGTAATAAAGAGATAAGAAAATATTAAATTTTTAGTAGATGATCACCTATTGCACTACACCCAAAAAAACAAAAGCACTGCCCCTGTTTCATGAGCTGATAATTAGAAATATTAAATTGCATGAAGTAGTATCTGGAATTTGTTCTGTGGAAATGTGACTATTTCAATTCACAAATAAAAAAATCCCCAGTGTATAATACATCTGATAAATAAAAAAAATAAGATGAAAGGGTAATTATTAGTACTTCTCAACATCTTAAATGTTCAAATTAGAGCAATATTAGAATACACCTCACTGTACCTAACATCCATGTAAATCCATATATGAACAACATAGAAGACCCTTTTTGTAAGTCCCACCTCAAGGTCCTGCTCAGATTATGTTGATTTCCATCATAATAATTATGGGGTTGATTTACTACAACGGAGTCTATACAAAAAAACTCTTTTTGGAAATGTAGTGGTTGCCACCATCCCTTCTATGCAAATTCTTTACAAAAACTTGTTATTGATTTACTAAAACTGGAGAATGTACAATCTGGTTCAGCTGTGCATGGAGGCCAATCATCTTTTAACTTCAGCTTATTCAATTAAGCTTTGACAAAAAAGAAAAAATGGAAGCTGACTGGTTTTCATGCAGTTTTGGTAAATCAACCCTGCTGTCACAGGTTTAGAGGTCATTGAATAAGTACCTTTGCTGTGCAGCCTATAGATTTACGTTAGCTGCTTTTGTAGATAAACAGAGATAAGAAGATTTTATTTTTTCTGCGAGGCCTACCAAAAACAAGTTGTTTTTCTTAAGTGAACCTGTATTTTATTTTAAACTTTTAAAATTTTGTGCTATACATACAATATACTACACTTTGTGGTCCACTGCTTCTGTGATCAGTATGGGCAATCTCATTGGACAAAAAGGGTATCAGCAGGCAGGGCTTAGTGATGAGGTCAGGGAAAGGTTTGCCCCAGTGAAAAGGAAGTTTACATTAGGAAAGGACACAGAACTGATTTTTTTGTGGATAATATATTTATTTATGTGGTGCATTTTACATTAAAGTACAAATCTACATTGTTTTGTATGAATGGAGAAATGTTAGACTTTCTTCTGGGCTTTAACTACTTTCTGTGTACTTGTTGGACGTCCTCATCGAACTAACCACAGTCAAAACAAAGCAATACAGATTTGAAAGAGGGCAACAAACAAGATGCTTATTAGAATTTTAGAATTTTGGAGGATTAATAGATTCTATTTGCAGTAGTTGTGATGATATCAGGTAATGCCTGGTTACTGTGGACTTTAGAACTACAAACTGGTTGCACCAAGTACAGGTAGTAGGTTAGAGTCCAATGACTTGGTCACGACTGCTACTGCTGCACAAAAACATATTCCCTTTCAAACCACTCCCAAACACGCTTAAAGAAGGATTAAGAACAGTTATTCCAAGCTCCTGCTGGTTTTCTTATACTATATAGCTTTTAAAAAAAAGGCCCTGATTAATACAACTTTTCCAAAGTATGCAAAATGTGTGTACAGCATTTTGACTTCCTTCTGAAATTAATAAAGCTGACAAAAGTGTAAGGGATATATATTATCACTATATTTATTAACAAAAATGAAGGACAGGTGCAAAGCAATTTAAATGTCTAGCCCTCAGATTACCAGCATACTGTGTTGCTACTGCTAATAAAATAAAAAAATATATTAAAAAATAGAAAATAAAATACTTTTTGAAAGCGGAATTTTAGGATAACAAAATGGAAAGCAAATGTTAATAATAAAATGGAACAATGTCTGTAATTTATTTACACTTAATTATACAATCAATGAGTGCTAAAAAAAAAGGAATGTAATAATAAAGAACTTATTTTTTTTTAAAATAACCCTTGCTGCTGTCCTTTCCATGTATAAAAAAAGACTCTTTATTGTGCGTGGACAGCTAATTCCGATAGGCAGCAGCAATGAGGTTAAGCTGTGAATGATGGAACTTTACAGAAACAGATCTGCACAAAACATTTTAACATGGTAATTGTAAGATACAATTACGGTGTTAAAAAAATAAACTAATAAATAAAATAAAAACTCTCTCTCTCTCTCTCTCTCTATCTATCTATCTATCTATCTATATATATATATATATATATATATATATAGAGAGAGAGAGAGAGATATATACACACTGAGCAAAATTATAAATGCAACACTTTTGTGTTTGCCCCTATTTATCATGACCTGAACTTAAAGAGCTATGACTTTTTCTATGTACACAAAAGGCTTGTTTCTCTCAAAAATTGTTCACAAATCTGTCTAAATCTGTGTTAGTAAGCTCTTCTCCTTTGCCGAGATAATCCATCCACCTCACAGGTGTGGCGTATCAAGATGCTGATTAGGCAGAATGATTATTGCACAGGTGTGCCTTAGGCTGGCCACAATAAAAGGCCACTCTAAAATGTGCAGTTTTATCACACAGCACAATGCCACAGATGTCACAAGTTTTGAGGGAGTGTGCAATTGGCATGCTGACTGCAGGAATGTCCACCAGAGCTGTTGTCCTTGAATTGAATGTTCATTTCTCTTCCATAAGCCTTCTCCAAAGGTGTTTCAGAGAATTTTGCAGTACATCCAACAGAGAAGATTGTCTGAGACCAGCCACCAGGACAGCTGCTGCAACAATCGGTTTGCAGAACCAAAGAATTTCTGCACAAACTGTCAGAAACCATCTCAGGGAAGGCCTTTTGTGTATATAGAAAAAGTCATAGATCTTTAAGTTCAGCTCACGATAAATAGGGGCAAACACAAACGCGTTTATCATTTTGCTCAGTGTATGTGATATATATATATATATATATATATATATAGTGGCAAAGCGATGCCCTACGTGATGTTAACCCAGGATTCTCGACCAGGCAGGTTGAGGGGCTTGAGGGGGTTTGCCTAATTGGGAATAAACTGGCTTTTCAGTTTCCTCATTTGGAGCAGTCCACTTTGGGACCTGGAGCCTGGCGATTTCTTAAAGAACTGGATGGGATTAAATTTCCAGTCTTGGGTCCAGATTTTCAGAACTGCCAACACATTAATTGGTCATCTTTTGGTAGACACCTGACCATGGTCCTGGGCTCCACTCTCCCAAGGAGTCCAGTTGTACAGATAGTGCATGTTTGCACTGGGAAAGCCAGGAACCCAGGCATGAGGATCAGGGCAGTGAGGGGGTGCTATCTATATGAACGGTGTTGGCAAGGAAATGGTCTGCAGGAGACAGACCAAGGCTAAAAGTGGAAGGCACTGCTGTATGTGTAAGCCAGGAGTGCTGCATGTATAAGCCTGGAGATTGAAAGTGTATTTTCATTGGATGAAAATGCTGAAAATCCCTGTAAGGGAATTTTTTTTTATTTTTTTTCTGGAACCTTGTTTGAACTTTCATTTAAACAAAAGTGGGCCAACAAGCCCTTAAATTACAATTTCTGGTGTGGACTGTACTCTCTAGTGGGCGCTAGACTTGAGCTTTACAATATATACATTATATAATAACTGTCAGTTACAACTACTATAAAAAAAAAAATAACTTGCCAATTTAACTAATGCAGATGATGCTAAATTTGGCCTGGACATGTAGGCTTTAATGATCTCTGGTTTAAAAAATGGTTCCAGAAAACTTTTTTTATGATAGTGCTCTTGATCAAAAAATAGATAAAAGCCTATGTAGTGATATGTACTTCTGTTACAGAGTGTCTAATATAATAAATTCAATCCATTTTATTTGCCAACACTTCTATAAAAGTCTGTTTTGATTTCCATTTTGTTTTCCCAAATAGAATCATTGCTGAGCGGCCTGCAAAGCATGCTACAGTATGCAGTTACAAACGTCAGACTATGTGAGCATCCAATAAATAAATTAGTAAACAAGCAATATATATTAAGATGCATGTGACCAGTGAACTTACCTTTAGGGATCAGCTCGTACAGTGATTAGGAAGGGGAGCTTATGATAGAAATGTAACATGCAACATATTAAATTCAGTGGAGTTTTACTTGTGCTGGAATTTATAAAAGGATTATAGCAGATGACACCAGATGACACTAACCCAGTTATCTTGGGTTCACATCAGACTTCCAATTGTGTTTGGAGAAAATGAACTTTTAATTTTGATTGGGTGGGATTAATTTATTAAACGATTAGAGGTTGTTTACTTTGCAGGGTATGTTCAATTAAAGGTTTACTTCTTAATTTCAGAAAAAATGAAAAGGTGTACACACACCCTAATTCCTTCCAGTCAGACCTGCTCTACTTACCTCCCGTGGTGATTAGATGCCAGTGTGGTAGTATGGGGATTTGAAATCCCCGCTCCTCTCCCTGTTCTTTCTGCAGATCTTCCAGGACAGATCAGAATTATTCTAATTGTTCAGCACCAGTTAAGAGCATCATTCTGATCTGTCCCAGATGCACCAGCTGCTTGGGCACTGACAGCTCATCAGCCACGGAGGTATGTGAAGGGTGGTAGGGTGTACGGTGTTAGTTCACCTTTTCATTTTTTCTGAAAAAGAGAAATTCCATTTTAAATATAATAAATTTGGTGTAGCTATGTTAACTCTGAATACACAATCATGTGCAAATCGAATAACAAAAAATATATATTTTTTGCCAGCACGTGGCTGGATGATTAAAGTGAGCACAGCATTCCATTAGTCAATAAATTAAGTGAGCATTCTCTATTCTTTAAGTAAATAAACCCTCATTATGTCTAAAGTAAGCACAGAATTACTCTTTAGACTAACCTTTAGCACCTGTAGTTTTTTTTAACCTCCTAATAATGTTTTTATTATAAGATGTTTTGGTGCTTTTGTAGTGTCATCGCAAAATCTGGCAACTCACATTTACACATCATTCATAAACCTACTGAGCTGACGCATTGGTTACTTCTTTGTAATTTAGAATAGTACTTGTTAATTGTATACAAGAATGTTTTTTTTTTAACAGCGTCCTTTTTGTAACAAGAACATGAAATATGAGAATTGTGCAAAATAACGCAATAAAACCTTCGTTTGTGTGCCCTTCTTATTCGGGTTCACTTTGTTCCTAGGTATTTGATTTCTGGGCT
The DNA here is from genome assembly GCF_037356315.1 of Lithobates pipiens. Classification (NCBI taxonomy): domain Eukaryota; kingdom Metazoa; phylum Chordata; class Amphibia; order Anura; family Ranidae; genus Lithobates; species Lithobates pipiens. The sequence goes on from NW_027507784.1 coordinate 52,758,824, forward strand.
GTCCTCTGCTTATCAATGTGAAGCCTGTTTTCATAATATTGTCCCATAAAAAAGTCTAAACCCAAGAACAAAAGTGGAAAAACTGCAGCTTACCAGTCCTTGTATGTAGTGGCTGCATACATTTTTTTTTTTTTAAGCTACGTACATTTACTGGAAGTTACAAAACTAACCATGATTCCTGACAGATATCCAGTGTCCTTGCAGCACCCTGTGCACTGAGCTGAAATCCCAACCAGCTTTGTCAACTATATAACGGCTCCTCTTTATGTATTGCAGATGATGAGAGGAGGAGGCGTTTCTAATCCAAAACCAGCCTAGGGTGACACCTAGCTCCTCCATACATTGTGAGTAGATGTTGTCACCCTAGGACAGGAAATGGTTTATGGGCAGGATCACCAGGTGAAAATATAGAGAAAAGAGCCTAAAACAAGAAAACTAATACAGCGACCACATCTAGGGACTGATAAGCTGCAATATATAAAATGTATCTTATTGGGTTTAGATATTCTTTAGGGACAATGATATGGAAACAGAGTACAGCCCAGGAGTTAGGATGTCAATTCTCTAAGTACAAAGTAAAACCAAATTCAGAGGGGCACACAATAGAAGGTTTTTGGGTAATCTTTCTTAATGATTAATGAAGTGCTCTCATTGCATTAATGCCTGTTGGGTATGTCTTAGCCCAAAAACCAGGAAAGTCAAGCGTTCATGATGTCTGCTCTTAGATCCCTTTCACACTGAGGCACTTTTCCAGCACTTTCATACTACAAAAAATGAATGAAAAGCTCACAAAATCCTATTTCCATTAAAATCAATGAATGCTTTCAAACTGGGGCAGTGCACTGGCAGGGAGGTGAAAAAACGCCCCTCTCCATTGAAATTAATGGAAAGCTCTTCAAAAGCACCTGAAAAGCTCATCAAAAGTGGTCAGTGTTTTACTGGCAGTTTAGAAGCGCCTCAGTGTCAAAAGGGCTTCAGGGGGGACTTTTTAGATGTGTGAAATGGTTGCCAGATCAAATTAAAATGGGTTGATGGCGCTACCTATATACTATATATACTACTATATAATACCTATAGGTAGTGGCATCAACCCCTTTTTTATTTTATCTTTTTATACATCTAGGACTCCCCTTACGGGGGAGTTTTTTGGGGAGGCAGCAACCTTTCTTAATTTGTCCGAAGTGCGGTACCCCTTCACTTGTATAAATAAATGGTTGCCAGGTTCACATTAATTGGTACCAAATTGGTACTATAACTATCACAGCTGCATGAGCTTTTGGAGACAAGTTATTTTTTAAGCTATATATATCCTTGAAGATAGGATCAGCACATTAGCATGCAAGCCCCATCAACAACTGTTTCATAAGCATTCATAGACACATGGTGATTAGTGCATGAATCTAAAACAATAATCAGGTTTGGACAATTATCAGCATGTCTGTAGGTACTTGGGGGCCATATCACACACCCTAGAAATTCCCTATGTTCTATAGACACTACAATTCAGCATTTGTATTCAAGGCAGGAGGGGTTGTCCATAAATGTGTCTATATATGAACAAGCCTGCATAACAAAGGCTGTGATTGGAAATATTAGACTGTTTAAATATGATTTTAGGGAAAAAAGGCTGTAATTTGAGGGGGGCAGTAGTGGTTTACAAAATAGACTTTGACATAGGAATTCTATCTTTTATTTTTAATGTATGCATTTAAAGTAAAGGTATTGTATATCCTCAGTAAGCTTGGTAACCTACCAAGTGCAGTGCAATGCAACGCCATGCCATCAATTATAAATCTACAGAATGCATCAGTACTACACACATCTACATAATGACGTTTTACTAGAGGACTCCGCAATGCACTAAAAAGCATAGTGTGTGGTATGACGCAATACAGTGAAAAAAACATGTGTCTTTTTCTGTACTGTCTATTCAAAATGCCCACAAATTACAACTCAAAATTGTGTGAATGGCCACTTAAAGTAATTTTTTTAAACAGCTTTCAAATTTTGACATGCTTTCTCTTCCTTTTTTTGTGACTTTAATAAAAACATAAGCCTCTAGAGGGAGAGCAGATAAGTAACTACAATAATTCTTCCCACCTGGTAAAAGAGAATGGAAAAAGGGATGTATGGCAAAAACTTTTTTGGCCATACTTCTCATGTTTCACAGAAAGAAGTGCACTTACTTTTGCTCTCTTGTGTTAGCTGATGGGGCAGATGGGGCAGAGCAGCTTCAGGCTCCAGGGAAAACCCCAACAATATTGTAGGGTAACTCCAAACTTCTCCTTTAATCACTTGTTGAGATAGGATATCAGCCACACAGGGATTGCTTACCCTTGCATGATTGGGTATCCGGTTCCCGACTGGGGCAAGTTGATGTACGAACTTCGGCTGGGCATGTACGAACTTCGGCTGGGCAAATGGGTGTACCTGTACATCCCTTTGAATTTGCCGCCGTACCATCACATGCGTTCCGGGAGTTCCGTGCGGATACCCATGATCGTCTCATGGAGAGGAAGAACAGGGAGATGCTAATGTAAGCAAGCTTTTGAAAAAAACATTTTTTTTCCCTCAGTTTAGGCCGATACGTATTCTTCTACATATTTTTGGTAAAAAAAAAAAAAAAAAGTGATTATTGATTGGTTTGCGCAAAAGTTAAAGCGTTTACAAAATAGGGGATAGTTTTATGGCATTTTTATCAATAATTTTTTTTTTTACTAGTAATGGCGGCGATCAGCGATTTTTATTATGACTGTGACATTATGCCGGACACATTGGACATTTTTGACACATTTTTGGGACCATTGTCATTTATACAGCAATCACTGCTATACAAATGCAGTGATTGCTGTGTAAAGGACGCTGGCAGTGAAGGGGTTAACCAGTGGGTGGCAGTGTAGGGGTTAAGTGTTCCTAGAGGCATGTTACTAACTGTGGGGGCTGGGCTTTCATTTAGTGAACATTGATCTCTGCTCCAATCACATGGAGCAGAAATCAGCGTCACTTGTTGCTTGGCAGAACGGGAGATGCTGTTTACAACGGAGAGATTCCCGCGACGATTGGGTCTGCGGGACCCACGACCGGACTCACGGGGGGTCCCAACCAGCACGCGAGCGCGCCTCCGGCGGCGCGCTTGCAATGGCAGGGCAGCATTAAAGATTGGACGTACCTGTACGCCAATATGCCTGCCCGTGCCATTCTGCCGAAGTACATCGGCGTGCACTGGTCGGAAACTGGTTAAAGAAGTAAGGACTATTTAGTGTTTAGATTTATTTATACCTTGGTAAATATTTTTTTTATGTATGATGCATAGGTTAACAGCTTTAAAAATTGTAATATTACATGTAGTATTTAGTATCTTATCCGACATATGTATATACAATATCAACTGGAAGTTTATTACACTTGCAATGCTGATGAAGGGGGCTATTTTGTATCCTTGAAATGCACAGTAGCTTTGCAATGAATAAACTGTAACTGAACTGTTCAATTCTTGTGATGCCCTCATCTTTTTTGATGTGAAGATTCCATTTTTGGCTGGGTTCACACTATTGCGAATTGGATGTGGGTTTCCCTGCATCCAATTTGCATAGCAGGAGATTGTGAGCGGCCCTCTATGGAGCCATCTCCGGAGCAGCTCCAGTGCGAATAGCACAGGGGTCCTGTGGGTCTTTTGGTCCTCTTCAGGTCCGAATTTAGCCAAAAATTTGTGCCGATCCATGCTCTAGTGTGAGCCCAGCCTTAAGGTTTATATTGCCACCTGTGTCATCACTAGGGAGATTTATCATCATTATTTTAAAGAGATTGATATACTAAAGTCAAATAGACTTTTCACTTTGCAAAGGAATGTTCCCAAGAGCTTAGCACATGAGGTGAAATTCTGTACACTTCCATCATCCAATCATGTTCAGGCAAAAAAGCATTTTTTTCCCTTACACTGGATTGGGTATTCTTTGCAAACTGAAATTTCACAACATCCACTGAGCTTTGGGGATATTTCCCAGGCAAGGGGTAACTCTTCTTTAAATGTGAAAACCCTATTTGCCTTTAGTAGAACAACCTGAAAGTGATGGACAAAATGTAACATTTTGAGTTGCAACAGGAATAGAGGAGAACCTTCCAATGGAGAGAGTTGTTCAATTGACAACTGACAAAATATTTCCCTTTCTTTGGAGAAATTGGGGGTTATTTACGAAAGGCAAATCCACTTTGCACTACAAGTGCAAACTACAAGTGCAAAGTGCACTTGGAAGTGCAGTCGCTCTAAATCTGAGGGGTAGATCTGAAATGAGGGGAAGCTCTGCTGATTTTATCATCCAATCATGTGCAAGCAAAAATGCTGTTTATTATTATTATTAATTTATTTATAAATGATTTATTTTCCTTGCATGTCCCCCTCGCACTTCCAAGTGCACCTTCAGTGCAATTTCAAGTGCACTTTGCACTTGTAGCGCAAAGTGGAGTTGCCTTTTAGTAAATAACCCCCATTGTCTCTCATTTCCTGTTGTGTCTAGAGGAAGTAAAGGAAAAGATCATAAAATGGGAAACAGACAGGTGAATAAATACTTGACAGGAGTTCCATGCTATTCCAAAACTTTAAAAAAAATGCATTAGAATAGTAGGTTTGTCTTAGTTTCAAATATCAGGTCAAATAAGAGGAATTCAAACTTTTCACTGGTCCTGATTTGGTAGTTACACTAAACACAGGCTAGGTTTAGAATAACTTTTCTAGTAAATGGGTTGTAACGTTATTAGAAGATACAGAGTCACTGCAATGCAGACATCACAAATAGTTTCGTAAAAAAAAGTAACACAATTTATTTTTCATACTCGATTTACAATAGATTAAAATTTAAATAATTTAAGCCTGAGCTAATGTACATTTCACCAAAATCCAGCACAGTAAGTATTTGGTCTTCAGCAAAGCCTAATAGAAAATGTAATTTTCTAATACTGAAGATTGCTCCTTTCTGCCTGAATATAACACCTATAGTCCAAAGAAAATTCTTTGATTGGAAAGAAAAAAAAAGTACAACAATGGATAAAATTTAAAAAGCAGACACTACTGGGTTTTGTAAATGAAGGTGTCTAGTTAAATGTCACAACCAATAAGCCCAGATTGCTGTGACCAATAGCAGCCAAACAGACATAGTTAGCAATGGTGCTGTGTATTATTTTAGATGAAAGCAGATATTTGGCTGATGTGGTTACTTAGAGCATCTCTGGGATTGGTGCACCGAATGACTAAATAACCACCTAGATGAATTTCTTCACAAGTAAAGAACAGTTAGACAATATCTATTAATGGTAATTTTCCAAAAAATACAAACTGATTGCTGTGACACTCAAGCTATGATGCTAATTAATTGACAACGCATTTTATTTATGCAGTTTATGAAATTGTGATTTTAAAATTAAGTAATTCCAAGGTACACAGTTCTGTGTAAGCCACATTTCTCCAATGTAAAAGAGCAGTGAAATTAAATAATGAAGTTGATTTATATTCAAGAGCTTTTAGTAAAATTCATGGATAAATATTTGAATGTGTAAGGTGTTATTCAGTGGAAAGGACCCTTATCTATAAAGCTTTCTTCAATACAGATTTTTAAATCGTCACAAAATGGCCTATTTATTAAATAACTCAAAAATATGATCTTTAAAATAGAATTCTTGTTTTGCTTCTTGCTTCAATTTATTTGTTAAACATGTTATTAGTAATACATTATATATAATTATTTATTAATTATTAATGTATTACTTATTTGCTTATTCCTCCTGGAATTGAAGTTGAAGTTTAGACACATAACTATGTATGTAGTTGCAATACATCAGCTCTGTCTAGGACACCTGTGATTGGAAAATTAAACAGGAACTAAACATCCATTACCAGGCATTAAAATACTTATGCTAAAGCATATTTTATTTTTAATAAACCTATAGTTGAATTAAAGGATGGCTGCTGATATTTGTCTAAAATTCAGCTTTAATATGACTTTGGGACTGTTTAATTATTTAGATTAGGTAAGGTTGTCAATAGCAGAAAAAAGGAGTTATCTGATATAAGTAAACATTTTATTAATAATATTAAAATATTTTTCCAAACTCTATCTAATGCTCTAAGCAAAAATGTGGCCTCTTGAGATAATAAATATAATAATATTACAAATATATTTACTATATAAATAAACTTAAAATACTTAGTGATGGCCTGACAGGGCTTAAAGTATATGCTGCTCTTAAAATATATGCAAACATGTTGCTTTGCCCGGCATTGGTTTAGTTAGGAAGGGTAAGGGAAAGTAAGCAGGGTTCTTTTCTTACATGTGATACTAGACTGTAAAGTGAGGTTAATAGCCCATATTTAGGCAGATATAAAAAATATTACACCTATATTTATGAATGTTACTAGCAGCTCTATTAAATGAAGCAACTGTTTTTTTGTTTTTTTTTTAAGTTTACTGCCCTTTTAAATTTTCTTGATCTCGTTCTTTACATGTGACAGTTAACAGAATCAAAATAAAAACTAAAAAATTCTATGGGTGATGTGTATTGTACACTACCAAAATAATACAAAAATAAGGAAGTTACTTAGAAAAAATTAAAACCTTTTAGAAGAAAAGCTGGATTCCTTAGTCTTTGTGTTTTCTGAGGTTAATAGCAGAGTCTTCCACACTGATGTTTTTGCCATTTCATCAGAAATGTTTATTACTGATGGGTCCTCTCTAGACAGAATTAACACACAGAATAATGCACAAAATGAATAACTTTCCTAACTAACTGTCTGAGAAGCTGCTATTTAATCAGATGACTACAATAAAAATGTAGATTCTTATAACAAATACATTCAGAGCTTTTTCTCTTTCTGCACTGATGTGGATATAACAGAAACACACTGTCAACAGTTCAAGTGGGTGAGGATATCCATTGTGATAAAAAAAAATGTAGTTGTACCATTGTAGGTATTAAATAACTGTAACTTCTATTCAGTGGCATTAGAATTTGACATTGATAAACATTAGCAGATATAAATACTTTGCCTAAATTAATACAGCTTAAAAAAAAAAATGACATGAATTTTTGCAAACAGTACAAATACCAGATGATTTCAGATAATATAGACAAGCCAGTATTTTTGAAGATCTTTTGTAACAATTTCATACTTGCTCTACCAAAGGCCAGTCTGTGTCGTATTTGTTGATCGCTGGGTCCTATCTCTGTGCAATGTGTTTATTTCTTATACCTTCATGCTGTTCTTTCTGGGATGCAGCTCTTCTAAGCAAGACCATTAGCTTAGTGCTTCTCACCTACTATCTGCTTCTGTTCCCTGCTATTTTATGGATGGAATTAGTTGATACATATAGTGGCCTCAATAGACTTCTAATGTTGTAACTAATTCTATGAAAAAAAATAAGGGATGTAGAAAATGCATGGACTACAAGCATTCAGCCAAAAATGTCTCTGTGCACTAGGCAATATTTCAGAAAAACTATATCCCAGAAAGAAAGCACCGAAGTAAGTGTAATTATACCTGCATATTTCAGAGATATTTCCTGAATAGTCTGGGCACATGTTCTCTTTAAAGAGAACGTGTGCCCAGACAATGCAAACGAAAGTATTTATATATTTTGAAGAAGCAATAAAAACAAGCTCTCATTTACCACTGTAGCTATAGATATTTTGAAGAAATTAATCTTCAAAATTTACAAAAAAGGCACAGAAATCTCAGCTCTTTACACTATTAATTAGACATGTGCAGAGTAAAATATTTCGTTTCGGAATTTCGTTTTCGTCTGAAAACTTAATTTATTTAGTTACTCCCGAAATTCGTTTTTATTTATTTAGTTTTTCGTTCAAAAATTGCATTCGTCCGAAAATCCACATGAATTACGGTCGAATCTGTCTTGGAAGGCTTATGGTGTCTGTCGAATGTATAAAGAAGATTCGACGGAGCTAACTATATAGCATACTTTAGAACCCTATTAAAGTCTATGGGACTCCAACGTTCAAAATCTAAAGTGCTAATTTTAAAGGCTAATTTGCAAGTTACTGTCCTAAAAAGTGTTTGGAGACCCGGGTCCTGCCCCAGGGGACATGTATCAATGCAAAAAAAAGTTTTAAAAACGGCCGTTTTTTCGGGAGCAGTGATTTTAATAATGATTAAAGTGAAACAATAAAAGTGTAATATTCCTTTAAATTTCGTAGGGGGGGGGTTGTCTATAGTATGCCTGTGAAGGGGCGCATGTTTCCCGTGCTTAGAATTGTCCCTGCACAAAGTGTCATTTATGCAGGAAAAAAAGTCCTTTAAAATCACTCGCAGCTATAATGAATTGTCGGCTCCCGTAATACAGAGCACACTCATTGAAAGTCATTGATAAAAAAATAAATAAATAAATAAATAAAAAAAAAAGCGTGGGGGTCCCCCAAATTCAATTACCAGGCCCTTCAGGTCTGGTATGGATATTAAGGAGAACCCTGCCTCAAATTTAAGAAAAAATTTGACGTGGGGTTCCCCCTAAATATCCATAACCAGACCCTTCAGGTCTGGTATGGATATTAAGGGGAACCCCGCGTCAAATTAAAAAAAAAATTGACGTGGGGTTCCCCCTAAAAATCCATACCAGACCCTTTATCCGAGCACGCAACCTGGCAGGCCGCAGGAAAAGAGGGGGGGACGAGAGAGCGGCCCCCCCTCCCTCCTGAACTGTACCAGGTCACATGCCCTCAACATTGGGAGGATGCTTTGGGGGTCCGTGACCCCTCAAAGCACCTTGTCCCCATGTTGATGAGGACAAGGGCCTCATCCCCACAACCCTGGCCGGTGGTTGTGGAGGTCTGCGGGCGGGGGGCTTATCAGAATCTGGAAGCCCCCTTTAACAAGGGGACCCCCAGATCCCGGCCCCCCCCCTGTTTGAAATGGTAAGGGGGTACAAAAGTACCCCTACCATTTCACAAAGAAAGTGTAAAAAATGTTTAAATAAAACAAACACACTTTTTAAAAATTCCTTTATTAAAAATAAAAAAAAGATTCCAGCGGCGGTAATCCACTCTTGCTATCCAGCGACGGACGGTCAGCTCTCCATCGATGTCTAATGTCATCCAGCGCAGCGCAGCATCCTTCTTCTGTCTCCTCCACGGAGACACTGGAGGCATTCCGGCGCTGACGTTTCTTATATACGGAGGGCGGGGCCACCCGTGACCTGACCCCGCCCCCCTCTGACGCAAGGGGAAACCCGGGGTTCCCCGTGACGTATGGGTGACCCCGCCCCCCTCTGATGTAACGGAAACCTGCCTGTGTTACATCAGAGGGGTGCGGGTCACCCCTACGTCACAGGGAACCCCGGGTTTCCCCTTGCGTCAGAGGGGGGCGGGGTCAGGTGACGGGTGGCCCCGCCCACCCTATATAAGAAACGTCAAGCCGCCGGAATGTCTGTAGTGTCTCCTCCACGGAGACAGAAGAAGGATGCTGCGCTGCGCTGGATGACATTAGACATCGATGGAGAGCTGACCGTCCGTCGCTGGATAGCAAGAGTGGATTACCGCCGCTGGAATCTTTTTTTTATTTTTAATAAAGGAATTTTTAAAAAGTGTGTTTGTTTTATTTAACCATTTTTTACACTTTCTTTGTGAAATGGTAGGGGTACTTTTGTACCCCCTTACCATTTCAAACAGGGGGGGGGCCGGGATCTGGGGGTCCCCTTGTTAAAGGGGGCTTCCAGATTCTGATAAGCCCCCCGCCCGCAGACCTCCACAACCACCGGCCAGGGTTGTGGGGATGAGGCCCTTGTCCTCATCAACATGGGGACAAGGTGCTTTGAGGGGTCACGGACCCCCAAAGCATCCTCCCAATGTTGAGGGCATGTGGCCTGGTACGGTTCAGGAGGGAGGGGGGGCAGCTCTCTCGTCCCCCCCTCTTTTCCTGCGGCCTGCCAGGTTGCGTGCTCGGATAAAGGGTCTGGTATGGATTTTTAGGGGGAACCCCATGTCAATTTTTTTTTAAATTTGATGCGGGGTTCCCCTTAATATCCATACCAGACCTGAAGGGTCTGGTTATGGATATTTAGGGGGAACCCCACGTCAAATTTTTTCTTAAATTTGAGGCAGGGTTCCCCTTAATATCCATACCAGACCTGAAGGGCCTGGAAATTGAATTTGGGGGACCCCCACGCTTTTTTTTTAATTTATTTATTTATTTTTTTATCAATGACTTTCAATGAGTGTTCTCTGTATTACGGGAGCCGACAATTCATAATAGCTGCGAGTGATTTTAAAGGACTTTTTTTCCTGCATAAATGACACTTTGTGCAGGGACAATTCTAAGCACGGGAAACATGCGCCCCTTCACAGGCATACTATAGACAACCCCCCCCCCTACGAAATTTAAAGGAATATTACACTTTTATTGTTTCACTTTAATCATTATTAAAATCACTGCTCCCGAAAAAACGGCCGTTTTTAAAACTTTTTTTTGCATTGATACATGTCCCCTGGGGCAGGACCCGGGTCCCCAAACACTTTTTAGGACAGTAACTTGCAGAATCTTTTCTCTCTGTCAAATCTTTTTTCTCTGTCGAATATTTTCTCTATATAATCTTGGACTAATAGAGGTAAGGTTAAGCACATTCGACCACAGGTTCTATAGACAGATTGTTATCGTCAGAGTCATGTCGAATCTCCTATTCTATATCGAACTGTTGTAACAATGAAAACGAAAATAAAGCATTTATTTATGTCGGATCTTTCGTTTTTCGGATTTTGTGCTTTCGTTATCGTTTGTCAAAACGAAAACGAAAATAGCTGAAATTCGGACGAAAATGCATTCGGACGAAAACGAATGCACATGTCTACTATTAATTTCTTTTACATCAGAATCTGGGCAGCCTATCTGCCTTGTAATGTAAACATACGGAACACGTTAGAGTTTGTTGTGATCTTTAAGTATAAAGGATACAATCTTTAAGAATAAATTACAGCATCAGATGTCTTGTATTAAAGCTTGTATACTGATTATTAAGAATATGCCAATAGTTTGGTGTCCACAGTCTGAGCACAGGGGCACTTTAAAGACACAGCAGTAAGTGAAAAGCTACCATGGTCCTTAGGTTTTGAGATATTGCAACCAGCATGTCTACCACCAACAATCAAGCAATATCCATTCTAATATAATCATAATTACAGTGTGTCAGTTACAGCTCTTGATCTGATGTTTGGGATAGATAGGTATACTTAAGAAGACCAGTGAGTCTAAATGTGAATACATGTTCAAGACTGAACAGACTGAAAAATAATTCTTGTGTTCAAATAGTAATACACCATTTGATATAAGGAGTAGCAATGCTGGGTATTTCAAGACAGACTACGCAGTAGTTACTTTGACACAATTTTACAGTTCTGTGTTTTCATATTACCTGCAGTTCCCTTCCATCGGTAACTGGACAGTTCCTTCATCTTCCAACACCAACATGCTTTGTTCCTCCTAAAGAATGATGGAGCAAATGTAAGTTTCATTGGGGTATGTGGAATAATAAATAAAAAACCATTGAACAACAGCCATGATAGCTCAAGGCCTAAGGTTCCCAAAGATGGTGTCTATGAAACTTTATTTCATTTGAGCAAGAAACAAATTAGAGCAGATGGGTAACAATATAGGCTTTATGACATAAACAGAAGTATTTGTGATAACTGTTTTTGGATCACACCCATTAGAAGCACACTCTTATTTCTGGTCACACAAACCATTTTGAGTTTTAGTACCTCTTTCTCTGCATCTTCCAACTTCTTTTTCTTACTTTCAGGCATTAGATCATCCAACCAACTCAGTTCTCGTTTAGTAAAGAAAAAATCCATTAGTTTCCTTACAAAAACCAATGCCAATACCTGGGAATAAAGGAAAAGAGTTATAGCTGCCAACGGGCACACAAAGCAATTCAAAACAATGAATATCTTTCATTAAGTCTTGGTCAACACAAAGAAAAACTACCCTCTACAAATCCTGATTGAGGAAGGCCAGCTAGACCTTCAGAACCTGTTGGCCTGTTATACAGTTTCTGTCTAACATTTTATTGGGATATAATTGTTATGCACTTTGACTCTGAGAGAGATAGTGTGAAAGCGGACATCCTCTGTTGAAACCCCATAGTCAGCTCTCTGATCTCCCCTGGAAGAATGAATCCAGAAGCACTCAACGCTGAGCACATCTGGGCTCAGAGCTGTCAATCTCTGGCCCCTCGGGCCAGGGAAGAAGTTAAATAAGAACAGACTGTGGCTGTTTAGCTTCAACACAGTACAAAGGTGACATTGGAACTCTAATAGACCACTTATGTAGAATTAAAGGGAAACTGTCACCTGTATATAATCACAAAGAGGACTGACAATAAAGTTAATACATTCACAGGTGTGTGGGTGTTGGGTGTGCACGTGCATGAAAATGACGATTGCACCACACATATTCACTATAACATCACTAGATATTCATTCACTATCATGATCAATAATTCTTGGGAAATCATTGACTATTAGCTCCAAATTGTTGAGCTAGAAAGGCTTTTAAAGCTTCACCTGTGGACAAAACCTGGGTACCATATATTTTTGCTGTTTCACTGTAATCCATACTTTTGAGGTTTGACATATTTGGTATCTAGCTACTTGACGCAACATGACCTTTTATATTCTACCAACAAATTAGGTATTTTATTGTATTTGTGTGGGCTAAAATTAATTTGAATGTATGTTTTATTGGAAATTTAGACTTGATAAACAGTAGCACAGTTATCGTGTGATAGTTAAAAATTTACAATTTCCACCAACAGACATCAGTTTAAGAAGAAAAACGTTAACACCAAAAATAAATAACGACTCAAACAATTATGATTTCACTTTAAACAATACTAACTACAGTCAGCTTATATGCATGCTTACCATCATTGGGAAAACAATGGCTGCCTTGGAGGCTTTGATTACCCACAGCAGTATAAGACAGGTCAGCTGAAGTATGGTAAAGAGGTGGACCTTACGAAGGGGGACGTGCCTCAAATAGATAAAGTCTGGCTGGTGTTTTGGTGGCATCCAGAATAATAATATCCGGTCAAAGAACTGTGGAAATTGGTAAAAATTAGAGGGTAATTATGTTAAAAGCCCTTTTAGGTCGCAAATAAAATGTCTTTATGTTGATTTACAGTAATTCATTGGCCTTTGACATATAACGAAATACTATGTACCAAATGCCAGTCAACATGCTGTTACAAAACAATGGCTGATGTAAAAATCAGTAACTAGGAAAGAATGGCATCAAAAAATGTTTTACTCTCTCATAACCAGAGGTCATTAGCCACTTAAGCCCCGGACAATTTTCCAGCTAAAGGACCAAGCCCCTTTTTGCGATTTCGGCACTGCGTCGCTTTAACTGACAATTGCGCGGTCGTGCGATGTGGCTTTAACTGACAATTGCGCGGTCGTGCGACGTGGCTGCCAAACAAAATTGGCATCTTAATTTTTCCCACAAATATAGCTTTCTTTTGGTGGTATTTGATCACCTCTACGGTTTTTATTTTTTGCACTATAAACAAAAATAGAGCGACAATTTTGAAAAAAATGCAATATTTTTTACTTTTTGCTATAATAAATATCGCCCCAAAAATATATAGAACATTTTTTTTTCCCTCAGTTTAGGCCAATAAGCATTCTGATACATATTTTTGGTAAAAAAATCACAATAAGCGCTTATGGATTGCTTTGCGCAAAAGTTACAGCGTCTACAAAATAGGGGTTAGTTTTATGGCATTTTTATTAATATTTTTTTTTTTACTAGTAATGGCGGCGATTAGCGATTTTTATTGTGACTGCGACATTATTGCGGACACGTCAGACAACTTTGACACATTTTTGGGACCATTGGCATTAATACAACAATATACAGTTCGATTAAAAATGCACTGATTACTGTAAAAATGTCACTGGCAGTGAAAGGGTTAACCACTAGGGGGCAGTGTAGGGGTTAAGTGTGTGTTTTTTTAACTTTAGGTGGGTGTGGCTTGGGGTTTTATGTCACTGATCGTCTTTCCTTATAACAGGGAACAGATGATCAGTGACAGCCTCACTAGGAAGCATGAGGAGAGGTTTGTTTACACTTACCTCTCCTCGTTCTTCAGCTCTGTGACCCGATCATGAAGCTCAGGATCGGGCCCGCGACCCACGGCTTGGCACTTAAAGGCAACGTAGAGGTACATGATTGTGCCCAGCCATGCCATTCTGCCGACGTATATCGGCGTGAGGCGGTCCTTAAGCGGTTAATGTCCTAATGCCCAGGGTAAATTTAGCAACATCAGCAAATGTCAGATAATTTGACAATAACTCTGTAACTAATTTGCATACCCAAACATTTTTATAAATGTTTAAGGACCTATAGGGCTTTGATTTGGTACACCATCTTAATTGCTCTGTTTTTTTTTAGGTTAACAAATGCGCAAAAAATTATTTTGCTATTTTTTTTCATACTGTGCAGTTACAGTTACGATTAAAATGGATGGAACTAGGGCCTCATGCACACACAGAAAAAATTGCTGCTGTTACAGGCATTTTTTTATGCCTCTGAAAACAGCTCTAGGTTATCTAATGTGCATGTGCACATTGTGTTTTTCACAGATGTATTTTAGAAAAAATATTTAGAAAAAAAATGCCCCCAATTTGTGCTCAGAAAGGTGTTTTCTAGAGAAATTTACTCAGTACACGTTTAAATGCACCTAAGTGGGCATATGAGCGCACATTTATTCTAATTCCTAAAATAAATGAATATTCTAAACAGTAGAATGAGTTTACGCTACTGCCGCGTACACACGAGCGGACTGTATGGCGTACTTAGTCCGTCGAAACACATTTCAGCGGACAATCCGCTCGTGTGTGGGCTTCAGCGGACTTTTTCAGCGTGCAGTCTGGCGTACTAAGTATTTCGGTTTTTTCGAAATTCTGTCCGTCGTACTTTGGTTTCAGCAGACAGTACGGTCGTCAGTATGCTAGTTCGACGGACTAAGAATGGCGCATGCCCAGAAAGGATTTACACGGTGGAAGGGTGCTTTGCTGTGTCTTGGACTTCCTATTTCTAGTCCCGTCGTACGTGCTGTACACGTCATCGCGCAGGCTTTCGACGGACTGTTTGTGCATCCGTGTGTGGTCAAGTCCGTTCAGTGGAAAGTACGACGGACTGTCCATCGGATTGTATGACGAACTAAGTATGCCATACAGTCCGCTCGTGTGTACGCGGCATAATACACATCTAAATGCATGTGTGTAAAAGCGTATAAATACACATTCATACACTCATACATGCACATAAGAATGCAACACTAGAGGCATTTTTTCCATCAAGTTCTGGCACACAAAATGCTGAATATTTTCATACGCCCATGTGCATGAGGCCTTAAGATGTCATTACAGCCTCAGGATGGCAGTGTTCATCTGTAGAATGAAGGTTTCTATTTTTTCCAAAGTATTCTCCAGCCTGCATGTGATCACTATGTCATAGCTAGCATAGAGATCATATGATCTCACTCATCAATGGGAACCTAAGCTGTCAGTGGCAGCAGGGACTAACAGGCAGCAGCTTCACAAAGCATTGGTTGCTGGCTCTCAAAGGGGAAATGTAAACAGGGCACTATTCTGGAAGACATTTATTGGCAGATTGTGGGATAGAAGGGATTAAATCCTCCTGATACTTGAAAGTCCTCCATAAGCTAACGTGCTAGAAATGTTATATCTTCTGTCAATTTGTGGGTAGAAGCATGTTGTGATTCTTTAAGCATCTTTTAAGAAGTCAAGTTGAATTTGCCACATTTTGGACTGGATTCTAGAACATTATATATACACACGGTGTAAGGCCACATCAGGCTCTGGAAGTATCCTGACAATAATGCTATGATCCATCATGCTGCCTGATTGACAGCTGGCTATATTTTTCAGCACACGGCTGAGAACTTTCCCCTCCCTTGCCTGACCCAACACTCAGTACTTGAGGGAAAGAGTAGAGAAGAGTAACTGACAGTCACTGCTCTTCACTCGGAGCAGACAGAGAACAGAGTGATCAGTGATCATGTGTTCTCAGTGTCGAGACGACGACGTACAGCTGCAGCATTACACAGATGCTGCAGCATGAAGGTATGTATGATTATTTTTCATTTTTCTTTTCCAATGGTTTTATATTATTTTTCATTTTTTAAGCCCATACTTCTCCCTTAAGAAATACATTGTGCCATCTTTCGGTTAAACTTTATAGTGATAGACGACGAAGAAGCAGCAACAGAGATCATTAAGCACATCTGCTTTCTTCTCCTGTTGGCATGTTCCCTGTCAACTTATTTTTACAGCAGAGTTAAGAATCTATCTGTAATAAACTGAAATATACTGTCAATTTGTGGCAAAAAGCTATAATAGAAGAAAATTAAATATGGTAATGATTTTGCTTTAAAATCAATACAGAATGCTTAGCTCTGTCCCTGCTATGTCTGTCCTAAAGTCACCAGTCATTTAAAAAGCATATTACCTGAATTCCCTTTAGTGATGAGGCCCCCATATAGAGAAAGACTCCATAAAGAACTGGCATAGGAATAAACTACACATCAAAAAGAGAAAATACATAGTTAGCAAAATGGCTTAAGAAATGGCAGCAGACTGTACATCAGGAAAATGCAACAAGAAAATATATTTATTTGTGTAGCTTGTTTTTCATGTTTTTTTTAGACAAAGATCTCTCAGAGCCCATTGACATTATGCATTGCAGTAGCAAAGTGTAACTTAAAGTGGGAGTAAACTCCCTTGTACGATTTTTACCTATAGGTAAGCTATAATAAGGCTCGTACAACAAAAATTTAAATGCGCAACCAAAAATCTGCAGATAAAAAACTTCTGAAAACAATTATGTGTCAAAGTAGGGAAAATCCATGCAAATAAATGTGTTAAAACATAAACAAATAAATACAAAATCTATCATCAAGAATTTTGAGCTGAATATTCCAGTTTTTTTGTAGTTGCAGCACCTGTCATATATTATATACACTGAGTTTGAGCATATATGTTTATATATTTTCATACATTTAATTCAATTCAATTGTTGCTGGGGTAGCACGGATTATCCACGTTACACATCTATAATAAGGATTACCTATAGGTATTGTAAATATCTCCTAAATGTGCACAGTTTTGGAGATATTTACTTTATATGCAACTGGCAACATCCCTGGCGCATGCGCTCTGAAGGAATGGCATACCCGTGCAATTCCATCAGAGCCAAGCCGTAAAAAGTCACTCCCATGTGCATGCGCTAGGGTGATGGCAATGCTGGCTCTGCCATGCAGATAGCCAAAGCCTGAAAGCCCAGAAAGAAGACTGCTTGAAGATGTGAGCGCTGGAGGAGAACATTTAGGGTCGGTTCACACTGGTCAGACTTATGGTCCGACTTATGCTCCGACTTCGAGGGAACAAGTCTCATGACATGTAAACATTTTTTGTTCAGTATGATAACTGTCTTAAGTGGTCTGACTTGTGTTGGTCTGACTTTGAAAAAGGTTCCTGCACTATTTGGGTCCGACTTGGGCACAATTTCAGTCCATTGATTAGAATGTAAGTCGCATCAAAGTCGTATCCGACTTGTGGTAAGAAAGTTGTGTTCTGAGGATTTTGAGGGTAGACCTTACGCAAAAAAACCCCCACAAAAAAACAAAAAAAAAACGCGTGCCCCCCCCAAAATCCATAGCAGACCCTTATCTGAGCATGCAGTCAGGCAGGTCAGGTTGAGCAAGCGTGACATCACAATGGGCAGAGTTTCATAGTGACGTCACCTGTTGGCCACACCCCATGGCTATATAAGAACTGCCAGACATTGGAAATGACACAACAGTGGGAGCTAGCATTGGAGGAGGACCGGGTAGGCAGTGGGGAATATATAGCGGCAGAGTAGACAGTGGCGGATGAGAAGACAGCAGTGGAGGAGAAGACAGCAGTGGAGGAGAAGACAGCAGCAAAGGAAAAAAAGTCAGCAGCGATGGGAGTAGACCGGAGGAAGAACTCATCACTGGAGGGAGAAAACAAGAGCCGAGGGAGAAGACTGAAGGAAGCACACTTCAGTGGCCGAACTGGAGAAAGAAGACATGTTGGAGCTACGACAGGGGACAGTCTTCACTTTTGATAAAGGGCTTGTCAAAAACTCTTATTTTTAGTTAAACTATGCTACTTTTTTGGGGTGAATGGGTAAGGGTACAATGTACCCAATGCTCACTTACATGGGGGGGTGGGATCTGGGGGCCCGTTATTAAATAGGGCTTCCGGATTTCAATAACCCAACTGCCCGCAGACCCCTACAACCACCACCCAGGGTTGTTGGGAAGAGGCTCTTTTCCCCATCAACATAGGGGCAAGGTGATTTGGGGCGGGAATGGTCCTAGAGCCCCCACCTGCCCCATAGCACCCACTCCCCATGTTGGGGGCATGTGGCCTGGTATAGCCTAGGAGGTTCGCTCACCCCCCCCCCTTTCTCCTGACCTGCCGTGGCATGAGGTTTCCTCTCAAAATCCATACCAGACCAAAGGCCTTAGTATGGTCAAATCGAAGTCGGATGCTGTTCATTGAAGTTGCATGGAAGTCGGACATGAAGTAGTAGGGCAAAGTCAGATCGGAAGTGATCCGACTTCCATATTGGAGCAGTGTGAACCCAGCCTTACTGATTCAGACAATATTACGTACATAGTAACATAGTTAGTTTGAAAAAGTTCATCCAATTCAACCAACAGTGAAAAAAGAAAAAAGAAAGCCAAGATGCTCAAATAGAAAACCTCTATATTCACTATCCAATACCCACAGTTCATCCAGAGGAAGGCAAAAAAACAACAATAAAGCATATTAAACATAAGGGAGTTGATTTACTAAAACTGTAGAGTGCAAAATCTGGTGCAGTTTTGCATAGAAACTAATCAGTTTCCATTTTTTTGTCAAAGCTTAATTGAACAAGCTGAAGTTAAATGCTGATTGGCTACCATGCACAGTTACTGTATACCAGAATTTGCACTCTCCAGTTTTAGTAAATCAACCCCAAGAAGTCTTATTTAATGGACCTGCTGAAACTGTTTACTTACCTGAAGAACCCTTGTCATAAATACAGAGGACCCCATAAGTACAAAAATCATGAGTCCCGTAACCCTTTGTTCGCGGATCCCTAAAAACTTAGGCTGTTCTCCTGGAGCCGAACACTCTGACTCCAGCTTGAGACTGTTCACATGAGTGATGGATAGGACAGTGGCCGCAACAAACCAGGGCAGACCCATCAGCGAGCATACACCAAGCATGACAGCAACCATCAGCAGATCAAGATGGTAGCCACAGCCTTTCTGTAGAAACAAAGAATATAAACAATTTAAGTTAGTTTACTGCCCACTGTTCTGTGCTTTCTTCTAAATTCAGTTAAGAATCCATTTATATATCCATCTTTCAAGTTATTTGTTTGTATTCAGCCTGAAAGTGTATCTAAAACCAAAAACAAATATTATATATATATATATATATATATATATATATATATATATATATACATATATATATATATATATATATATATATATATATATATATCAGGGGCGGATCCAGAGCCTAGTCTCGGGAGGGGCACTGCCAGAAAATAAGGTGTTGCTTATAGAACACGTTTGTATTAAAATATATGTATTTAACATATCATACAGTCATAACCTTGTTTAAAACAGTGACACTGTTTTAAAGTGTTAGATGCATCCCCATGCCGGCATCCCATTTATTTGTATTCTAACACATGGCTGCATAGACACAGCCACTATGTCCCAATATGACATGCTGGTGTGGGTACCTGAAGGCACCTGGCAAGCATTCTGAGACCCACGCAGGACATATTGGGACACAAAAGCTGTGTGTGACATTAGAAATAAATGGGATGCCAGCACAGGGATATGTACAAAACTTTATTGGACATTCCTTTTAGTATATCCCACACTTTATCCATCCCCAAGTCAGTTAAAGACAGCCCGCATGTCTGCAGCATGCCCCCTGTGTGAATGAGGCCTAAAGATGAATTGCTGTGGCTCATGATGATGATGATGATTGGTAATTGTAATACACAGCATGGAGGGGGGTAATGTACCGACTGACGCATTTGTGACCAATGGCAATTAATTAATCCCTTTGTGCTGCATTAGTAGCATTGTTTTTTTTCAACCCCATCATGCTGCAGCATAAAAGGGGTTAATTAATAATGATGGTGCCACTGCCACTAATGCAGCACAAAGGGGTTAATTAATTGCCATTGGTCATGAATGCATCAGTGAGTACATTACCCCCCTCCATGCTGTGTATTACAATTACCATTCTAACTGCATTAACACCCCTCCCCCCTCCCCTTCCCTCCAAGTGTTAACCACTTCAGCAGTTCACACAGCTAACACACTGTTAAGGAGTTAAGGCAGTTAAGTGATCACTCACTTGCAGACAATGCAGATGGGCTCACAGGTCGGACAGCATCTTGTCTTGAATCTCGCGCTCCCGGCCTCTGAAATATGACGTCACGCCAGCCGGGACTAGGGAGCTCCTGTCGGGTGGAGATCACTCCGCCTGACTGGGAAGTAACACTGGGCACGTCCGCACCGCTCTGCAAATAATACTACACAGCGTGTAGCGGCGAACCCAGTTTTACCATGGTCTTTACCCCCATAAGGACACCACCGCCTGGGCCCCTCTAAATGAACGGATGGGGCACACTGACTATGTCTTAAGCCATCTTGGAGTGGGGGAAGCAGAAATAAAGTCCCTGCAACTGCATTTAGACGATTCCTCGCCAAACGTAAATAGGTGGCGGAGGGAGAAAGCCTTGAAGTGAAATATTTTCGGGGGGGGCAATTGACCCGTTGCCCCCCCCTGGATCCGCCCCTGATATATATATGCATCAGGTATTCAGGCTGTTTTACCTTTGCTTTCACCCTGTGATCCTGCCAGTAACACAGACTAGGCTGACAATGCCCCCTCGCTGTATGGTATTTAGAGATGAACAGAATTGTTGCCTTAGGCTGCTCTTCTGATTTGAAATATCTCCACAAATACCTTCACCTTTCTTCATCTGCACCTAGGTAGGAGTTCAGATAGCTAGGGAAGCTTATATTATTGCTTGAGATTGCAGTTCAGTCCACAGGAAATTACAAAGACTGTATTGCTGGCAGGATCAACATTTTCTGTACTTGCAGAAAATGTATAACCCTAAAAAGGAGAAAATTAATGCAATCACCACATATAACTGGTAAGCTTATATTTTTGTTTAGGTTTAGATACATTTGTGGCAGAAATTCTGCCCTACACCAATGAGCCTGAGAATATGAAATCTCTGTGATCCTGAATCAACCCAACCCTGAATCAGGATCACACTGTATACTGGTTTACACAATAACTCCATAATATAAATTGTAATTTCCACATTAAACAATTATAATATATTTGGTAGTACAGTTTGGTAAACTCTAAGGCTTCACACTTTTGCATCCCGCACCCGCAACCACCCACAGTGGAGCAGGGCTACCGTTAATTTTGAATGGCACCCCCACGCATGTAAAATTACAGTATTTTGTAATATTTTATTATATCTTTCATGTGACAACACTGAAGAAATTACACTTTGCTACAATGTAAAGTAGTGAGTGTACAGCTTGTCTAACAGTGTACATTTTCACCAGCTTCGTGATGTCATCATGGAGGAGTGGAAGAGTGTAAACCTGTGAAGCTCTGGTGAACTCTGTGCCCAAGAGGGTTAGGGCAAGTGCTGGAAAATAATGGTGGCCACACAAAATATTGTTGCTTTGGGCCCAATTTGGAAATTTTCACTTAGGGGTGTACTCACTTTTGTTGTTAGCGGTTTAGACATTATTGGCTATGTGTTGAGTTATTTTGAGGGGACAGCAAATTGACACTGTTATACAAGCTGTACACTCACTACTTTACATCGTAGCAAAGTGTAATTTCTTCCGTGTTGTCACATGAAAAGATATAATAAAATATTTACAAAAATGTGAGGGTGTACTTACTTTTGTGAGATACTGTATATACACCTCTACAGAATGGTGGCAAACGTGTAACATTTTTAGACATCTTTTTAGCCAATGAACATTTCAGAAGCTATTGAGACAATTTATATATTGTGGCCCCCATTGGAAGATGTTTACTCTCTTCCTCCCCCAGTGACACCTGTACAAGAAATAGGGGAATTTGGTTGTTACCAGGATAAGGAGGCACAGAGAGAAAAAAACAAAAAAAAAAATCTAACCCTTCCCTACTCTTGGTAGATAGAGTTTGAGTGTACATTTTCTTTGTTAATATCCCCATTTGCTTCCCTTCTTTTCTTGTCTTGACAGGAAGCAAAGGGAAATCTGCCCAATACATTGCAATAAAAACCTGACTGATTCTGTAACAACATAAAAAGTTGCATTTCTATTGGATATCCTTCCTACTGAGTGTTTTTTATTGCTACATATTGCATGAAGAATATTCATAGTTCTATTTGTATTATTTTAAAGCCCAACTTTTGGCCCAAACAAAAAAAAAAACACTTACCCGCATTCAAGCAGTTATACATGTGATTCCCTAAAAAGCCAACCCTTCCTCCTCTGCCATGCAGACTTTATTTTGCATTAGGAAAGTTTTGTTCCTTACATGAGGCTCCTATGTTTCTTTTGGCTCACTCAGATGTACCTGAAGCATATCCCGGCCTTGGACACAACCAGTTTATGGTTGTGTCCAGGGACGGGACTGGGGGTGGATGGGAAGGATGGCTACCCTGGGCTCAATGGTGAGCAGGATGTACAGAAGTTACTTCCCGCAGCATATGAACAAGAACTGCCTAATGTAGGGAAAAGTCTACATGATGATTCTGTTTTAGAAGTGGAATATATAAGAGCTAGAATGACGATAAGAGAGACAGGCAGGCAGACAAAAAAATTGTAGACTTATAACCAAAATATAGCCCAAAATATAGCAGTTATTTGTAATTTAGAAACAGACCTGAATCTAGATAGTAGTATGGCAAAGAAGTGGTCTACATTTTGCCTTGTGGAACAGGGGGTTCTGCATATACAGCGCGTTGAAAAAGAATTCATAAACCTTGAAATTCTACACATTTTGTCATGTTATGACCAAAAAGGTAAATGTATTTTATCAGGATTTTATGTGATAGACCAACACAAAGTGGCACATAATTGTGAATTGGAAGGAAAATGATAAATACTTAGATTCAATTTCACACAGGTGGACTCTACTAATTAGGTGACTTCTGATGGCAAATGGTTCCACTAGATTCCAGTTAGGTGCATCAGAGTAAAGGGGGCTGAATACAAATGCACACCACACTTTTCAGATATTTATTTGTAAAAAAATTGGAAAACCATTTATCATTTTCCTTTCACTTCACAATTATGTGCCACTTTGTGTTGGTCTGTCACATAAAATCCCAATAAAATACATTTCTATTTTTAGTTGTAACGGGGATGTGAATACTTTTTCAAGGGACTGTAAATCCCAGCAACAAAAAGCTATCTGCATACAGTTTGCATTTTCTCTACATGTGTTTTCATGGCTTGTCTTCCACCAAGCCCTTCAGGTGTTTGTATAACTAAGACAGTGACTTCAAATTGTAAGCTTTCCTGGTAGAGAACCAATACTGATGGTTTTACATTTTCTGTAAAGTGCTGTGGAATGTGAAAGAGCTATACAAATGAGTGTGTGTTTTCTAATAATTGCATTATCATTATTGCATTATAAACACAGTGGCTAAGTGGTTATCACTTCTGCTTGGCAGCACTAGGCACTAGTGTGTAATAAATACCTGTAATAAATAATTATCGTGTCACTGAAGATTTAGAAATCAGGGCTTTTGCCAGCTGGCCATTCTTTATCTCATACCTTTAACTTGTGTTCTTTCCTGTTAATAATGACGGCTGTAATTTGTTGGTCCATAAAAATCAGAATGGTACAGAGCAGAGACGGAATGATAGCAGCAACCACTGTCCACCAAGGATTTGGTCCTAATGGGTTAATGAACCAGCCACGATCATCTCTTGTAGGCTACAGAATGACAATAAGTAATAATATTGAAAGGATGATTTATGTAGCAGTTCTGTGATCACAAGATATTTAAAGAATTATGTAATTGCAAAGTGTTTTTTTATTTTTATTTTATAATGGATTCTTGATAGTGACAGCAGTGGACCATACTTGTGCAATGTGCGTCAACACAATCACCTGTATTCTCCATTAGAAGCCCATGTGACTGGGTGACAATGCTGGAAACAATTGGGAGACAGGGACAAAGCATTGTCCCTGTATATTTCCCTATCTCCCATTTATTTATGAGCATAGCCACCCAGTGTCACCCTACAGCAGGAAGTGCTTGCACAGGAAACTTCATGGCAGGATCTCTGGGTATCATTAGGTAAGCATAGGCGTTGGTGCACACCTAGTCATTGAGAGGTAGAGTGAGCTTTGCACTCCTCTCACCTTCTGGCCTATAGCAGTATATACACATCAGGCTTTTGTTCAGCGGGAACGTGGGGATCGCAGTTCCGGCACCTCCAGCACTGACTGTATTTAATATCATGGGGTATACTGCAGAAACTATTGATGCTGGCTACTGGGAGATCTATTCTAGCTGGAGCGCATCTATCTTTGCAGGGGGGTCTATTCTTGCTGGTGGGGGTTCTACTGTTGAGGGAGGGGTCTATTGTTGCTGGAGAGTCTATTGAACCTGGCTGTGGAGAGATCTGTTGTTAAAAAGGTGGGGGTTGGTGCTGCGCTGTTCAGACACAGATACCCAAGTGATCAAGGTATTCTAACAAGGAACAACGTGTTGCTAAAGGTAGTGGTACACATACAAATGAATTGATAAATAAACGAGATCTGTTGTTGCTGCCGGGGGGGGGTCTATTGTTGCTGCCAGGAGGGGGGGTTTGTCTTAGGTGGTCTATTGTTGATGGGGGAGGGGGGGGGCTATTGTTGCTGAAGGGGGCTTTATTTTTACTGGCTACAGGGGATCTATTTTACTGCTTTTCTTGTTATCATTAACAAATTCCATACACATTATTTATCACCACAAAATTATGCATGGTTCTGTATTCTCTAAAAGCACGGTAATGAGAGGTGGGTAGGGGGTGGAACTAAGGAACAGTATTTAGAGGTGGCTAGGAGTGGAGACAAGGGGTAACTCAAAAAGGGGGGAGCTCCGGCACCTATTCTCTGAGGAAAAAAGCCCTGTATACTGGGTCTTGTAATTCTTGAGTGCTTTATAGCAGCTGAGAGCCACAAGTATGCAGCTTGGACATGATGACATTTTATTTCACAAAGGTTGAAAAGCGTAAACCTAGCCCCAAATGCCTTATGTCAAAAATCAGTCAAAATCCCACAGGTTTTCCTTAGCTAAAAGCTTGTGGGACAGCAGATGTTTGTAGTTCTACAAAAAAATTTTTTTTTAAGAAGAAAGAGTTTAAAGAAGTTTGTATTAGGGTTATAGAGTAATTGTGTGCAAGAACATTCATAATTTTGTTATAATATATAATATCATTAGGGTTGTTGTCATTATCATTTCTACTACAACTACCGTATTTATCAGCGTATAACACGCACAGGTGTATAACACGCACATTCATTTTAAGAGGGAAGTTTCAGAAAAAACTAAATACAATTTTAAATAAGGCAGCTAAAATTTAAGTATTGGCATATAACACGCACACGCTATTTGCACCAGATTGTCATGGTGAAAAAGTGAGTGTTATACGCCAATAAATACAGTATATCCCTGGTAGTCCCTTGTAGCCTGACTATGCTTCAGCTCTCCCATTACCTTTTCATTGATTAAGGCTCAAACATCGGGAGCTCATGTCACATGACTTGTGAAAAATAGGATTTTTATAACAGCTTACCTGTAAAATCCTTTTCTCTTGAGTACATCACGGGACCCAGAGCACCATTCATCATAGTGGCCTATAACCCACTATATGGGTTATAGGCCACCTTTAGGTGAATGGATACTGGTATAACCAAAAAGGAAACAGGAAGTACCTCTCCCTATATAACCCCCCCCCCCCCCCCAATACCGGGAGTATCTCAGTTTATGTAGCAAAGCAATATATACACATATCCCATAACCTCTGTGTCCCGTGATGTACTCCAAAAAAGGGATTTTACAGGTAAACTGTTACAAAAATCCTATTTTCTTTATCGTACATCACGGGACACCATAGTAATAACTATGTGGGATGTCCCAAAGCAATGCCACCTGAGGGGAGGGAGACAAAAGCAAAGAGCCGCTGCCAGGCGTGAGGACCTATACTGCTACCTGCAGCACACTGCGCCCAAAGGCGGTGTCCTCCTGCCATCTTACATTGATTTGATAGAATGTATCTACTGACGACCAAGTAGCGGCCTGAGCCACAGAGGCTTGGTGATGCATTGCCCATTAAGCACTGACTGCCCAGGTAGAGTGCGCTTTAATCTTAAAGGGAGGAACCCTTCTTTTTTAAGCCTGACTAATCACCTGACGAATCCATTTAGCAAAAGTAGATTTTGATGCTGCCTGACCCTTTCTAGGGCCTTCCGGCAACACAAACAAAACATCAGTTTTCCGTATCTGAGCAGTCGCTTTCAGATAGGCTTTAATTGCTCTCACTACATCGAGAGAATGCAATAGTTTTTCTTCTGCAGAACGAGGTTCTGGGAAAAGGGAAGGTAAGGAAACATCTCGATTCAGATGAAAACCAGACACTACCTTTGGCAAAAAAAGGTTGGGTGCGGACGCAGCACAACCTTATCCTTGTGAATGATTTATGGGAGAAAGCAGCCAATTCCGATATTCTTCTTGCAGAGGTTATCACAATAAGCAATACCAATTTCCTTGTCAAAAGGATCAAAGGAATATTCCATATAGGTTCAAAGCATTGTCTTTGCAACATCGACAAAACCAGATTCAAATCCCATGGGCACAAGGGTATTCTAACTGGCAGAGTTATCCGAGTTACCCCTTGTATGAATGCCCAGACTAAAGAGTGCGAAGCTAAAGAGTGTGAGGCTTTGGAAAAACACTGCCAAGGCCCAAATCTGACCCTTGATTGTACTCAAAGCCAGCTTCATTTCTACTCCTAATTGTAGAAAGGCCAGAATTCTTGATATGACATACTTACAAGGATGCCAGCCCTTGGTTTCACACCAAGTGAGGTAGGCCTTCCAGACCCTGTAATAAATGGTCCTTTAGTGCTGATACTCTTTCAGATGACAGTGGTGCCAGGTGATATCATCCGTGAAAATCATCGCAAATTTGAAAAGGTACTCACATTATATACAGTTTTGAGCAGCGACTTTTTGTTTACACGGTGCCAGCTCCATCTTTCTATTGATGCATGTTCAAAACTGTATACAATGCCAGTACCTTTTCAAATTTGCGATTAAAAAAGCTTTTGTTAAGAAATATTATGCTATGGGAATTCCTCTTTCCTACATGTAAATTAACCAGTGGAAAAGCCAGTCATAGATCCACAGATTGCCCAGCAGATTCCAGTAAGCTACACAGTGGCTCATACTGTGAACGGCTAATACCCCTAGGGGGGTAAAGCCGTCTGGTGAGTGCAATCTTATTACCAACACGGATGATATCACCTGGCACCACTGTCACCTGAAAGAGTATCTGCACTAAATGTTGGACACTAATTTTAGAGCACAAGTCACTTTATTTTACTTTATGGACTAAATGTTTTTTGAGCACAAGCTATTTTCGGATTAATTGTCAATTGTCATTATATTTTATCTTTAATTTTATTTCCATTTTACTATTTATTTTTTATTTTTTTGTTTTTGATGTAAAATGTAGTCCTATTCATTTAAGGTTACGAGTACGAGCTATTTCCATGAATTATTAATTGGTATTGTTTAAACCAACCTTTATTTTTGACACAAACCAATTACATAAGCGAACACTTGCTGGTTAGTGTTCTGACACAGAGAGTCAAATACACCAACCTCCTTACATACACAGGGGTCTGGAAGGCCCCTATCCTTCACTGGGACAGTTTACCTATTTTATACACCCCAGAGGGTGTAATACACCAGGGGTTCACAGTCTTTAGTATTCTTTGGTTTTTGTATTGGAATTATATGGCACTTTCACATCACTATATAGCACTCATTCATTATATATATTTTTTCACACTTATTTGTACTACAGACAGAGGGTGTAACACACCATAATTTATTCAAGGTTATCTTCCAGCTAGCACAGAGGGTCTAACACACCTAGTTTTTGACACAATATAAAAAAATGTCACATCCCTCACTCTTTTCATTTTGATACTGGCAGAGGGCATAACACCATACCACATTGACTATAGTTTTCTATTTTCCACTTCCATCTTCAAATTCATTTTTCCACCACTATTTATTTCAAGTAGACAGCAATTCCATTTTTTCTTTCCCACTCTCTGGTCTCATTTCATCTATTTTACTTGCATTCAGTTTGTGGATTCAGTAGCACAGTATCACCTACCATTTTTAAAGATATCAATGTTTCCCTATGGGAGCCGTCTTAACTGGTCCGACACAAAATGAAAATGCTCCCTGCACTACTTTGGTTTAACTTTGATCCTACTTCAGCCTATTGAATATCACTGAAGTTCGATCAAAGTCGGAACTCCCTCTTAACTGATCTGACTTTGTTTTGGCATGCTCTGATGATCTTGAAGGGGAACTTGAATGGGAACTCCATGCCAAATAAAAAACTAAAAATAAAATGGCATGGGTTCCCCCTCCAAGAGCATAACAGGCCCTTCAGTCTCATATGGATTTTAAGGGGAACCCTCAAAATCTATACCAGATCCTCCTCCGAGCACACAGCTAGGCAGATTAGGAAAGGGGGTGGGGACGAATGAGCATCCCCCATAAACTGTAGCAGGCTGCATGCCCTCAACATGGGGGGTGGGTGCTTGTTGATGAGGACAAAAGCCTCTTTCCAACAACCCTGGCCATTGGTTGTTGGGGTCTGCGGGAGGGGGGCTTATCGGAATCTGGCTCCCATATCCCGGCTCCCCATCCTATGTGAATGAGTTTTGGGTACATTGTAAAAAAAATGTGTAAAAAATAAAATGCAGTACACAGGTTTTTAAAGTAATTTACTAAGGCAGCTCCGGTGTCTCTCCCAATCTCTTCTCCCCAATCTAAGTAGGGGCACACCGCACACCCAGCATTAGAGCGGGAGAGAGCGTTGAGTCAATATCGGAAGAAGAACAGAGGAAGAAGACAGCGGAGAAGACCCAGCAAAAGAGCGAGAAGACAGCGGAGAAGACCCGGCAGAGGCAAAAGACAGCGAACAGGGAGAGAAGAAGCAGAGAGGGCCAGAAGACATCAGTGGAGAAGACCCCGAGAGGGGAGAAGAATCAACAGAGGCAGAAGACAACAGCCGAGGAGGCAGAAGAGCCGAAGAGGGGAGAAGAAGTCTGAAGAGACAACGGAGCTGCCTTAATAAATTACTTTAACACCCTGTGTGCTGTGTTTAACTTTTGACACTTTTTTTCAGGTGAATGGGTAGAGATACAATGTACCCCATACTCATTCACATAGGGTGATATGTGAATGCTCAGATAAGGGTTTGGTATGGAATTTTGGGGGAACCACACACTGTTTTTTTCAGTGTGGGGGTTCATCTTAAAACCCATACCAGAACGAAGGGCCTAGCATGCCCTTGGAGGGGGAACCCATGCCAGTTTAAAAAATAATAATTTGGCTGGTGCTCCCCCTTCATACCAGACACAGTGCCTGGCATTGTCGGGCATCAAAGTCGGATCCCTGTTCATTGAAGTCGGATGCATGTTGGACTTTAAGTCAGAG
This sequence comes from Lithobates pipiens, assembly GCF_037356315.1. Classification (NCBI taxonomy): domain Eukaryota; kingdom Metazoa; phylum Chordata; class Amphibia; order Anura; family Ranidae; genus Lithobates; species Lithobates pipiens. Next base: position 52,788,722 of record NW_027507784.1, read on the forward strand.
GGCAAAGTTGGATCCAAAGTGGTACGACTGTCGTGTCGTACCAGTGTAAATCCGGCCTTAGCCATTTATCTTTATCTTAAGATCAATGACACATAGGAGTTGATTTACTAAAACTGGAGAGTGCAAAATCTGGTGCAGCTGTGCACAGTAGCCATTCAGATTTAGACTCCAGCTTATTCAATTAAGCCTTGACAAAAAAAAACTGTAAACTGATTAGTTTCTATGGAAAATTAGGTCTTCTACCCTGCCAGACATGACTGTGCTCTGTAACAATCTGTGTAAATCCCAGGACTGCTTGCCTAGAGCAGTGTTTCTCAACTTTTTTTCAGTCAAGGCACCCTTTAAAATTATAGACAATCTCAAGTCACCCTTTAAAATTATGGACAGTCTTGAGGCAACCTATTCTAAAATGTAGAAAACTATTCTAATAGCTTTACATAATGCAGCAACATCCACACATAGGACACCCAACATTAGAGGTAATTTATTCTTCCAAAGCAAAAATACTTTTGCACACCAGTACTGACTAGTATTCCAGTGTTTCTCTTCTCTCTCAGTTTTTCTCCATCAGCTAATGTCATCCCAGTGCTGAGGGAGAGGGGCACAGGAGGGTCAAACAATGATGCTGTGTAGGGAACAGACACCCCCTTATTAACTGATGACGTCAATGGTTGTTAGGATATCAGTGTCTAGAAAGTTGTAATGGTGCATAATAAAAAACAGTGGCTTTGTGTAACCAAAAGGCAGACTTGATCCATCTGCTGGCTTGTATGCAATTTTTGATAATTTTTTAGGCATTTTGCCCATACACCCCTGAAGAAACCTCAAGGTGCCCTTAATGGATTAATTCCAGAAGAGGTCCGGAAGTGATGTTGCATACACACGGTTGGACTAAGTTGTCGGAAAATCCGATTGTACATAACGTGATGACGTTATTTCATTACAACGGGACTACGTTCAGGCTAGTAGCCAATAGCTTTGGTCTAGGAATTTGATCTGAGCATGCGTGGCACTTTGTCTGTCGGAGTAGGCTACACATGATTGGAGTATGTCCGATAGGAGCATTTTGTCGGAAAATTTTACCGGCAAGTTGTAAAACTTGGTCCGTCGGATATTACGACGGAAACAGTCCAATGCAGACCACACACAGTCGGAATATCCGACAAAACGGTCCGATAGGAAACATTCCGTCTGAATCTCCGACCGTGTGTACAAGGGCTAAGACCTTATCAGGTTATTTGTGAATGGCCACTGCAATTAGACAAAACAAGGAATTGTGGTGGGCATAGCTCATCACTGAAGGTTTTAAAAGATATAAAAAGTCAATATAGCATTCAACTTGCAAGCAACCATGGGAAATTATGTATTGATGACCTCCATGATAAATACAAGCATGATGAATTTTATTAGTGGCAATATAACTTCACTGAAAATACCATGAAAATCATTTTTTTTTTGTTACCTTGAAATCACTTGGAACTTGAAGCTTAGGGGATGGAATTCCCAGACAATAGTCTATCACTACCATAGTCATTATAGTAAGGAACACGGCAAAGTCACTGATTATGGAACGCACCTACACATTGAGCAACAGAAAAGAAACGTTTTAAGAGTTATAGACTGTAAACATACATATAATAGATAACAACTTTCTAATGTTTCATAGTAGATATCTCATCCCAAATGTTTCATACTTTTTATTATGCCTGCTTTTATAGCATTTCCACAGAATAGAAATAGGGTGCAGAATTGAACCAGTGGACCAGGCCAGCAGTAGTTATACCACTGACAGGTGTTGAAGCAAATGACCCCTATTTTTATTGTATTTTTTAATTCCTCCCAAATCATCAGTGTTAACACAACATAATATGAGATAGATAATACAGTTAACCACTTTAAGACCAGGCCTTTTTCGAACATTTGTTGCTTAGTGGTAAACTCGCTCTCTAACTATTGCCATAGTGGTTATTTATAAAGATTTATATACCTCCTGCATGTATCCTTACATGTCAAATGTCTCCCCTCTGTGTGTTATGAGACCTGAAAAACTGCAGATTCTGTGGGTGGGAGCTCAGTGGGTGGATTTGTGATGTCAGTGGACTCCTGCCCACCTCTACACTCCCCTTGTCAACATGCATTTTCTCCTGTGTATTTCTTACACTGAAATTCTGCTATGATCACTAACATCCAGTCAAAACCCAGGAAAGTCACTGCATGACTTTAGCATGCCCAATCATGCTGAGCTGTGGAGCAGCAAATTCTGGGAGAGCTGGAGAAGAAAGGAGGAGGGGATCTGAAGTACACAGAAGGCCTCTCAGGCTCGGGCATGAGATGAGATATGTAAATCACCTGTCACTCACAGCAAGGGGGAAGAACTGACTATTTCTTAGTGGAAAAATAACAAAGATACACAAGTAAAGCAGATAGCCCCAAGATCAATCATCTCGTATCCATTTGATAATTGAATGTCATCGTGTAAAAGAATAATAAAAATGTCTCACAGCAGATCATTAATTTTGGACTCACACTCACTTTCTATCACAGGGGTGTCTTCCTCACTAGAGCTGTGTGGTTCTTCTGCTGCTGTGGTTTGTTTAAATGCTGCCTCCATATTACTCCTATTGTGTGTTTTAACTCTTAAGATGTTCTGCTTTGGTATGTCCCACTCGTGCAAGCATTTGTCAACCGTGATTAATATTAATATATATTTTGCATATTGACTGGGAGTATAAATGATTACCGTATATACTCGAGTATAAGCCGAGATTTTCAGCCTCTTTTTTGAGGCTGAAAGTGCCCCCCTCGGCTTATACTCGAGTCATCGCTGTCTGCCCGCTCGATCAGCGTGTCGAGCAGACAGACAGCGGCCATTCTAGAATTCAAAAGCCGCGCCTCCGGCTCCGCCTTCGCCTGTGATAGGCGGAACACTGAATTTCCCAGCAGCCTGTGTTCCGCCTATCACGGGCATCGTCTCATCCTCGTACTACGGACGAGGATGAGACGATGCCCGTGATAGGCGGAACACAGGCTGCTGGGAAATTGAGTGTTCCGCCTATCACAGACATCCGATAGGCGGAACAGCAGTCAGTGGGAAATTGAGTGTTCCGCCTATCACCGACGGAGGCGCGGCTTTTGAATCCTAGAATGGCCGCCGACGAAGAGCTGAAGGACGGAGGCTCGGCTCGGGACGGGACGGGCCGGGCCGGGCCGGGCCGGGCCGGGACGGGACGGGACGCAGGCTGGACGGGACGCAGGCTGGACGGGACGCAGGCTGGACGGGACGCAGGCAGGCTGGACACAGGTAGGCTGCACGGACACACACACACACACACACACACACACACGGATGCATGGACACACACACACACACACACACGGATGCATGGACACACACACAGGGATGGATGGACCCACAGGGATGGACGGACACACAGGGATGGACAGGCATGTCTCACCCTCGGCTTATACACGAGTCAATAATTTTTTCCAGTTTTTTGGGGGTAAATTGGGGGCCTCGGCTTATATTCGGGTCGGCCTATACTCGAGTATATACGGTATATATTTTTTCCTGCACTCACAATATTTCACACACTGCACAGAGGGTAACATTTGAGGCCAAATTGCACTGATAGATCCTTTCCTCCATACCAACACCAATCACAATAACATACACCTGCTGCTTTTTTGCACCTAACGAGTGACTACCGATGATACTTCCCATACGCATGAGTTCCCTATATCCATGACTAAGCTCTGGGGGGGGGAGTGAAACGCATTGGCGGCATGGCCTGGTCAGCTGGTCAGAGTATATATATATATATATATATATATATATATATATATATATATATATATATAATGTTACACTATATTTGCGCAGCGCTCTTTCAAACACAATTTTTGGGGAAAAACTACACTTTAATGAATGAGAAAAAAAAAGTAACGTTAGCCCTATTTTTTTGTAAAATGTGAAAGATGATGTTATGCCAAGTAAATAGATACCCAACATGTCATGCTTTAAAATTGTACACACTTGTGGAATGGCGACAAAAATCTCCATAGGCCATACTTAAATTTTTTTTACAGGTTACCTGTTTAGAGTTACAGAGGAGGTCTTGTATTAAAATTATTGCTCTCATTCTAATGATCACAGTGATACCTCACATGTGAAGCTTGAACACGTTTACATATGAGTGCGTGACTTACTTATGTGTTTGTTTCTGTGCGTGAGCTTGGAGAGATGGGGTGCTTTCATTTTTTTTTTCTTATTTATTTGACTTTTTTTTTACACTGTCCCTTTAAGAATAATATTTTAACACTTTTATTCCTATTACAAGGAATGTAAACATCCCTTGTAACAGAAATAATCATGACAAGTCCACTTTATTGAGAGATCTGGGGTCAAAAAGACCCCAAATCTCTCATTTACCTTTAAAAGCAAAAAATAAAAAATAAATCATCCCTTTAAGACCGAGAGGCGGTAGTGACTCGGCTTCCTGCCCAGCCACCAATTGGACCGAATCGCTTTCATGGCTTTGTTAAACCTGAAAGACACTGGGAAGTGGCAAGGGGCACTTCTCCCATTGCCTATAAGTCCCCTTTAACACTTGTGTGACTTTTCCTGTGACTTTGGGCATCAGAGTCGCATCATAAGTTGTACCCCATGATTCCCAATGATAACCATTCATTTCTGTGCGACTTCAAGTCTCACTGACTTCAAAGTAGTCTCTGTACTACTTTGGTCCGACTCTGATGCAAGTTGAGGTCCATAGAGCTCAAGTTTACACAGGCATTCTCTGAAATCGTGTCAAAATCGTGGCCGCAAAATCATTGCAAAATTGTGTGACTTTCAAGTTGCAGCAGTGGGAAAATGGCCTAAAGTGATCTCCTGGCCATAGCTACTTTCATATGAAAGCTCGCCACTAGCTGTAAATAAAGATACAGGGGTTAAGGCATAGCCCCACTATTAACGTCAAAGTAATGATGTATATTTAAAGTTAGTTGTTTGGCAGTTAGACATTAAAAGGGATATATAGAACACATGATACCTATAAAAATACCCTGCAAAAGACAATCTTTATATTTGCCATCCCTGGAACATTTTCCCTCTTGCAGAGCAAAGCCACTAGTAGAATTATTACGGTACATCCAACACACGTTCCCCTTGTGTTTCAGATGCCTGCATCCCTTGCTTTGCACTGGGACTCCATCCAATGGCCCCTGCATCATTTAGAGACACACTAGTGATGTTTGGACCAGCAGACAGATTTATAAAATTAGAAAATCAGATCAGATTTCTGTCTGGTAAACAAATTGCTGTTTGAAAGTCCATGGGGGTATAGGCTTACCGGACCCTGAGCTTTATTACAAAGCTGTTATTTTTTTTCTCGGATTCTAGATTGGTTCCATCATTTTCGTAATAAACAACAGGTTCTACTAGAAATAGATTGTTCTCCAATACATCCTAAAGCAGCTCTCTGGCTTTTATTAAAATACATTGGATCACGTTCCTCTTGGCTCTGGGTTACATATACAGTATTGTTTTAAATTGCTGGCATCGACATCTGCAATCCTTTTCCTTATCGTCCGTGCGCAGTACCCTTACGCCGTTATTAGAAAATCCTTTTTTCCCTACTGACCTTCATTCAAAGACTTTTTTAAGCTGGAATAAATCCATTTGGCTGCAAAATAAGACATGTTCTTTCGTCCAATGTTTTTTTCTCATTTCCACAATTTCAAGAGATACATGATAAAATGAGAGTTTTTTTTGTTTCTGTTTCTGCAAGTGCAGAGTTTTTATTACTCTCTGTCACCAAAAACTGCCATATACCGATCACTTGCAACCTTTGAACAGCTTTGTGTCTCTCCTGTGTCTTCGGCTCATACTATATCTAAGATTTATGTTTTCATATCTAATTCTGATTCCTTTGGCCTACCTTCTTATACGGATAACTGAATGCTTGAACTTAATTTCTGCTTAAGAATGGGGACACACTTTTATTAATACCATTACCCATACATTTTCTTTGGCATGTGCCGCTCAAGGGCATAATTTTAGATTATTTTCAAGATGGTATTGCACTCCAGTTAGTATCCACTGTATTTTCCTATCCTAGTCAAATATCTGCTAGTGCTATCATACTCCCATGAGCGCCCTTCTTCATATATGGTGGGCATGTCCCTCCATTCACAAGCTATTGCAATCTGTAATCCACCTTTATAATGTAACCGAAGAATTGATCTTTAATTCCCCAGAAGTGGTGCTTTTACACCAATCCCTATTGCAAGTTAAAAAATCTCTCCTATGGTTTTTTTTTACCTCTTAGGTTAGACAACTGATACCTAGAAACTAGAAGTGTTCTATTACACTTTTGTGCCTTGAATGGCTAGAGACCCTCTTAATATTATCAGGCATATGGAGGAACTGGTAGCTGAAAAAAAAAAGGAGCCTATGAGAAGTTTAAAGGGGTATGGCTGACCTGGATATTGTTTAATGATTTATGCTGATGCTGATGTTTATTGACTACTTTTATATTTTTGGGATTTTTTTTTATATCATAGGGATTTTTTTCACCTATACAGTACAGTTTTTGCTAATGTCATTAATAATCCTGTATTGATCCTTGTTACGTCTACACCTCTTCAATTTTCAGATTAGTAGAATGTACCTATCTATAAATAAATTATTGTTTTATTGTTATAATTGTTTATTTCAAAATAGTGTATATATTGACTGTAACCAGTCTACTTTTCTTAGGAGACAAGGTGGACTATGTTTGTGTTTATTTGTAATGTTTTTCTGATAGTTAATAAACATCTATAAAAAAAAAAAAAAAATACCAATATTTACTGTCAACTATCTTCGTACTATCTGTGAAGGTTCTCATTTATCCAGGTCATGGTATATCTAGTATTAGTTAGTCACGTTCAGCTGGACTTGTTCTGTAATATTGAAGACATTTCGGGGGACTTGGACATCAAGGCCTACATTCAACCCACTAATAGAGACCAGTATCTGTTAATGACTCCCTCCTAGTGGCTACTAGGGATGAGCTTTGTGTTCGAGTCGAACATACGTTCGACTCGAACATCGGCTGTTCGCCCGTTCGGCGAATTCCAAACATTATGGGCCGTTCGCGCCAAATTCGTGTGGCGCTCACGGCCCACAATACACTGCGTCATCGCAGTGCATTGCTGGCTCATGATTGGCCAAGCATGCACTGTGACCCCGCATGCTTGGCCAATCACAGCGCCAGCAGCGAAGAGAGCCATGATTGGCCACAGGCAGGACGCCTGTGGCCAATCATAGCTCAGGCTGTGTAGTACACGCCCCACACTATATAAGGCCGCCAGCGCGGCGGCCTTGTGTAGTGTGTTGGCATCTGAAGCAGTTAGTGGGTGTTCTGTGTACCTTCAACACAGTATACACCGATCGTTATCGGCCGATTTTCGATCTTGCTCTTCTGTAGTGGTTGTTGTCTGCTTGCCCTGACCGCAGTATACACCGCTATATTCACCTCACCTATATAGCTAGTGATCTATCTTTTATAATAGAGCTTGCAGTCAGTAGTGTTAGGAGCTTGTGCGTGCTGTCTGCATGCTCTGTACCCTGTACACACCGCTATATCCACCTACATAGCTCTTCTCTATTTCTCTAATATGCAGGGCTTAGTGGGTGTTGTGTGACTCCATTACAGTATACCCCTTTATCTCTGGTGTTCTATAATAAAGGCATCTGCAGGAGTTAGTGGGTGTTGTGTGCCTCCAGTACAATATACACTACCCAACTGCTGTTTTACCCAACTCCCTTCAGGCCATTACCATGTCTGGAAGGCCAGCAAGGAGAGGCAGACAGGCGCGAGCCGATAAAAGAGGGCAAGCAGGCTCTGTGTCTAGAGACAACAGTGCTGGTCGTGGACGCGGTGCATTGTCATCAGCACGTGGCCATGGGACACGCTTGTCCTTCTTTTCGGCAGCTGGACATGTTGAACCGCAACATGCCAATGACTTGGTAGAGTGGATGACCAAGCCCTCTTCATCCTCCTCATCCTCTCTCACCCAGTCTCAGGGTACTAGCAAAGCAGCTGCCAACGCATCGTCTTCCCTCGTCTCAATGTCATCATCAGTGACTCCTTCCCTAGACCCACCACGTCCTCCTGAGGAGTCTCCTGAACTCTTTGAGCACAGTGTTGGGTACATGCTCCAGGAGGATGCCCAGTGTTTTGTAGCCTCTGATGATGACACTCAGCTAGAGGAAGGCAGTAGCGTGAATGCAGAGAGAGGGGATGCTCAAGAAGGACAGCAATCTGGCATGTTCCACAAGCTGCAGCATATTGCCAGGTTTGCTACAGCGATGAAGAGGGAGGGGATGATGAGGGCACTGACTCCACGTGGGTGCCTGGTAGGAGAGAGGAGGAGGAGGAGGAAGCACATGTCCAACGAGGCAGGATGCCCTCCGGGGGCCAGCTTAGGGGCAGCACACCGACTGAATCACACCGCAGAGCTCCGCCTGTGCAGGGCGCTGCCTCTGCGCATTATTCTAAAAGTTCTTTGGTGTGGGCCTTTTTTGAGACGAGTGCATCAGATCGCACCGCTGCTATTTGCAACATATGTCTCAAGCGTATCTCGCGTGGCCAAAACATCAGCCGCTTGGGCACCACATGCTTGACCAGACATATGTTGACCTGCCATGCAGCTCGTTGGCAAGCGTACCTCAAAGACCCACACCAAAGAACAAAGCGGACCTCTCCTTGCTCCTCATCAGCTGGCATCTCCAACCCCACTAGACCTTCAGTCCTCTCTGAAACCTGCTCTGAGAGGAATGAAGGTGTAGAATTAGGTGTGTCACAGCCAAGTGCTTCCGGGCACTCTGCTAGCAGTACACCCACGTCCGATTATAGCAGGAAAATGTCCCTGCCCCAGCTGCTGGACCGGAAAAAGAAGTTCACTCCCAGCCATCCACATGCTCAGCGGTTGAATGCTAGCTTGGCTAAATTGCTAGCACTTCAACTGCTGCCTTTTCAGTTGGTAGACTCGGCCCCCTTCCGTGAGTTTGTACAATGTGCGGTTCCTCAGTGGCAGGTCCCCAAACGCCACTTTTTCTCACGGAAGGCGATTCCGGCTCTCTACCGGCATGTGGAAGGCAATGTCCTTGCCTCGCTGGACAGGGCGGTCAGCGGTAAGGTGCATATTACCGCTGACTCATGTTCCAGCAGGCATGGACAGGGACGTTACCTGTCTTTCATGGCCCATTGGGTCACTCTTCTGGCAGCTGGGAAGGATGCAGGACAAGGTGCAGTAGTGTTGGAGGTTGTTCCGCCACCACGCCTTCAAAATGCTACTATTGGTTGTGACACACCTCTCTCCTCCACCCCCTCCTCTTCTTCTTCCTCCATGGCCTCTTCCAGTACTCTGTCCTCAGAACCAGCGGTGCTCCGTAGGCGTTCCAGGGGCTACGCAAGTACGCAGGCAAAACGATGCCATGCCGTTTGTTTGGGGGACAGGAGCCACACTGGGGCAGATGTTTTGTCAGCTCTGCAGGCGCAGGCCGAGAGGTGGTTGACGCCACGCCAGCTTAAGCCAGGAATGGTGGTTTGCGACAATGGCACCAACCTCCTCTCCGCCCTCCGACAGGGACAACTGACCCATGTGCCCTGTGTAGCTCACGTCCTTAACCTGGTGGTGCAGCGGTTCTTGGGCAGGTACCCCGGCTTACAGGATGTCCTGAAGCAGGCCAGGAAAGTCTGTGTGCATTTCCGCCGATCATTTAATGCCTGTGCTCAGCTGGCTGAGCTCTAAAAGGAGTTGAACCTGCCCAAGAACCGCGTTATATGTGACATGCCCACCAGGTGGAACTCAACGTTGGCCATGCTGCAGCGGCTGCACACGCAGCAGAGGGCCATCAATGAGTACCTGTGCGACTACGGCACCAGGACAGGGTCAGGGGAGCTTGGTTTTTTCTCACCACGCCAGTGGGGCATGATCAGGGATGCATGCACTGTCCTGTCCCCGTTTGAGGAGGCCACAAGGATGGTGAGCAGTGACAGTGCATGCATCAGTGACACTGTACCTCTTGTCCACCTCTTGGAGCATACGCTGCGTGGAATAATGGACAGGGCACTTGAGGCAGAACAGAGGCAGGAAGAGGAGGACTTCCTTGCCTCTCAAGGCCCCCTTTATCCAGACAGTGTTCCTGCTGTGCCACCCATCACACAGGAAGAGGATGAGGAGGAGGAAGAGGAGGAGGAGGATGATTGTGTCAGTATGGAGGTGGAGACTGGCACTCAGCATCAGCAGCAGCAGCAGAAGCAGTCTTGTAGGGATGATTTACAGTCCCAAGAAACACGTGGAGTTGTACGTGGCTGGGAGGAGGTAGCTGCGGATCATGTTGTCCTTAGTGACCCAGAGGACTCCGGACCGAATGCCTCAGCTAACCTACGCTGCATGGCCTCCATGATCCTGCAAAGCCTGCGGAAGGATCCTCGTATTCTTCGGATCAAGGAGAGGGACCATTACTGGCTGGCCACTCTCCTTGATCCATGGTACAAGGGTAAGGTTGCTGACCTTATCTTGCCATCGCAGAGGGAGCAGAGGATGAGACATCTCCGGAAGGCCTTGCAGAAAGGTCTGTGCAACGCGTTCCCAGAGACTGGGAGGTTACAAACTCCTGGTCCTGGACAACGTGTTGCTGAGGCATCTGTCAGAAGGAGCGGTGGAGAAGGTGGCCGTCTGACTGATGCTTTCAGACAATTTTTTAGCCCGCAACCCCAAGGTATGATCGGTTCCAGCAACCATCGCCAGCGTCTGATTTACATGGTGCAGGAATACCTAGGAGCAAGGTCAGACTTAGACACCTTTCCCACCGAAAATCCTCTGGCTTACTGGGTCTTGAAGATGGATCACTGGCCAGAGCTTGCACAGTATGCAATTGAGCTACTGGCCTGTCCTGCATCCAGCGTTCTTTCGGAACGCACCTTCAGTGCTGCTGGTGGCTTTGTTACCGATCACAGGGTGCGTCTGTCCACCTAATCAGTTGATCGACTGACCTTCATCAAGATGAATCAGTCTTGGATCACCCACAGCTACCAAGCACCTGAAGCTGATGTAACCGAATAATTTTTTTTAAAATATCACATCCCTTCAAGACTGCCTATGCTGATGCTGATTGACTGTCCTGTTATGTTGATTGTCTATCCTCTTCCTCCTCCGCTGATATGTTGGAAGAACATTTTTGGTTCTGGGTGATGCCATCAGCCCAATTTTTCTGCCCCTGTTTAACAGGGGCGTTTAAGTACAATTTTTGATGCAATGCTCTGCAGCAGGGCTAATTCCTGCAATAAAACTAGAGTATATGGGAGAGGTTGCAGTGTGGTGGCACGAGCACCAGTGCCTAAGGCCCAATTTTTCTGCCCCTGTTTAACAGGGGCGTTTAAGTACAATTTTTGATGCAATGCTTTGCAGCAGGGCTAATTCCTGCAATAAAACTAGAGTATATGGCAGAGGTTGCAGTGTGGTGGCACCAGCACCAGTGCCTAAGGCCCAATTTTTCTGCCCCTGTTTAACAGGGGCGTTCAATTACAATTTTTGATGCAATGCTTTGCAGCAGGGCTAATTCCTGCAATAAAACTAGAGTATATGGGAGAGGTTGCAGTGTCGTGGTACCAGTGCCTAAGGCCCAATTTTTCTGCCCCTGTTTAACAGGGACATGTAATTACAATTCTTGATATAATATTTCACAGGAGGGCCCGTTCCTGTGCCCACCCAGAGTAACTGTGAGGACTTATAGTGTTGTGGCACCAGCACCACAACCACCAAAGGTCAATTTTTCTACCACTGTTCAACAATGGCATGTAATTACAATTCTTGATATAATCGTTCACAGCAGGGCGCTCCAGCGACCACCAAGAGTCACTTTGAGGGCTTACAATGTTGTGGCAAAACCAACACCTTGTTCCGCCATTTCTGCAGAGCATATAGGGCAGGCCCCTACTTTCAAACATCCAACTTACAAACATCTCCTACTTGCAAACGGAAGGAGACAACAGCAAGTGAGATGAAAAAAGATGGACGACAAAACAAATTATACAGGGGTGATAACCCTTCCCTATGTTTTCCAAAAAGCTTAAAAATAGTTTTCCTGACAGACTCCATGGCAGCCTACGTGTGGGTTTAGTCCCGCCTCCATTACCCTATAGGACGACACTCCCATAAATCTTTGCTCCCTGCCACAGGCCGTGTTCTTTTTTTGTCCTCCTCCATAGGACTTAACATGTGTCTTTTTACCCTGAAGACTTACTTTTTTCTACGTTACGGACCGGCCGTGCGACTTGGAAGTCGCAGATTTCCGATAAGCTCTAGCTACTAGCGGAGTATGGAAAAGGGGCATGTGGAAGAGGCGCTGAAGAGGTGTATGCCTAGTCACTGACAGGTGAAACCGCGTTTGAGTCATGAACCTTGCTACTAGCAGGTGACTGTTCGCCCCCAACGTCCCCCCCTCCTCCTCCTCTTGAAGTCCGGCGTGTGTGGGGACCTACCTCGGCTGGTGTCCGTCTTCTGGAGTGGTGAGCCGTTTTCTTTCCATGGCAGCCTGTATTTGTTTGTTGTTGCTTTCCTTTGCAGGTTTGCAGTGTCCCTTCGTTTCCCCCATACAGCGCCGTGCGGTGTATCTGGCTGTTTGGGCGGCTGGTTTCCGTGCGTTCCAGCTGCCCAGTTACTTCCTTGTTTCGCCGCTCGGTCGTTCTGCGCATGCGCGAGACCGGAGCGAAGACGAGGCTTGGTTCGCGCATGCGCGATGCGGGCTTCGCGCATGCGCACTAGCGTTTTAGTGACGAAAATCGTGACGTCACTTTGGCGGCGAATTTAAAAACAGAAAACAGCTGGTAGTATGCCTGGGATGTTTTGTAAGCCTGCAACATCATTCCTGAGCTCTGTTTCTTCAGTGTTAAGGTATATGTCTTTATGGGATCAGTTTTTCCTCTGCCTCCTTAGCTGTTTTTTCTGTGTTTAAATTAGGCTGTTTCTTTCTCCAGCCCTATGGATCCTGGGGATGCCTCACCGCCTGCTAGTGGCCAGCCCTCTCGGAGAAGGTACTTCTTTTGGGGTTACCTACCGGGGGGGGGGGGGGGGGGGAAGCAGTGGAACATTAGGGAATGTTCCGCTAACGCTGCTGGTTTGTTCTACAGCCCTTCTAGGTCTACTCAACGACGAAGTTCTCACCGAGGAAGTGACTCGTCTAAGTCCCACCGCCGGCATTCCTCTTCCAGGTCCAGACGACATGATTCTCCTGCGAGAACCAGTCTCCGTAGCCGGGAATCTTCCCGCCCTTCATCAGCTCACCCAAGTCACGTAGCTGAAGGTGTATGCTGGGGGTGCAAGACGCAGGTTCCTGCTGACAAGTCCCTTTGTGATGCCTGTTATATCAAAGCGACGGGTGAAAGGAGTGACTCTGACCAACAGCTAAGGTCTATGGTGGAAAGATTGGTTAAGGACAGTCTTAAGAAGTTTGAAGCCCCCCAGTTGTCTCCCATAGAGTCTCCAAGGTCTCCAGGGAGGGATGCTCAGGCCCAGGACACTTGGGATTCCTCGCTGCCTAGCCATCCATCTGCTGTCCTTTCAGAGAGTGAATCTGAAGAGGAAGAGTCTGGTTCAGGTTTTGACTTTGCCCTGCTCCCTCCCTTGGTCAAAGCCATTAAGGAAACACTGAGCTGGGAAGAGCCGGTAGTGGCCCCGGCAAAACAAAGAAAATTTTTCAAACAATTGAAGAAAGAGCGTATTAGCTTCCCCTTCCTCTCAGAACTGGGAGAAGTGATTTCAGATGAGTGGAGCAAGGTAGAGAAAAAGAATTCTCTTCTATCTAAAATTCAGAGACTTTATCCCTTCAAGGAAGAAGAAGTTAAGAATTTGGAGTCTCCTCCTCTAGTGGACGCAGCAGTAATGCGATTGGGCAGACATGTTACCCTTCCCCTGGAAGACACAGTCTCTTTTAAGGACGCTTTGGATAGAAGAATTGATTCTGACCTAAAGCGGATCTACCTTACGGCCGGGATGGCCTGCAAGCCGGCCTTGGCTGTAGCGGCTCTGTCTAGAGCAATGGAAGTTTGGTCCAATAATGTTGACGATTCACTCAGAAATGTTTCTGAAGATCTGGCCAGGAGTTCTCCCATTCAGGAATTGAGACTAGCTTCAGCTTTCCTGGGAGAGGCCTCGATCGACATTATCCGTCTGGTGGCTCGAGTTATGCTCTCCTCTGTAACTGCCAAGCGTGCCCTTTGGCTCCGTCCTTGGTTAGCCGATCCCGCTTCTAAGCAGGTTTGGTGCCGTATTCCTTTTGATGGTTCTTCCCTTTTTGGCAATAAGCTGGATAGTGCCATAACTCGAGCCACTGGAGGTAAGTCGGGGTTCCTTCCTCAGGATAGACGCCTGCAGGGTCAAAGAAGATCGTTCCCTAGGAAGCAGGTTCAAGATCGTGCTAGGGAGGCGCGCACTTACAGGCCTGGACGAGAATTTTCTAGATCTTGGAGGTCCAGACAGACATCTCTCAAGAAGTCTGCGAAAGGCAGTTCAATGGGGGAAAAGGAGCCGACTAAGTCCTTTTGAGATCAAGCCCGTCCAGGCGGTTCGGGTAGGAGCACGTTTGTTCCACTTTCGACACGTTTGGGCGGCCTTGATCCAGGATTTTTGGACCGTCAAGACGGTTTCTTCCGGACACACGTGGACATTCAGCAGTGTACCCAAACTCAAGTTTGTTCCCACATCCATTCCAAAGTCAGAAGAAAAAAGGCAAATTCTTCTAGCTTACATAAAATCTTTGTTGGATCAAGGCGCCGCTATTCCTGTTCCAGATGTCCAACGTGGCAGGGGAATGTATTCACCTCTTTTCCTGGTCCAGAAGAAGAACGGTACTTGGAGACCCGTAATAGACCTAACGCGTCTAAATCGCTACATAAAAAAGGAGAAGTTCAAAATGGAAACGCTGTCCACGATCCAACAATCAGTGCAGCCAGGGGACTGGCTTGTCTCAATAGACCTCAAAGACGCCTATTTTCACGTCCCAGTGGCTGCAGAGTTCCAACAGTTTCTCCGTTTTTCCATTGGCCAGTTCCATTTACAGTTTACTTGCCTTCCTTTCGGTCTGTCAACCTCTCCTCGCACTTTCTCGAAAGTCCTTCTGGCAGTCGTAGCCTTGTTGAGAATCAGAAAGATCCGGATTCATCATTATCTAGACGATCTGCTTCTTCTCGCTCAGGACAAGGATTGTCTCTTGAGCCACAGGGATTAAGTCATCGCAACCCTCAAAGAATTCGGTTGGCTCCTGAATTTAGAGAAGAGCCAGTTGGTTCCTACGCAGTCTCTCGTGTTCCTCGGTGCCCTGTTCAACACAGCAAGAGGTACCATCTCTCTGCCCGAGGAGAAAATTGCAGTAATACGAGACAGGATCCACCTAGCTCTCTCCTCTTCTCGTCTCAGTGCTCTTCATTGCCTAAAGATCATAGGCACCATGGTGTCTACTATACCCATGGTGAAGTGGGCACAATGGAGGATGCGCCCCTTTCAGGTGGGGTTTCTCCATCAATGGTCGGGAGAAAAGGCTCAGTCCATCGTAGTTACTCAGACCATGAGAGGTTCCCTCCTTTGGTGGCTTCGTCGGGAGAATCTACTGAATTGTCACTCTCTTCTGCCAATCAAATGGATCTCAGTAACATCAGATGCCAGCAACAAAGGCTGGGGGGCACATTGTCTTTCGGAAGTGGCCCAGGGCGTTTGGGACTTTCCCTCTCGGGGAATAGTGTCGAATGTGTTGGAAATACGAGCAGCCTTCCTAGCGCTGTTGGCGTTTCCACATCTATTAGTGGGTGCATCCGTAGTCCTCAGGCTGGACAATACGACTGCGGTCGCATACGTGAGGAAGCAAGGGGGCACCAGAAGTCGGTCTTTGCTGAAGGAAGTGGAGCCAATAATGCATTGGGCTCAGAGGAACCTGTCCAACCTAATAGCAGCCTATGTACCCGGAGTCCTCAATGTCCAGGCGGACTTTCTATCACGAGTCCAGTTGGACAACAACGAATGGACCCTTCACGAAGAGGTGTTTCAGTGGGTTCTATCCCTGGGGATGTCTCCAGAAGTGGACCTTTTTGCCTCTCGTTTCAACAAGAAGCTAACAAAGTTCTATTCGAGGTTCAAGGATCCGCAGGCCTACGGGATAGATGCCCTAACAGAGCAGTGGCGATTCCACAAGGCTTATGCCTTTCCCCCAACGCCAATCATCTTCCAATTCCTGAAGAGACTCAGATGGGAAGGAGTGGAAGTATTGGCAATAATTCCGTATTGGCCCAACAGGCCCTGGTTTCCTCTCCTATCCCTCCTCAGCTTTCGGGACCCGGTTCCTCTTCCGTCCAGACGGGACCTTCTCTCCCAAGGGTCGGTTCTCCATCCATGTCCGGCTCAGCTCCGGTTGAAGGTCTGGTTCTTGAGAGGGGAAGGCTGGAAGCTCTAGGGTGTCCTAAGGAAGCCATTCCTACTCTCCTAAGTGCAAGGAGAAGAAGCACTAATAAGGTGTATGAACGAATCTGGGCCAAGTTTGTTTATTATGTGTCCTCCAGAACCAGTTCCTATGTTTCACCCACGGTTCAAGATGTGTTGGGGTTCCTGCAATCTGGCTTGGACTTACCTTTATCAGTTAGCTCCCTTCGGGTTCAAGTTTCAGCTATTTCCGCTTTTACAGGGGTTCAGTGGGCCAGCCACGCCCTCATTCAGCAGTTTTTCAAGGGTGCAGTAAGATTGAGACCCCAAAGGAAACCCAGATTCCCCAAATGGGATCTTCCTCTAGTCCTGGACTTCTTTTCTCTGCTCAGTACGGATCTCTCCATCCGAGAACTTACCTTGAAAACCGCGTTCCTGGTGGCGGTCACCTCAGCGAAACGAGTTTCGGAAATCCAAGCTCTGGGAGCCAAGGAGCCTTTTCTAACCTTTTTTCCGGATAGAGTGGTCCTAGTTCCAATGTTAGGGTCAAACCCTAAGGTCACTTCAGTCTTTCATAATAATCAAGAAATCTCTCTACCCTTATTCAGATCCTCGGATTCCTCAGATATTCATCCTCTTGACGTTGGAAGCTCTTTAAAGCTCTACTTGGAAGCTACAGCTCCGTTCCGGCAGTCGGACTTCCTGTTCGTTCTGTTCTGTGGTAAGAACAAGAGCACTAGAGCATCAGTCAGGGCAATCGCAGCATGGATAGTTCAAGCAATCCAGTGGGCATACAGAGATAAGGGCTTGGCTCCTCCTCAGGCGGTGACGGCACATTCGACCAGAAGTCTTTCGACCTCGTGGGCGGCTTCTCGCCATGTGGCCCCTGACGTGATATGCAGGGCAGCCTCGTGGTCTTCCATTCACACCTTTATGTCTCATTATTGTGTTGAGCCAGCGGCCTTATCCTCAGTTGATTTTGGTGTTAAAGTTTTGTCAGTTGACGGTGTCAAATAAATCTTTTTAAGCAGCATTTTTGCCCACCCGGGTGTGTCTTGGCGAGTTATTTCCCACACGTAGGCTGCCATGGAGTCTGTCAGGAAAACGGAAAATTTATGTCAAATACTTACCGTAATTTTCCTTTCCTGATGGACTCCATGGCAGCAGGAGTTCCCTCCCAAATGGCTGGAGTAGGATAGTTACCGAACACGGCCTGTGGCAGGGAGCAAAGATTTATGGGAGTGTCGTCCTATAGGGTAATGGAGGCGGGACTAAACCCACACGTAGGCTGCCATGGAGTCCATCAGGAAAGGAAAATTACGGTAAGTATTTGACATAAATTTTCCGTTTTTTTGACTGGAGCTACACTTTAAAAATGTACCAGTTGAAAATTACAAACAGATTCAACTTAACACAACAAACCTACACAGTCCCTGTCTTGTTTGCACCGCCTGTATACTGCTGTTCTGAGTATATAGGGCCTGGGGGCCACACACATTTCCTTTTTTTAATATGGGTACTGGGTTCCCCTTAATATGCGTACAAGACCCAAAGGGGCTGGTAATGGGCAGGGAGGGCTACCCATGCCATTTTTCTCAATGATTTTCAACCATATTGCAGGAACCAGATATAACATTAAAACCGCAAGCAGTTTTAAATGGTGTCATTTTGTGCAGGGACTGTTCTAAACACGGGAAACACGTGGCACTTCACAGGCATACTACAGACACCCCCCAGGCACCATATTTAAAGGAATATTTCACTTATTTTTTTTCACTTTAATCGTCATTAAAATCAGTGCTCCTGCCAAAACGGCCATTTTTAAAAACATTTTAGGCATTGGCCCATGTCCCCTGGGGCAGGAGCCAGGTCCCCAAACCCTTTTTAGGACAGTATCTTGCATATTAGCCGTTAAAATTAGCACTTTTAATTTCGAACGTTCGAGTCCCATAGACTTCAATGGGGTTCTAAAGTTCGTACGAATTTGGGGTCCGTTCGAAAGTTCTGGTGCGAACCGAACCTGGGGGTGTTCGACTCATCCCTAGTGGCTACCAATGATACCTAAATATTCCCCATATGCATGAGTTCCCTATCTCCATGACTAAGCTCCGGGGGGCAGAGTGAAATGCATTGGTGGCATGGCCTGGTCGGAGTCCAGGTTGAGGTTGCCACTCTATTCATTGCAGCAGGACATCATAAATGTGCGACTTCCAGGGGTTACCTTTCTTTCCTTGAACCTTTGCAGGAGCCAAGATAGGTTCCATCCCCTGTCAGCACTCTCGCAGCAGCTGTGGATGCACTGTCTACATACCCCCTCCCTATTGAGTCTGAGTGGCCCACATACTTTTCACAGGTAACAATATACAGTGCCTTGAAAAAGTATTCATACCCTTTGCTATTTTCCCCATTTTGTCATGTTACAACCAAAAACATAAATGTATTTTACTGGGATTGTATGTGATAGACCAACACAAAGTGGCACATAATTGTGAAGTGGAAGGAAAATTATAAATGGTTTTAATTTTTTTTTAGAAATAAATATCTGAAAAGTGTGGCTTGCATTTTTATTCAGCTCCTTTTACTCTGATACCCCTAACTAAAATCTAGTGGAATCAATTTACTTCATAAGTCACCTAATTAGCAAATTCAGCTGTTCTGTGAAGCCCTCAGGGGTTTGTTGGAGGACCTTAATAAACAAACAGCATCATGAAGGCCAAGGAACACCCTTTACAGGTCAGGGATAAAGTTGTGGAGGAGTTTAAAGCAGGGTTAGGTTATAAAAAAATATCCCAAGCTTTGGACATATCACAGAGCACCGTTCAATCCATCATCCAAAAATGGAAAGAGTATGGCACAGCTGCAAACCTACCAAGACATGGCCGTCTACCTAAACTGACAGGCTGGGCAGGGAGAGCGTAAATCAGAGAAGCAGCCAAGAGGCCCATAGTATCTCTGGAGGAGCTGCAGAGATCCACAGCTCAGATGGGAGAATATGTCCACAGGACAACTATTAATCTGGCCTTTATAGAAGAATGGCAAGAAGAAAGCCATTGTTGAAAGAAACTTATAAAAATTCACGTTTGCAGTTTGCGAGAAGCCATGTGGGAGACACAGCAAACATGTGGAAGAAGGTTCTCTGGTCAGATGTGACCAAAATTTAACTTTTTGGCCTAAAAGCAAAATGCTATGTGTGGCTGAAAACTAACACTGCACATCACCCTGAACAAACCATCCCCACTGTGAAACATGGTGGTGGCCTCATCATGTTGTGGGGATGCTTTTCTTCAGCAGGTACAGGGAAGCTGGTCAGAGTTGATGGGAAGATGGATAAAGCCAAATACAGGGCAATCTTAGAAGTAAACCTGTTATGCCGTGTACACACGAGCAGAATTTCTGACAGAAAAGGTCAGATGGGAGCTTTTCATTGTGACTTTTTACGTCGAAAATTCTGAGAAATATGTTCTGTATGAGAAAAATTTTCAAAATTTTTCGGGAAAACCACTCGTCTGTATACTGTTCCGATGTACCAAAAACAACACTTACTCTGAAGCAAGTACGAGACGAAAGCTATTGGCTACTGGCTCTTGAACTTCTTTTCTAGTCGCATTGTACGTGTTGTACACCACTGCATTCTTGATGACTGGACTTTGGTGTGACCGTGTGTATGCATGAAAGCTTGAGCGGAATTCCATCGGAATTCAGTCGGAGGAACCTTTTAGAGTTTATTCCGACAGAAAAAAACACTTGTGTGTACACGGCATTAGAGTCTGCAAAAGACTTAAGACTGGAGTGGAGGTTCACCTTCTGGCAGGACAACGACCCTAAGCATACAGCCACAGCTACAATGGAATGGGTTAGATCAAAGCATATTCGTGTGTTAGAATGGCCTGGCCCTGTCAAAGTCCAGATGTAAATCTAATTGAGACTCTGTAGTAAGACTTGAAAATTGCTGTGCAAAAATGGTCTCCATCCAATCTGACAGAGCTTGAGCTATTTTGCAAAGGAGAATGGCAAAAAAATTCACTCTCTAGCTGTGCAAAGCTGGTAGAGACATCCCCAAAAAGACTTGCAGCTGTAATTGCAGCAGAAGGTGGTTTTACAAAGTATTGACTCAGGGGGGCTGAATACAAATAGACACCACACTTTTTAGATATTTTTCTTTGTAGAAAATTTTGAAAAACATTTTTCATTTTCCTTCTTCTTCACAATTGTGTGCCACTTTGTGTTGGTCTATCTCATAAAATCCCCATAAAATACATTTACTTTTTTTTGTTGTAACATGACAAAATGTGGAAAATGTCAAGGGGTATGAATATTTTTTAAAGGCACTGTATATATGTGTTCAGGTTTATTTTGTTTAATCAACAACAGAAAAGTAGCATGCACTTATAGCAAGGAATAAAGCTGTGACTTAAAAAGCAATATTAGAGTAAAGGCATTATATAGCAGCTAAATCTGTGTCTGTGTAGTTTGTTCAAACCGTACCATAAATAATAACATGTTTTTTTTTTACTCCAGGAGTGTATTATGAGTAGAGGTCGACCGATATATCGGCCGATATTTGGCGTTGTTTAATTAATCGGCATCGGCCGATTGTGCTGTTAAAAAAGGCCGATGATATCTTCAGCGCGACTTGCAAATGACTTCAGTAATAGAAGTCAGTGCAAGTTGCCTGGAGACTTGAGTGAAGCCACTTGTCTCCTCTCTGGGCAGTCTGTCAAGAAAAGATCAAAAAGATACAATGTTTACACTTGAATGAATGAACTCAACTCAGTGTGTAGAGTTCTCAGTTTAACCATTTAAAGACTAAATCTTTTTTGACACTTGATGCTTACAAATAAAAATCATGTATTTTCTGCTAGAAATTCACTTAGAACCCCCAAAACTTATATATATATTTTTTTAGCAGAGATCCTAGGGAAAAATAGCGGATGTTGCAATATTTTATGTCACACGGTATTTGCGCAGCGGTCTTTCAAACTCAATTTTTTTTTGGAAAAAATAAACAGATTTAAAAAAAAAAAAAACAGTAAAGTTAGCCCATTTTTTTTTCATCCAAAAGTTTTGATTACCTGTTTTTGTGTAATATGTAAAAAAAAAAAAATTATATATATATATATATATATATATATATATATATATATATACACCGTATATACTCGAGTATAGGCCAACCCGAGTATAAGCCGAGGCCCCCAATTTACCCCCAAAAAACTGGGAAACCTATTGACTCGTGTATAAGCCGAGGGTGAGATATGCCTGTCCATCCCTGTGTGTGTGTCCATCCATCCATCCATCCCTGTGTGTGTGTGTGTCCATCCATCCCTGTGTGTGTGTGTGTCCATCCATCCATCCATCCCTGTGTGTGTGTCCATCCATCCATCCATCCCTGTGTGTGTGTGTGTCCATCCATCCCTGTGTGTGTGTGTGTCCATCCATCCATCCATCCCTGTGTGTGTGTCCATCCATCCATCCATCCCTGTGTGTGTGTGTGTCCATCCATCCATCCATCCATCCCTGTGTGTGTGTGTGTCCATCCGTGTGTGTGTGTGTGTGTGTGTGTGTGTGTGTGGCCTTGTGTGTCCAGCCTACCTGTGTCCCGAGCCTCCGTCCGGTCCCGAGCCTCCGTCCGGTCCCGTCCCGTCCCGAGCCTCCGTCCGGTCCCGTCCCGTCCCGAGCCTCCGTCCGGTCCCGTCCCGTCCCGAGACTCCGTCCGGTCCCGTCCCGTCCCGAGCCGAGCCTCCGTCCGGTCCCGTCCCAGGATCACCGCTCTTCGTCGGCGCCCATTCCCCTGTTCAAATGCCGCGCCTCCCTGTCTGTGATAGGCGGAACACAATTTCCCAGCAGCCTGTGTTCCGCCTATCACGGACATCGTCTCATCCTCGTCCGTAGTACGAGGATGAGACGATGTCCGTGATAGGCGGAACACAGGCTGCTGGGAAATTCAGTGTTCCGCCTATCACAGGCGAAGGCGGAGCCGGAGGCGCGGCTTTTGAATTATAGAATGGCCGCTGTCTGTCTGCTCGACACGCTGATCGAGCAGGCAGACAGCGATGACTCGAGTATAAGCCGAGGGGGGCACTTTCAGCCTCAAAAAAGAGGCTGAAAATCTCGGCTTATACTCGAGTATATACGGTATATATATATATATATATTTCCTGACAGACTCCATGGCAGCAACGTGTGGGTTAAGTCCCGCCTCCACTACCCTATAGGACACTACTCCCATAAATTTTTGCTCCCTGCCCATGGCCGTGTTCTTTTTTTGTCCTCCTCCGTAGGACCCATTACGGTCTTTCTACCTGAAGATTGCTCCCACATGATTCCGTTGTTGGTTTGGCCGAAGAGCGACTGTGGATGGAATTGTCGCATAACTCCGCTAAGCCCTAGCTACTAGCAGGGTATGGAGTGGGCATTTGGATATAAGCGCTGGAGGAAAGCCAGGAGCCTAGCCACTGGCAGGCAGGCTGCGCATTCGGTCGGATAGCCCAGCTAAATAGCAGGCGACCTATTTTGCCCTGAGAAGTCCGGTATGTATTGTGCTTACCTTCGGCCTGGAGACGATCGTGTGGGAGCGGTAAGATTGTTCCTCTTTTTCATGGCAGCAGTTTGTGTTTGTTCCTTGCCTTTTCTCCTTCATTTTTCGTTCGTTTTCTGTGTCTGTGTATGTGGGTATAGGCATGGCGGTCGGATTAGCCTGCGTTCCAGCCGCCGCTCACTTCCTGGTCTTCGTTGATACGTTCGTTCTGCGCATGCGCGCGTACGGCACAGGATTGAGGCTTGGTTCGCGCATGCACAGTGGCGGCAAAATGACGCTATTCGCGCATGTGCAGTAGCGGTGCACAGGACGCGGTGATGACGTCATTAAGGCGCCTTATTTAAACTTAGAAAATAGCCTGCAAGCTTTGGGAATGCTTGCAGGTTATTACGTGACTTCCCCTTGTCCAGGTTTTCTGCTGTGGAGGTAGGTGGCCTTCTGGGAAGAAGGGGGTGGGCGTGTGTGTGTGTGTTTGGTGCCCTCAGCCTTACTTATATGTCTTTGCAGCATTTATGGAAACCCCTAGAGATATGGACTCACCTCCGCCTGTATGTGGCCAGCCCTCTCATAATAGGTACTGTCTGGGGAGGAAGTAAGGGGGGGGGGGAGGGGTCCGGTATTAGTCAGTGTGTTATCTTTCCTTATCTGTATGTCTCTTCTATCTCTGTCTTAGCCCATCTAGATCAGAACAGCAACGCAGCTCAACGCACAGAGGAAGCGATTCTTCTAAGTCTTACCACCGGCACTCATATTCTAAGTCTAAACATCACGGCTCACCCTCAAGATCTGGGCGCCGTAGCGAGGATCGATCTCGCTCCTCCAGGGCTCATTCCAGCCACTCTGTTATTAATACTTGCTGGGGATGCAGATCGCAAGTTCCTATTGGGAAATCCCTGTGTGACCTCTGCTTTTCCAAAGCCTCTAGTGAGAGAGGGGGTACGGACCAGCAACTAAGATCCCTTGTGGAAAAAGTGGTGAAAGAATCCCTCAAGGGGATCGGGGCCAGTCAGACCCCTGTGCCTCAGTCAGAATCACCTCAGTCACCAGTCAGGGAGTCGCATGCTCAAGAGCTCTGGGAGTCCTCTTTAACAAGCCACCATTCAGCTGCTGCTTCAGACAGTGAATCTGAGGAAGATAGTCCCTGTGTGGGGTTTGACTTTGCCTTACTTTCCCCCTTGGTGAAGGCCATCAGAGAGGCTTTGAACTGGGAAGATGAGGTGGCTAATCCTTCCAAACAAAGGAAGTATTTCAAGCAACTTAAAAGGGAGCGTCTTAACTTTCCATTCCTGTCTGAACTTGGTGAGGTCATCACGGATGAATGGAGTAAAGTTGAGAAAAAGAATAGTATGCTCTCAAAAGTCCTAAGGTTATATCCCTTTAAGGAGGATGAGGTCAAGTATCTGGAATCAGCTCCACTCGTGGATGCAGCGGTGATGAGACTAGTAAAACATGTGACCCTTCCATTGGAGGATACAGTTTCATTCAAGGATGCCTTAGATAGGCGGATTGATTCCGATTTAAAGAGAGTCTACCTCACTGCTGGTATGGCATGCAAGCCAGCATTGGCTTTAGCGGCAATGTCCAAAACCATGGAAGTCTGGACAGACGGTGTGGATGATACTCTCAGAAACATTTCGGATGAAGTCGCTAAAAACTCTCCTATCCAGGAGTTACGGCTTGCTTCGGCTTTTCTGGGGGAGGCTTCGATTGACATCATCCGCCTAGTGTCCCAGGTCATGCTTTCAGCTGTAACCGCCAAACGGGCCCTTTGGCTCCGTCCCTGGCTGGCTGATCCAGCATCTAAACAGGTGTGGTGCCGTATCCCTTTCGAGGGTTCTTCCCTTTTTGGGAATAAATTGGATAATGCCATAACCCGGGCCACTGGTGGTAAGTCGGGGTTTCTTCCTCAGGATAGACGTTTAAAAAGCCAGAGGAGATTTTTTCCTAAAAAGCAGTATCAAGAGCAGGCCAGGGAGGCCCGTAGCTATAGACCGGGTCGGGAATATTCCAGATCATGGAAATCAAGGCAGTCATCCTTCAAGAAATCCGCCAAGAGCAGTGCGACAGGAGAGAGGGAACCAACCAAATCTTTTTGAGATTGGGCCCGCTCAGATAGGCCAGGTGGGGGCTCGTCTTCTACATTTTCGGCATGTCTGGGCGGCCTCAATCCAGGACTTCTGGACCGTCAGAACGGTCTCTTCAGGTCATTCTTGGACCTTCAGCAGGTCCCCAAGACTAAAGTATGTTCCAACTTAATTTCCAGCCACAGAAGAAAAAAGGCAGATCTTGTTGGCCTACGTGAAATCTTTATTGGCTCAAGGCGCTGCCGTACCCGTGCCAGACGATCAACGAGGGAGAGGAATTTGTTCTCCTCTTTTTATGGTCCAAAAGAAAAACGGTTCTTGGAGACCAGTCATAGACCTTACACATCTGAATCGTTTTATCAAGAAGGAAAGGTTCAAGATGGAAACCTTGTCTACAATACAACAGTCAGTCCAGTCAGGAGACTGGATGATTTCAATAGACCTAAAGGACGCTTACTTTCATGTCCCTGTGGCAGAAGATTTTCAGCAGTTTCTGCGATTTTCAGTAGGAAAACTACATCTCCAGTTCGTATGTCTCCCGTTCGGACTTTCAACGTCCCCCCGAGTGTTCTCAAAGGTGTTGTTGGCCGTAGTGGCTCTATTGAGAACCAAGGGAATTCGTCTTCACCACTATTTAGACGATCTTCTGCTGCTAGCCCAGGACAGAGACCGTCTGTTACTGCACAAGGGTCAGGTTATCTCCACTCTTCAAGAGTTCGGTTGGATCCTGAATCTAGAAAAGAGTCAGTTAATTCCTTCCCAGTCTCTTGTGTTCCTAGGCGCACTCTTCAACACAGTGAGGGGTACCATCTCATTACCCGAAGAGAAAGTAGTGGTAATTCGAGACAGAATTCGTCCGGCCCTCTCAGCCTCCCATCTTCCGGCTCTTCAGTGCCTGAGAATTATTGGCACCATGGTGGCCACGATTCCAATGGTGAAGTGGGCCCAATGGAAGATGAGACCGTTCCAAAAAGGGTTTCTTCACCAATGGCTAGGCAACAAGACGCAACCTATCCGGATCACATCTTCAATGAGAATCTCTCTGCTCTGGTAGCTTCGGAAGGAGAACCTATTCAATTGCCATTCCATTCTCCCCATCTCATGGGTAACAATAACTTCGGATGCCAGCAACAGGGGCTGGGGTGCCCACTGTTTGACGGAAGTAGCACAGGGCACCTGGGACTTTCCTTCCAGGAGGATGGTGTCGAATATTCTAGAATTGAGGGCAGCCTTCCAGGCGCTCCTAGCCTTTCGTCATCTGGTCTCAGGAACCTCGGTCCTACTCAGACTAGACAACACAACAGCAGTGGCATATATAAGGAGACAAGGAGGTACTTGGAGTCTGTCCCTTCTTCAGGAGGTAGAGCCAATCATGTCTTGGGCTCAGAAGAACCTGGTCAACATTACAGAAACTTATGTTCCAGGAACGCAGAACGTCCAAGCGGATTTTCTGTCTCGGGTCAGTCTGGACAACAACGAATGGTCCCTTCACGAAGAAGTTTTCAGGTGGATTCTAACGTTGTGGTTCTCCCCAGAGGTCGACCTATTTGCCTCCCCTTGCAACAAGAAACTGGCGAGGTATTATTCCAGGTTTCGGGATCCTCAGGCCTACGGAGTGGATGCGCTGACGGATCGATGGTGGTTCAACAAAGCTTACGCCTTTCCTCCAACTCCTATTATTCTACAGTTCCTGCGGAGACTCAAAACAGAAGCAGTAGAGGTGATAGCTGTAATACCTTATTGGCCCAACAGGCCATGGTTTCCGCTTCTAATGCTCCTCAGTGTCAGAGATCCGATTCCCTTACCTCTCAGACCCGATCTTCTATCCCAGGGCTCGAAGCTCCATCCCTGTCCGGCCCATCTATGTCTGAGGGTCTGGTTTTTGAGAGGGGAAGGTTAGAGGCTCTGGGTTGTCCAAAGGAGGCCATTCCTACGCTCATGAGTGCAAGGAGTAAAAGTACCAACCAGGTGTATGAGAGGATTTGGTCTAGATTCACAAGTCACTTGTCTTCCAGGTCTTGCTCCAGTGGTAATTTGACGGTTCAGGATGTTCTGGGTTTCTTACAGTCCAGACTAGACATTCCCCTATCTGTCAGCACTCTTCGTGTGCAAGTCTCGGCAATTTCGGCCTTTTCTGGAGTATCCTGGGCTAAACATCCCTTGGTTCAGCAATTTTTTAAAGGAGCAATTAGACTTAGACCACAGAGGAAACCTAGGTTCCCCAAGTGGGATTTACCGCTAGTTCTCGACTTCTTCTCTCATCTGGACAGAACACTTTCAGTCAAAGAATTGTCCCTAATGACATCTTTTTTGGTGGCCATATCCTCAGCAAAAAGAGTCTCTGAGATTCAGTCTTTAGGATCAAAGGAACCTTTCCTCACATTCTTCCCTGACAGAGTGGTCCTAGTGCCAATGCTGGGTTCGAACCCAAAGGTTACCTCAGTCTTTCACGAAAATCAGGACATTACCCTTCCTACCTTTAATTCTGCTGGGAGTCAGGATCTTCATCCTCTCGACATGGGAGTTATCTTGAAACGATACCTGGAGGCGACAGCTTCTTTCCGGCAATCAGATTATCTTTTTGTTCTTTTTCATGGTAAAAGCAAAGGCCTTAGGGCTTCAGTCAGATCCATCTCCACGTGGGTGGTTCAGGCGATCCAGTGGGCTTATAATGAGAAGGGCTTGGCTCCTCCTGAGGCGGTTACGGCACATTCCATGAGAAGTCTCTCTACTTCTTGGGCAGCTTCACGTCATGTGGCTCCTGAGGTTATCTGCAAGGCTGCCTCTTGGTCATCCATTCATACATTTATGGCTCACTATTGTGTTGAACCTGCCAGTTTATCTTCTGTTGATTTTGGTTTAAAGGTGCTGTCGGTGGACAGTGTTAAATAAATTTTTGTTCAGCATTTTTTGCCCACCCGAGTGTGTTTGGCGAGTTATTTCCCACACGTTGCTGCCATGGAGTCTGTCAGGAAAACGGAAAATTCCTATCAAAATACTTACCGTAATTTTCCTTTCCTGATGGACTCCATGGCAGCAGGAGTTCCCTCCCAAAATGGCTGGAGTAGGCTAGTTATCGAACACGGCCATGGGCAGGGAGCAAAGATTTATGGGAGTAGTGTCCTATAGGGTAGTGGAGGCGGGACTTAACCCACACATTGCTGCCATGGAGTCCGTCAGGAAAGGAAAATTACGGTAAGTATTTTTATAGGAATTTTCCGTTATCTCAGGGCTTCCACACAGACTGCAGGGGAGCCGTTTTGCAGGCACTTTACAGGCGCTATTTTAAGGCGCTTGAAAAACGCCCCAGTGGGAAAGGTGTCTAACTGTTAGATTTTATGAGATGAAGGGGAAAAAAATAAATAAATAATCGGCCTAACATATCGGCCCAAAATAATCGGCATCATATATCGGCCATCGGCCGTGACAATTTCTAAATATCGGTATCGGCATCAGCCAGAGAAAAACCCATATCGGTCGACCTCTAATTATGAGTTTTGAAATTGCTTAAATAATGCATTACAATTTAACTAAACTAAAATGGGACCAAAACTAAAATATCATTTTAGTCAAAAGACTAAAACTAAATTGAAAATTTGCAGCCAAAATTAACACTGCTCCCTCCAACCACTGAAACGCAAACTGGGGATTATTAGAACTCTGCAACATCAGGCAGAGATGGAAACAATCACAAAGTCTATAGACAAAGAACACACAAATTGGATTTTGGTTAAAATGTCCAAACAAAGTAATAAAGTCAACCTGTATGTACAGGGGTTGGCAGTGACTCTACCTTTGACTCTACTTTTTAAGGTGATGATGGGGACTGTAGAATACCAAGATATAGTGCCGCCACCATCCTTTACTATTGGCATAAGACAATCCTAGTCATAGGTTTAGTATGGTGTTCGCCACATGTAAACACGTCTGGTGGTCTTCCATTGATGGATAGTCCATGTTTTATGGGTATTGTACCACTCTGTCCTCTTCTGAGCATTCATATTGGTCCGTGGAAGTTGCAGCTCTCCCGTGAATATTTTTCTAACGGAATTCCGTCTGCACAGTTTTTGTTGGACATTGGACAGGCTTTGGAAGACTGAGATTGAGC
Source organism: Lithobates pipiens (assembly GCF_037356315.1). Lineage (NCBI taxonomy): Eukaryota > Metazoa > Chordata > Amphibia > Anura > Ranidae > Lithobates > Lithobates pipiens. The sequence goes on from NW_027507784.1 coordinate 52,817,910, forward strand.
TTTGCAGTCACTTTTGAAGCAGTGTTTTTTTTTTATTCTGGGTCACAATCCTGTGCAATGTCATTTTGTCTCATTCGGTCAGCTGACCATTTTAACTGTGCTTATGCTGGTCAGACAATGTTTTCCAGAAACTGTATATGCTGTCATAACCTTTGATACTGTACCTTGTGACACCGCAAATAAATTGGCAACTTTAGTCACAGAGGCATTAGCTAAGTGGGCACCAACAATTTGCCCTCTTTGAAACTCAGTAAGCTCTGACACGACTCAGTATTAATAGCAGAGCATGTAGTGAATGATGAAAGTGAGGCTTCACACTTATTAGCTAGGTGTCTCATCACACAGCGGAAGCAAAAGAATGTGAGGAAAGGGGGTTTCAAGCCCCCCAGTGATTGATTTCAATGGGGAAGGTTGTGATAGGCCAAAAAAGGTCAGCTGATTGTGAATGTTCTGGAAGTTTTGGGGGGGTCCTCTAGGATAGGTCATTTAAGGTCACCTGACCCCCCGAACATTCCAAAAAATCCCAGGACCCCTATTTAAGCAGGAGGCTTGGGGGGTCTTTGCCGGTCACCAGAGGGATATTTGAAGAGTGCACTGATTTTGGCTGATTTTGTTTACAGTTTTAAAGTATTTATTGATTAAAAGAGTTACGTTGAATTGTTAATTGTTTATATTTGTGAAAACCAGTAAACAAGGCCGCATTGGCAAGGTCATTATTAATGGCATGTCGTTACTTTCACACATGCAAATCATGGAGTGTTTCTATATTTTTGTCCAACCTCTGTAGCTGGAGTGTTAGAATAACTCAAAAGGCTCTTTAACAAACATATCATACATGTGTCTTATTGGCCAAGCAACACACTGAGACTGAAACTTGTACATCCAAAATACACAACACCCAAACACTAGTGAAGTGACTTTGAATATGTATGGTAGTGAGGAATACAACGAGTGGTACGTTGGGGAGACAAAGCAAGTTCTTCATAACAAATGGGCCCACACAGTAGAGCAAATTCTACAGGTCTTCTACTGTACACTGTAAGTTTTGTTATACCTTATGGAAAAGATTATTTTGAGGACACTGAGGTGCTGATTTTTGCAAAGAGAGGACAACTAGTTTGCAAGAGGTGTGAAAGATGCCATGTCAAACTAGAACAACCATCACTGAACACTGGTGGGAGCCTTCGGCACCATCTGTCATTCACAAATAATGCAGTTTTACCATCTCTACCCTGACGTTTTGACAACAATTATCACCTGCAGTAATTTTAAATCAAAGAATTAATACGTATTAAGCTTTCTGGACACCCAGAATGGAATAATGTCACTAGAATGGGGTGGCTCCACAATTGTCACAGTTCCAATCCTATCCTTTGACAATAACATCTGCTTTTCCATGGTTATTAGACAAAGGTGTTGGTCGTACCAGTGTCAATATAAATGCTGGGGTATTTTCCCAACACCAAAAAAACTGACCTGGCTTGGAAATACCATAAAATGTCTTCAACATTAAAGAACAAGTTCAGGTTAATCCTATTAACTACTACTAGATATATGACTAGACAAAACTGTATGGTATAACATGCTTTGCGACTATTAAGAACATCAAAATATATATGTTATTGACCCAATCTAATATGTTGTTTGCTTTTTAGAACAATAAAACGGTTACCTTTGTTGGAAAGTAACGGCTGGTTTTGAATTGTTTCAGAGTTGAGGACATTGTGACAGTTGCAAAGAATAAGATGATGGACCAGAACAGAACATCAGGTACATAGGGACCCTCGTGTCCACAGGCTGTACCCATAAAGTCTCCTTTAAAATGATGGCATGCCTGGTGAAGAAAATACAACATAAGAAACACTGGTATTTCTTAAGGCAATTGCAATCAACATTCAATTACTCAATTACAATATGACTTGGTAACAATTGTATATGCTATTTTTAGTTTTTTGCTATTTTTTACACACGCAATTTGAGTTGCTCTTTAAAAAAAGTGGTCTGGACTGCTCTTGCTGAAGTTTTACTGCTGGATACAATATGAGGCTTATTTCTAAAATAGAATCTCAATCAGACAGGAACTATAAAACACAGCCACAATCTAGAAAGAGAGAGTAAACAGATGACTCCGAATTTCAGATTTACTCCTACAACTGTAATGATATGCTGATTACACCCTAGCAATAAAAGGGAAGCAGAGCTTATGATAAGCCTTGCAAGTGAAAGAAAAGCTGTTAGATTTCAGTATGTATCCTGAACAGCTGGAAGCAAATGTTTTAGAGGAAATACAAGCTTTTAGATACATTTTAGAATATCTTGGCAAAGCCATCTGTCACGCATCAGCAGAAATCCTTTTTGTTTTGTGATGGCTCCTGCAGAAACCTATTTCGGTGGCTTGGTTTTAATTTTATTTGACAAAGCAAGTCACTCTCGTGGCTTGTTGGCTATACTGCATTGTTCTGATTTAAAGTCCAACTGAAGTCACAGAAATATTTAACCACATGCTGACCAGTGCACGATGATATACGTCGGCACAATGGCACGGCTGGGCAAATGCCCGTACAGGTACATCCCCTTACAATCACGGTATTGTGGGCGTGCGCGCAACAGCCGGTACGTGCCCATGCCCACCATGAGCTCTGTGACCCTGCCTGTGGGTCCCGCTGACTCGATGTCTGCCGGGAGCTCGCGATCGTGTCAACAAAGTGTAAACATGTAAACAAGGCATTTCCCTGTTCTGCCTAGTGGCTTGACAGGGATATACTGCTCTCTGTCATCAGGAGCAGTGATCGCTGTTATGTCAATGGTAGCCCATCCCCCCACAGTTAGAATCACTCCCTAGGACACATTTAACCCCTTGATCACCCCCTAGAGTTTAACCCCTTCACTGCCAGCGTCATTTACACTGTAATCAGTGCATTTTTATAGCACTGATTGCTGAATAAATGACAATGGTCCCAAAATAATGTCCGATGTGTCCTCCATAATGTCGCAATCACGATAAAAATCACAGATCGCTGCCATTACTAATTTTAAAAAAAATTTATAATAAAAATGCCGTAAATCTATTCCCTATTATGTAGACGCGATAACTTTTGCACAAACCAATCAATACGCTTATTGTGATTATTTTTACCAAGAATATGTAGAAGAATACATATCGGCCTAAACTCACAAAGAAATTTTTTAAATATATTTTTGGGAATATTTATTATAACAAAAAAGTAAAAAATATTGCTTTATTTTCAAAATTGTCACTTTTTTTTGTTTATAGCGCAAAAAATAAAAACCGCAGAGGTGATTAAATACCACCAAAGGAATGCTCTATTTGTGGAAAAAAAAGGACATTAATTCTGTTTGGGTGAAACATCGCACGACCGCGCAATTGTCAGTTAAAGTGACGCAGTGCCGTATCGCAAAAAAGTGCTCTGGTCGGGAAGGGGGTAAATCCTTCCGGGGCTGAAGTGGTTAAAGTCAGGCAGGTATTGTACTACCAACTTCCTGTTACAGCAGCGCTGGACCCAGTGCTCAGTAAAAGACCTGGTCTGACAACACCCACCCCCTACCCCTGCAGGAGATGCAGGGTTAGCAGGAAACTTGCAAGCAGTTTTGGGGGTTATTGAAAGGAATACAGGAACATGTCCAAATACCTATATGCAGATTCTACTATTAGATTTCAAAGTTGAAGGCCAGCTACAGAACCATTAGTCATATAGGCAAAATGACTGCATCTGGTTGGTAAACGATTTGAAATCATGCATGAATGTAGTAACAGCGGACCAGAACTATGAAAGCAGTGCCCAAAAAAAGGCAAGCAGAGAGAAAGGGACTAGCCACCATTGTTGTCTATGGTCTCCAGTCAGCTGATCCTTTCCCCATTACTGCGCTGCCAAGCATTGTTCTGCACTGTGTACCTTTGTAGAGGCAGCCACCCTGGTAGAGGCAGGGGCTTTGCTTCCTCTTCACTTCTTTTACTGTATTACGATTGATTCATGCCATTGTTTGTGAGCATATACCCATATTTATTTTAACAAATACATTGTTGCAAAGGTAAATGCACTAGGCTGGTGCGCCCTCTGTTCTTTATCATTAAGAATCTCACATTGGGTTTCCCCGGCCTGATATGAGTGGCTGCACAGCTTATGCGGAAGTCAAAACCAGTTAAAAATTGGTGACTGTATGCAGCCACACTTTCCTCTCGAGCACAGGAGATTTGGTTTTTCTTCTGCTGCACAGACATCTAGACATATTCGGACAAATTTTTTGTTATTCGGAGATTCGCATTATATCCGAATACCCAAATTACAATATAAACAAATTTTACTGAATTCTCTGAATAACATAATGAATGACGGAAATTCGAACTGAAATTCAAATAGAATTTTACATTGAACTCCAGTCGAATTCTAACTACACATAATGCTGAAATGTAAGACTGTGTGTGTTATTAACCCCCCTGGCGGTATTCCTGAGTCTGGCTCAGGGTAAAAATTTAGTACCATTAGCGGTAACCCCGAGCCAGACTCGGGACCGCATCGCTGGATCCAAGAAGAGCTTACTTACCCTGTCCCCTGGATCCGACGATGTCCCCCCGCTGTACGAGCGAGCCGTCCTCTGCTCGATCTATCACATCGCCGGGCTCCGTTCCCTGCAAGCGTTGCGACGCATGGGGATGGAGAACGGCGACAAATTCAAAAAGTAAAACACACACATTACATACAGTATAATGTAATCTTACAGATTACATTGCTGTATGTAATTATTTCACATCCCCTTTGTCCCTAGTGGTTTTTCCAGTGCCCTGCATGCAGTTTTATATTATAAAAACTGGTCTTTATGCCTGAAAACTGGAGATTCTCCATAGCAACCAAAACTGTCCCTTTACATCAAAAATGGTTTTAGACCAGCTAGAAAACAGCGATAATAAATTAGAATCACTCGCAGAATTGAGCGATAATGATTTGTGGGGAAATCCGTCATCAAATACTGAAAAGTAATGACAGCGACAATTCTGCAACTGAGCAAATTTCTGTGTTTTTGATTTGATTACATTATTGAATATTTTTTATTATTGTTAGATTATTATTTGGTATAATTATTTATAGTTATTTATTATATTATAATTTATAATTTCATTTTTCAAACTTTATCACATCCGGGATGTCTACTAGACTCTGGTTTGGAAGGGAGTTATTCCTAAGAATTACAGGCCTACAATATAAAACACCAAATTTTCATGCAAAATAATTGTACCACTTTCAGCACCTAAAATCTGAAATAATCATACCACCAGGGAAGTTAAAGTGGTTGTAAACCCTTACAACACACTTTGACCTACAGGTAAGCCTAGATCCAAGGAGATATTTGCCGAAAGACAGGCACCACTGTCTACGGCGCATGCGCCGTAGACAGTGGCGTGCAGGCGCACTGAGTGCGGCACCCATCAATGGCGATATGCCACGCGTGGCGGCTCCCATAAGCATGCACGGGAGTGACGTCATCGCGGCTTCGCCGAATGACAGCAGCGGAGTGGCAAGACCCACCGAGAAGATGGATGTGCCGGACTACAGGGGACAGCGGTGACTTCGCTGGCTCCTGTGTCAGGTAAGTGACACATAATGGGCTACTATGCAATGCATAGTAGTCCATTATGCTTTACCTTTGCAGGGAATGAAAGAGGAAGTAAACTCATCAGGGTTTACTTCCTCTTTAACCACTTGCAGACCGGACCATTTTGCTGGTCAAAGACCAGACCACTTTTTGCGATTCGGCACTGCGTCGCTTTAACTGACAATTGTGCGGTCGCGCGACGTGGCTCTCAAACAAAATTGACGTCCTTTTTTTCCCACAAATAGAGCTTTCTTTTGGTGGTATTTGATCACCCCTGCGGTTTTTATTTTTTGCGCTATAAACAAAAATAGAGCGACAATTTTGAAAAAAACGCATTATTTTTTACTTTTTGTTATAATAAATATCCCCCAAAAATATATAAAAAAAAAATGTTTCCCTCAGTTTAGGCCGATACGTATTCTTCTACATATTTTTGGTAAAAAAAATCGCAATAAGCGATTATTGATTGGTTTGCGCAAAAGTTATAGCGTTTACAAAATAGGGATAGTTTTATAGCATTTTTATTAATTATTTTTTATTTTTTTACTAGTAATGGCGGCGATCAGCGATTTTTATTGTGACTGCGACATTGTGGGGGACCCATCAGACATTTTTGACACATTTTTGGGACCATTGTCATTTATACAGTAATCACTGCTATATAAATGCAGTGATTCCTGTGTAAATGACACTGGCAGTGAAGGGTTAACCGGGGGGGCAGTGTAGGGGTTAAGTGTTCTTAGGGGTGTGTTACTAACTGTGGGGGGGTTGGGCTTTCATTTAGTGAACACTGATCTCTGCTCCAATCACATGGAGCAGAGATCAGAGTCACTAGTTGCTGGGCAGAATGGAGAAATGCTGTTTACATGGCATTTCCTCCATTCGGCCACTCCGTGAGACGATCGCGGGGATGCCCGTGGTGATCGAGTCCACGGGTCCCACGACCGGACTCACGGGGGTCCCGAGCAGCGTGGGAGCGCACCGCCGGCGGCGCGCTCCTGATGGCAGGGTGGCATTGAATATTGGACGTACCTGTACGCCAATATGCCTGCCCGTGACATTCTGTCGACGTACATCGTCGTGCGCTGGTCGGGAAGTGGTTAAAGTACCATTTCGAAATAATGCTGTTTTTGTTAAGCCAAAGGTTATTAAAGAGTCATTGTAATCATTTGAGGAAGATCTTTCTTTTGTTTGTTCACTTTTCTGTATCCAAATCAAAAACAATATAACATTTTCGTTTCAACAGATTAGACAATGTATCGATTTGAACGTTTCGAAACAAAAAAATCGGTAAATTCAAAGAAAATTTGAAAATTCTGACTACGAATTCTGAATACGAATTGAATATGAATTGAATGAATCAACCAAATTGAACTAAACAAAATAACTAGATTAATGAATCAAAACAAAACAAATTTTTTCGTCATGCACATTTCTAATGACATCCCTGAAATTCATTTAAATGTAACTTCTCCCCATAATATCCATAACAAGCAAATCAGTCTGACATCCCACTTTAACCTCCCTGGCGGTTTTCCCGAGTGTGGCTCGGGGTTAAATTTCAGTACCATTAGCGATAACCCCGAGCCACACTCGGGATTGCATTGCAGGATCCTGGTGCAGGTTACTTACATTGTCCCCAGGATCCTGCGATGTCCCCCCGCTGTGTCCATGGGTTCTGTCCTCAGCCCGATGCCTCTGTGTGCCGGGCTCCATTCCCTGCGATCGTCGCAATGCATGGGGGCGGAGACTGGCGGCAAATTCAAAAAATTGAAAAATCATAATACATACAGTACACTGTAATCTTACAGATTACATTACTGTATGAAATTATTTCACATCCCTTTTGTCCCCAGTGCTTTGTCCAGTGCCTTGCAGGCAGTTTTCTATTATATATACTGTTTTTTCTGCCTGGAAACTGGAGATTGTCCGTAGCGACCAAAAAGTATCCCTTTACGTCAAAAGTGGTTTTAGAGCAGCTAGAAAACAGCGAAAGTAAATTAGAACACTTGCAGATTTGTGCGTTAGTGAATCGTGGGGAAATTAATTTTATTATTATTTTATTATTATTTTTTATTATTATTTATATTAATTATATTATAATTTATGATTTTGTTTTTCAAACTTTATCATACCCGGGATATCTACTAGACTCTTGTTTGGACAGATTTAAGTTTGTTATTGCTAAGAATTACAGACCTACAATATAAAACGCCAAATTTCTATGCAAAATAATTGTACCACTTTAAGACGCAAAAATCTGACACAATCATACCACCAGGGAGGTTAACTTGTTAAAACAACAATTTGCTCTTAGCATCAACTTTTACTGTGGATTACAGATGCACCCATAATGTCTATACGTTTCCATAAAGTACCTTCAAATTCTGCACACTAACCCTAGAGACCACTCAGATTTCCATTTTCAAGTTATATTACAAGAACAAAACTGGGTTCTATTTACACAAAAATAATCTGACATGGTCTAGTATAATGGTGTTGTTTTACCAAAACTGGAGAGTGCAAAATCAGGTGCAGCTGTGCATGGTAGCCAACCAGCTGATAACTTCAGTTTGTTCAATTAAGCTTTGATATAAAAAAAATGGAAGCTGATTGGTTTCTATGCAAAGCTGCACCAAACTTTGCAGTCTCCAATTTTAGTAAATCAACCCCAAAGTCTTTATATCAAGACATTTCTAAAAAAAAAAATGCCCACTTACAGAGACAGTCAGGTTATTCCACGGTATCTCTGATGCTGTAATATTATGTTTCTCCCAATATTTTAAGGTACCATTGCTCGGGTTACTGGGCTCGATACAGCTGCACCTAAATGACACAAGAACAAGACAAGATCTTTGGGAGATAGTATCAATTAAGCAACAACAGTAAAACATCAACTTCCTCATACTATTATTATAATGTATAATTAAATATGTGTGCTGAATACAGTTTATTTTTTTATGTCATAACAGCCAATGTGTGGACCAGTTAATTCTTTCTGATGCTTATGGTCATCTTATCTTTAATCTGGAAATCCTAAACATTACAGTGGTGGTTTAATGTTGGGTGATCACAATTAAGTTGAATCACTCAACAGTTTCTTATAACTCTGGGGATCTTCAAAGTTAGATTTCTCTTTGGCAGATTAAAGTAGAACTATAGACAAAAAGTTTTTTTTCAAAAATGTGGATATAGTAAGGGAGGGTTATAACCCCTGTCAGATTTATTTTCGCCATCTGTGTCCCATAGTGGAGATTTCCCTTCCTGTCCCATAGTCAAACAGGAAGTAAGAGAAAATCGCTGAAATTTAAGGGAATTCCTTGCCCCCCCTCCCCCCAATGGTAACCAGAACTATTGTCCCTATTGGAAGATGTTTCTTCTATTACTTTTCTGGGGACAACTCAAAATTTGGGATTTTCTTTTACTTTCAATGATAATGGTAAACAGGACAAATAGAAAGGGTGAGTCTCCTCTATTCCTCACACTTGCCGCAAAATCACATACCTGTACGTGATTTTGACGCAAGTGGTTGTACCAGGGTGATGCCTGCACCTGCAGGTATCACCTCAGTAACGTTTTTTAGAACCAACGGTCAGCTTTCTTGTAATGACAAACAATGCGGCTAAGTAGCCACTCAGCTGTTATTACAAACCGCATGAGGGGACAACCCCCCTCCCGCCACCTTCCGCTGCTCCATCATGGGCACCCAAGCGACCAGCCGGCATGTCCGCCAGCTGGCCGAGACCCGAACAAAGCCAAAATCAGCTTTGATCGGGGCTCGAATGTAGTAACCTGGAAGCAGTGTCATAACATCTGAAAGGTTACAGTTTTAAAAATTTGAATGTATTCAAAAATGACGATCTTTGTGTTTTGAATGCTTTCAAGAGCAGAGAAAAGGTTTGGGGTCTTATAGACTCCAGAATTCTCCATAAAGAGTACCTGTCACTGCCTATTACTGTCACAAGGGATGTTTATATTCCTTCTGACAGCAATTAAAGTGATCAGAAATAAATAAATTAAAGGGACAGTGAAAAAAAATAAAATAAAAAATAAGAAAAAAAATTAAGCGCCCTATCCCGTTCTGCTCATGCGCTAAAGTTAACGCATACACAAGTCACACCCACAAATGTAAACGGTGTTCAAACCACACATGTGAGGTATCACAAGATTCATTAGAGCAAGAGCAACACTTCTAACTCAAGACCTCCCCTGTAACTCTAAACAATTAACATGTAAAAATGTTTAAAGCGTCACCTATGCAGATTTTTAAGTACTGTAGTTTGTCGCCATTCCACGATCACGCGCAATTTTAAAGTATGACATGTTAAGTATCTATTTACTCAGCATAACATAATCTTTCACATTATAGAAAAAAAATTGTTGCTAACTTTACCATTTCATTTTTTTTTCATTCATTAAAGTGTATTTTGTTCCAAAAAAATTTTTTTATTTGAAAGACCGCTGCACAGAGTGTGACATAAAATATTGCAACAACCGCCATTTTATTCTCTAGGGTCTCTGGCAAAAAAAAAAAGTTTGGTTGTTCTAAGTAATTTTCTATAAAAAAAATACTGATTTTAACCTGTAAGCAATAAATGTCAGAAAAAGGCCCAGTCTTCAATTGGTTAAGACCGCACATCTGAATCTCCTGCACAGACAGCAATAAAACCTGAGAGGTGTTCTATTACCTCTCCACTTTACCCAAAACTGAAAAAAAAGTTTTGCCTTCAGTTATACTTTAAGTATCTACCCATCTTACTAGGCCACAGCAAAATGTAACTCTTTCACATATAAAATTTCTAATTATCACTGAGAATATATGAAGCTTGTAATACAAGTCTGCCAACAAACAGACATATAAAACTGAGGTACCAGGTTTTGACACTCCTTGGCAATCTAAACTGAGCATAGTAGAAATCTGCCTCAAAGATGCCCTATCCCTTTGGGCATTAATGACAAAGTGACAGGTTCTTTAAAAAAAAAAAAAATCCTACCCTCTGATACTCACCTTTGGCCCACTCCCATGCAGCTTTGTTTCTACCTCAAGGTATATCTAGTGTTTTCCCTTATTGTTGCAATTTTTTTATTAACTTTAGTAGTCTATGTCTCTAGATGTACTAAATATTTTGACGTGCATGGGAAAAGTAACAGAGTCTCTTTAAAGCCCTACCCCATGTTCTCTCACCACAAGATTAGAACTGCAATAGCATGAAGGAGAAGATGGGGAAAGTTGGTCCCTTCTGTCACAAGACCTTCTCCCTGGCGGTACACTGAGCTGCGCTCACCCATGCGCAGGAGTGATGGCACCAATCAAGTAGCCGAAGGCAGACCAAGAGAAGATGGAATTGCCTGTGACCAGTGGCAGCGTTGGAGGGCAATGTCTGACAGATAAGTCTGCCATAATGTGTTAATATGCAGGAAAAATTTGCACATTATGGCTAACAACTCCATGGGGCCTATTTTTATTTGTTTTTTTAAAGCTTAATTCCGCTTTCATTTAAGTATAATTCTACTTTTATTGCCTCATTGTACCATGAAGTGGAATTCATGGAATTAAACTTAAAAAGAATTAAAGGCAAAACTTTTTTTTTTCATTTTCAAGGGGAGGTTATAAAACCTATAATTTATTTATTTATTGCCACCCCAATGGGGATATTTCCCTTCCCCTTTCCCTTCACTTCCTGCCCCGTAGCTAAAACAGAAAATTAAGAGAAATTCCTCAACAGTGAGACGATTCCTGGTTGTCACCAGAACTAGTGTCCCCCATTGGAAGATTTCCCCTGCTCTAGTGATAATACAAAAATTTTAATTTTCTTTCAGTTTCACTCTGATAACAGTAAACAGGACAAATAGATAAGGTGAAACCACCAATTTCCAAATTCTGTCCTGCTCACGTGTATACTTTAATCAACCCAGGTACTGCATAAACATTAATAGTGAAATTACAACATAGAATATACACTATCATTTTAGACTACTGAAGCTCAGTTAAAAAACTTGCATGTGTTTGTTGACCAATGGAAAATCAATGGTCACAAATTGTTTCTGAATTTTTTTAGTGTTTATCAAAATCAGTTAAACCACATAAAATGTATTTCTCTGCATTAACAAGAAACTATTATAATTGTTTTCTATCTACAGTAAATTATTTTTCAGGCAGTAATTGATTGATATAAATCTTGTAATAGCCATTCTATCTATCTATCTATCTATCTAATCTATCTATCTATCTATCTATCTGCACAGACATCTCTTAAACACAAATAAATATACCAGAAAGTCAGGAAGTGTCGTAAAATGCATTACATTTTGGCCCCCTTGAGATGTTTATCTCAAGGTCCCCTTTGAGATATTTGTAGGCCCCCCTTGAGATCTTTGCTGCTGTTGAGGTACCTTACCGCACACTTATTAACATGTAATGCAAGTGCATTAAAATGTATGTAAATCCTAACAAATAACTTCTCTGTCCTTATCTTAGGACCACAGAATGGTTCGCCTATGTTGTAGAGATAGGAAAGTAGGTGAGTATGAGTAGTTTGGGCAGTTCTGACAAGACCCAGTCCACAAAAATGCTGTGTATTGTCTGCCCACAACTAGACTAAGATTTCCAACAGATTAATAGATATTTTTTTTGTACTTAGAGCGTCTTTAAAGGGATACAGCACCGGGAAATGTGCATGTAAATTAGAGTGTGTCTTTTATTTTTTGCCTCAGTACACTTTAAGGCAGTTCATTTTGAATGAGCTTCCAAATCATGTCAATGGCATAAAATAAATGAATATGACTCTTTTTTTAATGCAGCACACAATAATGAGCAGCACGAGCATTATCGTATGCTGTGGTGCGAATGCTTTGCCTGCTACTGTATTTGTGTGCTACTCTTAATGTATGGCACTGAACGCAGAAGCTTCTGTGTGTTGGTAATGTATGAAACAAAAGTTACTGTAATACATGAGATTAAAGGGACTTGCGTCTTAATTTTTTGATATACTGGTGTACTACTGGAAAAAAAATCAAACTTGACCCATTCTACAATAATGGAAATGTTGGAATTGTACCAACATTTTTAGTGATTAATTAAATTTAACAATGAAAAAATCTAAAAGATTTTCACAACTCCAGCTTTTAGGACTCAATTAATCAGTAATCTAAGAAAATATGGAAACTAGTGAGAGTTCACTCTACAGGTTTCTAATTATCTCCCTTGCTGGAATTCATAACTAATAGGAAAAGGAGACTGTACTTACGAATACTGTGTTAGAAGTTCCAAATTATTATTCATGTTGATTGGATGTTTCTCACCTAGTTGCAACAGCTTCTCTAAGGCCTCGTAAATGAAAATGATGCAGATGAGTGCCGCAAATGCTTCCTCGGTAAACCGTGTAATGTAACACACCAGGGAACTTGCATCGGTGGCAACCAGGACAATGCAATTGAAGGCCGTCCACAGGCCTATGCTTGCCCTTAATGAGAGATACGACAGTCCATAATCCCTGTATAAAGAAAAGCATTTACATGACAGGCTTACAGTCAGGTTTTTCTTTGGTTCTTTTCACATCTAAGCATTCCTCAAAAAACACTTTTCATGCTACCAGTGCCACACAGTGCTAATGTCACCCCAGGCCAGCAGTCGTGTTGTTCCCTGTGTGACAAACGAGCCAAAATGCGCAGTGAAAAAAAACATGCAAAGCTTGATGCCCAAAATGGTGGCAGTGCTTCTTTGGCATATTTATCATGTGTAAGGCACCCCATTTAAATAAATAGGCTGCCCTATGTGTAGCAAAAAAGCATGCAAAAAAAGTGTGCCAAAAACTGTGCTTTCGCGCAATGCCGGGAAGTGAATGGGGTTTAAAAAATGTACATTGTAAATACACACCCACACCCAGGGCATTACCTGCTTTCCCAGCACTTTATTTTTCATCCTGGAATTATGTAGTAATTCTGGCCAATTCTGATATGTAAAATCCAGTACAGAACAAACTCCCCATAGAACTGAATGGAGAGTGAGCAACACATGCAAAGACTGGGCTCATAAGACAATTGGCCCTGTGGCCCCATGGGTGAAAGCTTACTGTATTGGGGACAGGTGAGAATACGATTGGCAGGGGAAGCTTTAATATAAGTACTTTGGTGCAATTATACATTAACCATTTCATAAAGATACTAAAAGGGGCAATATAGGTGTTTAGGTAAAAATGTTATTAAACCAATATTATGTATATATAAAGAGAAATTTGAACAAGTTTATAAGAGAACATGGCGTGTTCAATAAAATGTATCCTACCGTAATATTCAATGTACTCTATACTTACTTGCAAAATTTAAACAATATCTTCTCAAACACCAGCACTGGTCCCGTACTCCCCAGAATAGTAAGAGGCTGTCCCCCGAACAAGGAAAAGGCTATCCCTGTCATTGAGGCTCCAAATAGAGACTCTATTGCACTCTAGACAAAATAAAAGTATGTGTTCAATGTTCAACATAGCGCATTCAACTTGTGTTGTATTATTGTATGTCATAACAACATTATCATTATGTACAACACCTACTATACGGCCTTCAGTTGCTTCTCCGAGAAGACCTCCGAATGTGATGACAGGTGACATGCATGCACAGTAAAGGAACAGGAATGAAGCTAAACATTGCAAACTAAATGCATCCCTGAAGTCACTCCAGAAAAAAGGAGCTTTCCTCTTGATATCCAGGATCAGACCCCCACAAAACCTAGAAGGAAGACAATAGTAATATGTTAAAGTGGACTTTTTAAAAAAAACATCTGAAAAGACTAAGGAGGTTCTACAAAACAGATTTAAAATGAAGCTGTGCATTACCCAGGCAAAGCAGCATAATCATTTTAATCCTGCTCCCATTCCTGTCCACCCCTACTGCTTTATTTGCCTGTGGAAGTGGGTTGACATATCCAGGGTATAAAGAAACATGTGACGCCCATGCCTCTCACATCAGTGCTTGGTAAATGGTTACTCTTACACAAAGTGCTGTAGAATGGTGTCGCGGAGAGGATGTCGGGTAAAAGCAATAGGTTTACTTAAAGGGGAAGTATGGCCAAAGATTTTTTGGCTATACTTCTCCTATGGGTCACAGGCATGCATATGGCTGGGATCCTGTCCAGAGGTCTGGTTCAGCCTCTCAGCGAGCTGCTGAGAGCCCAAGCCAGCTGCTTCCAACCCCTATACCGCCCAGTGCTCCAGTAAGAGCTGTGGGGCAGAGCAGAGAGCCAGTAATTGACAGTCACTGGCTCTCTGCAGGCTGAGGACTGATAGCTGAATGATCAACGATGTTTGATCACTCAGTTCTTGGTCTTAGAGGCAACGGTAAACAGCTTCAGCCTGGATTTATGCTGCAACCATCTAGGTGAGTATGATTTTTGTTCTTTTTTGCAATTTCCAAACTTCTCTTTTAATTGTCAGGTACTGCAATTCCTTATACTTACTTTCCCTTTCCCACTTGGAGCTAAGCACTCTCTTCCAACCTCGTATGAAAGTGTTGGGTGCTCTTACAGCCAACCACCAGAACAGGAGTGAGTTATACCAGGAATTGTTGGGAAGTTCTCTTAATTTTTTACACATTATTTACATTTACAATGTAATTATGACCAAACAAATACAATAAAGGGAATCATTGAAAAATATATTTCCCCAACTACCCAGAGCAGCGGTCAAAGGTAACTCAGGTATCAACTGTTACTGGGCTTATAGTTACGGGTGGGGGGGGTCCAACTCCGAACCTGACAAAGAAATGCTCATCTCTCTCCATACGTGTTATACTAACAGAAGCATCACAATGGCGTTTATTAAGTAAAAGATGCTTTCATGCTTACAGATTAATTTTATTGTATGAGGCATTTGTGTGTATACTAGTTATTTTAGTTAGGAGTTGTTGTAGATCCCGGGTTCACATGCTAAACTGGGAAAAAAGAGACATATCAATTCCCTACAGAGTAGTTATTGAAAACTGCAGAATATCAACTGACCTTCCAGTTCTTTGTAGTTCAGGTCCACTGTGTCCCCCATGTTCTTCCGGTTCTCCTAGTGCTGCTGTTCCATTAGGCACCCCCGGAGTTTTACGCTTTTCCTGAAATACATAGTATGGAAGTAAAAGCGTTGTTTCTAAATTGATAATGCTATAATAGTGAGATAAAATCAACCCCTTGAAAAAGTCACGTGACATGTGACGTAACCCATCGGGAGGAGCCAAGTGAAAACATCTAGTGTGTCTGTCAAAGAGCACAGCTGATGCGGTGTGAGAATTTTGCACTTGTTTGCATTAAGCTTTGATTGATCTAAACAAATGTGAGTGGATTTGTTTGTTCTCTACAAACCCTTTATTTTAGTGTTTATCATTGCGCAATGATGCATCTCTCTTGTTTTTATGTGACCAACTTCAAATGATGATTAACATCAAGAGGAGCGGCAAGAGAAATTAGCTGACTACACCCATATGAACTGAGAGAAAAGCCGGAGCAGCTATTTGGACTTATTATTGGTGCATCATTGTGGTTGTTTTTGACAATCACTTGCTGTATATATTCTGATTTTGTGGGTTATTCCCGCAGACATTTATCCCGATATATAGGGGCCGATGTGGGAGAGATCTGGAGGTGTATGTACACTTAATGAATTTTGCCTTATTGGTGATAGATTGTTCTGTGTATGTTTCCAGCTGCATTCACATTATTTATACTGATCACTTACATGGCTATTTAGCCCTAGTACACTGCTTTTTTCTTTATAGTAGATTGATCTCAGATCACAGTTTTTTTTTCTAATAGAAGGTTGATTTTAGCTCACTATTATATCATTGTCACTTATATCTAACACTTTAGAATGGTTGCAGCTTAAATTATTTAGGTATCTTTTATTAATATATATTTAATTAGACATATCAGCGCTTTAGTATTATTCTATACACATTGTTTCTAATTTATATTTGTCGTAATATAAAAGTACATGGGCACAAAGCAAACAGTTAAAAGCCTAAAACAAGGTCATTTAAAGCCCTGGGCGAAGATACCAAGCATCCCCCCCCCACCAATGTGCACACCCCTGATCATCTTCTACACTTGGGATCTCATTTCCAGATGCCATGAGGCTTGTTTTGGTGTCACTGCACCATTCGAGGTCCACCAATCAGGTTATACATGGATTTGGAAGTGCACAATGACAATGTAGGATCTTCCAGCTGTGTGTCCTCTACCTCTGCCAGTCTCCTTGCACTGACTGTGAACAGTGCCAGAACAGCAAGAGGTAAAAAGAATGGCCCCCACCACATCCTGTCCCTGCCAGCAAAATCATGATGGAAAAATAAGTTTCGTAATAGAAACTATCTGAAATACACAATACTTCTCTTTCCCGACATAATTTTTGTGCATATGAAATGTGATATATGAATTGTGTGTTAACGTTGCACCATTAAACCTGTAGTTTATTCATTACCGTTTTGATTTAGCAACTACAAAGTTATGCAGCACCAAAACATATTCTGGTGACAAAAATATTTTTTAAAAGCACAAAATATATTTTAGGGATTTAAAATAATTTTATGAACACAGAAAGAACTAAAATACATTTTGTGAACAAATAATTGGATTAAAAAAAAACTGGTACAAAAATATGACTTATGGATAAAAAAAATCTTGATCAGCATAACAGGAAGAAATAATGTTCCATTAAACCAGTTTTGTATAAAAAAAAACAAAAGCGGATGTCAAGATGCAAATTAATAAAGTCATTCACTTGCCTGTGATGGAACATTTTTAGGTGGTTCAATTCGGATTGATGGATCCCACTCGCCAGGTGGAAGCACCGTCACTTGGTCAAGAAACTCATCAATCCCAGAGACCAGATCATTACGATCCTTGGCTTTATATGCAACATCATGAAATACCTATCAGGACAAAAGTACAAAGTTTGCTTTAGTTTGCTTTTAATGTACAAAAGCAGACTTTTTACATCATTGTATGCAGAAAATTTTTAATTCATCTACTGAAGGGAAGTCAACATCACAGCTTGTATCAAAGGGTCAGGTAAATTTCAGCCTTAATAGAAATATATGGAAAAGTTTCATCTAGAACCAACTTTACCTTTAGGTCAGGTTCACATTAGTATGACACGACTGTTGTGCCCTGCGACATCGGTCCTACTTCCATCCGACTTGCAAGAACAGGATAAGATTTTGCTCTGACTTTGAGATAGTCTGATTTATCCTTTGACCAATCAAAACAATCCCAGTGTGACATAAATTTCTTTTTACTGCTGCTGTAATCACCATGTCAGATGTCACATGCCGGATAGTTAGGACAAGTACCTGACTTTGATCCAACTTCAATGATATTCAATGGTCTGAAGGAGGACCAAAGTAGTGCAGGAACCTTTTTCAAAGTCGGACCGACTTGTGTCGGACCAGTTAAGATGGTTCTCATAGGGAATCATTGATTTACACACGTCATGCGACATGTGCTTCCAAAGTCGGAGCGTATGTCATACCAGAGTGCACCCGTCCTTAGACACAGTGGGGCTGATTTACTAGGTGCAGTTCTGTATACAAACCTACCAGTTTTTTTTTAAGTTATAAGCTGATTGGCTACCATGCACAGCTGCACCAGATTGTGCACCCTCCAGATTTAGTAAATCAACCCCAGTAGGCTTGTGCCTATAGGCTGTACAGGCAATAAGGCAGCTTATCCTTGTACATCCATAATTTTACTTTTATCAGGAGAAGTGCGGTCATCTCATATAAACTTATTTACAGAGTTACATATTTCTTAGCTGCATAAGGACCAGTAAAACAAGAAAATGTTTTTGTGCAAAAGAGGTGATGCAAGCTGGGAAGGTGGAGAAGGTAGGGAGTATTACTTTGGATGCCATAGGTTATGTGCCTAAGACCCCTTTCACACTAAGGCGGTTTTCAGGCTTCCAGAGCTAGAAATAGTATCTAAATAATGCCTGAAACTGCCTCCCACTAATTTCAGTGTGTCTTTACACACTGGGGCGGTGCGCTTGCAGGACGTTAGGAAAAGTCCTGCAAGCAGCATCTTTAGGGCAGTTTGGGGGTGCTGTATATAGCGCTCCCAAAACACCCTGCCCATTGAAATGAATAGGCAGTGATTCCAAAGTGACTGAAAAGCGATTAGAAAGCACTGCGATGCTGGCACTTATAACCCCTGCTTTGGGGTTAAAAGCACCCCACTAGTGGCCGAAAAGCACCGCTTAAACAGCACTAGAATGCTGATAAATAGAGTAGTGCTTTAGCACTAATGCAGCCGCGACTCAGTGTGAAAAGGGTCTAAAAGCTCCACTGATGTAGGTCTGGCACTGGTTTCAGGGGAGATAAGATCTAAAAATAATTTTAAAGAAAATTTAACTAGAAAGCATTGTCTCACTCAAAGCGGCTTGTCTTCATTTTTAGTCTGATCAAAAGAATGTAAAAATGTAACAGTTTCTGTACACATGAGAACTTTTATCCTCAGATGTCAGTGACATACTGTACAATCTGTGTGTATGGCCTATCTTGCTACACAAAGTCTCAAAAGAGTAAGTGGGTCTATCAGGAGGCATAGATGAAATGAGGAGGCCTGTGGGGGTTGGAAACCTGGGTTTATCTATTTTTTAAAAGTATAACAGTTGTAGCATGAAACTGCATCCTTTGTATAACCCCAATTACAAAAAGTTTGGGACACTTTGTAAAATCTACATAAAAACAGAATGCAATGATTTGCAAATCTAAATCTAAAGGTGATAAAGGTTACACTGATAAAATGTCCCATTTTAAGAAGAAAATAGTCATTTTTAAATTGATGATTGATAGCAGCAACAGTGACATAGTTACACAGTTAGTCAGGTTGGAAAAAAACCCATCTAGTTCAACCAAAAAAAAAAATCATACAATCTCATATATACAATACACAATCCCATATACACAATCCTTCACCCACAGTTGATCTAGGTCTCCAAAAAGTTGGGACAGGGCAACAAAAGTAAGTGGTACTAACAAGGAAGAGCTGGAAGAACATTTTGCAATTAATTAGGTTAATTGGCATCCTGGAGAGGTCAGAGTATCTCAGAAGTAAAGATGGGCAGAGGTTAACCAACCTGTGAAAAGCTGCATCTAAAAACCATTGAACAATTTCAGAATAATGTACCTCAATGTAAAATTGCAAAGACTTTAAATATATCATCATATACAGTACATAATATCATAAAAAAAATCTGAGAATCTGGAGAAATCTCTGTGCGCAAGGTACAAAGCCAAAATGCAATATTGGATGCCTGTGATCTTCAGGTCCTTAGATGTGTTGGACATCACTGCATGGGCTCAGGAATACTTCCAAAAAGTTCACCATGCCATCCAAAAATGCAAGGCAAAGCTCTATCATGCAAAGAAGAAGCCAGATCCAGAAACGCTGCCGTCTTCTCTGGGCCAAAGCTGATTTAAAATGGTCTGTAACACACTGGAAAACTGTTCTGTGGTCAGACAATTCTAAATGTGACATTCTTTTTGGTAACCATGGGCACTGCATCCTTCCAACTAACTTGGAGAGGGACCTTCCAGTTTGTTATTAGTGTTCAGTTCAAAAGCCAATACAAAAGTGTGTATAGAATGGGCAGATTGCACATATGGAAAGGCACCATGAATGCTGAAAGATATATCCAGGTTTTAGAGCAGCTGCTCAAGCAAGAATGGGTCAACATTTCTGTCTAAAACATAGCCCTGTTTCAACATTTTTGAAATTGGACTTGTACTTTGCCAGCTTTTTAATGCCATGTCCCAAATTTTTTGATATGTGTTGCTACCATCAATTTCAAAATTACGTATGTTTTTTTCTTAAAATAGTATTTTTTTTTTCAGTTTAAATATTTGATATGGTTTCAATTTTCTATTGTGAATAAAATATGGGTTTATGAGATTTGCAAATCATTGCATTCTATTTTTATGTAGATTTTACTGAGCATGTAGACTTTTTGGGGATTGGAGTTGTAGCTTATTAGGTCACTGCAATTAATGGCAGTAGTGTTCATAATGCCAATGATGGCACATAGAAACTAAACAGCAAGCGTAATGGACATGACAGTAACAGAATTCCAGGTGCAAATGCCTAGCCAGGGTGTCCAAGAAACAGATTTTTGATAATGAATTGCCATTCAAATACACATTTAAATGAATTGCCCTTTACCACTTCAGCCATAGAAGGTTTTACCCCCTTAATGACCAGGCCATTTTTTTGATACGGCCTTGCATTACTTTAACTGACAATTGTGCGAGCATTCCTGCACCCAAACAAAACTGATGTCCTTTTTTTCCCCACAAATAGAGCTTTCTTTAGGTGGTATTTGATCGCCTCTGCGGTTTTTATTTTGTGCTCTAAACAAAAAAAGACTGACAATTTACATACATACATATTGTATGTAAAAAAAAAAAAAAAAAATCAATAAGCGTGCATATGTTGATTGGTTTGCACAAAAGTTATAGCATCTACAAACTATGGGAAAGCTTTATATAGTTTTTTTTAATTGTCTTTCTTGGTAATGGTGGTGATCAGTGATTTTTAGCGAGACTGTGACAATGTGGTGGACAAATCTAACCCAAAGTGACACTTTTTGGGCACCAGTGACATCAAAACAGTGATCAGTGCTAAAAAAAATGAGCTGATCACTGTATAAAATCCTGGCAGGGAAGGGGTTAACATCAGGGGTGATCAAAGGGTTACGTGTTCCCTGCAAATGTTTTCTAACTCTGTGGGGGATGGACTGACAAGAAGAACACAGAGGTCACTGTTTCTAATTCCTAGAAACAGAAGATCTCTGATTTCCCTGTCAGAATGGGGATCTGCCTTGTTTACATAGGCAGATCCCCGCTCTGCCTCTCTGTGACCCGCGGAGTGGATTCCCCTCTGTGCAGCAGACGCCCACAATATCTAGTGCACAAAATAACGTACAGGTACGTTGTTTCACATACTAGAGACACCCTGCTGCAGTATATATGCGGTGGACAGTCTTGAACTGGTTAATCTATGCCTCTGCCAGATCATGTTGTAGTATTTAAACTCTTTTTTTAGTATATAGACTGCTGATCTTATATTTCAGGAATCATGCTAAGATAGTATTAAATCATGCAATTTTAGATTGTGTTTAATTTATCACATTAGTTTCATAATTTAAAACGGAATTCTACATGATCTATCTTGTATCAATGTCGGCATGCCTACTTAGACACGTCCAGTATTCTTAATTTCCCATCTCTCATTGAGGACAGCAGGGTTGTGTCTCAGCATCATGTCTCAGTTATCATGAAAGCTTGACCTGGTTTCAGATGCTGCTGGCAGCAAATTCTTAAAGTTTTTATGACACTTTCCATTCTTTTTTAACGGCTTTATTTTCAGTGTACATATTGAACCCAGCTAGCAATGGATGGTTTGTAAAAAGCAGCAATAACATATATGACATGCTAGGCTTCATTTTTTTACCACTTGCCATGCATGGAAAGCAGTGTTGCAACAGCATGTTCCTCCAGTGCTTACATGAAGGTGACACCTTCCTACACATTGGGATTGATTTACTTAAGCTGAAGAGTGCAAAATTTGGTGCAGCTCTGCATAGAAACCAATCAGGTTCCAGGTTTTTTTTTTTTTGTCAAAGCTTAACCTCCCTAGCGGTAATCCCGAGTCTGGCTCAGGTTGGGATTTCAGTACCATAAGCGGTAACCCCGAGCCAGACTCGGGATTGCATCGCTGGATACAGGGAGAAGTTACTTACCTTGTCCCCTGGATCCAGCGATGTCCCCCCGCTGTGTGTTTGCGAGCCGTCCTCCGCTCGATTCACACAGTGCCGAATGCCGCCGAGCTCCGTTCCCTGCGACGTTACGGCGCACGGGAGCGGAGATCGGCGCTAAATTAAAAAAAGTAAAAACACACAAAACACACACAGTACTGTAATCTTAGAGATTACAGTACTGTATAAAAAAATTACACACCCCATTTGTCCCTAGTGGTCTGTGCAGTGCCCTGCATGCACTTTTATATTATAAATACCTTTTTTTTCTGCCTGGAATTTGGAGATTGTCCATAGCAACCAAAAAGTGTCCCTTTATGTCAAAAGTGATTTTAGACCAACTAGAAAACAGCGATAATAAATTACAATCACTTGCAGAATTGAGCGATAGCGATTTGTGGAGAAATTCGTCATCAAACACTAAATCTAATGACAGCGACAATTCTGCAAATGAGCAAATTTCAGTGTTTTGGGATTTGATTACATTATTGAATAATTGTTATTATTATTTATTATATAATAAACTTTATCATACCCGGGATGTCTGCTAGACTCTGGTTTGAACAGATTTAAGAGAGTTATTCCTAAGAATTACAGGACTATAATATAAAACGCCAAATTTCCATGCAAAATAATTGTACCGCTTTCAGCACCTAAAACCAGAACTAATAATACCGCCAGGGAGGTTAATTGAATAAGCTGAAGTTAGAAGCTGATTGGCTATTATGCACAGCTGCACCAGATTTTGAACTCACCAGTTTTAGTAAATCAACCCCATTGTGTCTATTCCTCATCCTCAGCTAAAAAGTCACTTCACAATTTGTACTTGCCATAAATAAAAAAAAAAAAAAAAAACTTTAACAATAAACATTGCTTTAAAAAAATTTGGATAAAAATTACCTCATCTGTCATCAAAGTGGCAATTGACCGTCCAATTTCATGATACTGCTGTCCCTTTCCAAGTGGCCCCAGTAGTATAAACAGAAATCTGTATAGCAAGATGAAGAAGAACATTTTCAGTTATTAAAAGACACAACCAGTTTATATAACACAATATTATGGTAGCAGTAATGATGATCAGTAGTAGTAGAGCTTTGCAAATCTGTTAGTTTTAAAGTGATTGTAAAGGTAAAAAAAAACAAAAAAAACAAACATATCATACTTACCTCCACTGTGCAGTTAGTTTTGCCCACAGTGGCCCCGAACCTGCTCTTCTGGGGCCCCCCGGCAGCTGTAGCAGCTCCTCCCCACATCTGATAACCCCCTCGGAGAAGCGGTTCCCAGAGGGGGTTACCTTGAGGGCGCGCTCCTGAGCCCAGCATACCGGCGTCCATAGAGGTCGAATGCAGGACTCAGCCCCACCCCCGACACTCGCGTCACTGGATTTGATTGACAGCAGCGGGAGCCAATGGCTGCATTAAGGTAAAAAAAAACACGAACCCTTTACAACCCCTTTAAGGGTTACAATAATAAGGCTGATTCACTGCTGATAGATAGCAATGAAAAATGTAAATTCCACTGTACTGGGTGTACCAGGAAAATACGGTATTCTTATTGGACAATAAAAATGACTTCATCTTATCTTTGCAAAACTAAAGGAAACAAAAATTCCAGCTGTAAAAAAAAAAAAAATCAGCTGTGATAGGTTTTCCAACCTTTTTTGTATCTAAGTAAGATGTAAAAAATTGCATACACATACACAATATGGGCAAGAGTTTGTGGACACCTGACCATCACCCCTACCTATATAGCCAAAAGTATTTGCCCAATCCTCTAAATGTAGGTGTTTTCAGTGAAGGGTCCTATTAATGTTACAGATTACAAAGACATTTTAGACACTTGTGTGTATCCAATCTTGAGGCAACAGTCTGGAGAAGGCTATCTTCTGGTCCAGCATGACTGCACCTCTGTGCACAAAGTCAGTTCCATAAAGGCGTGGTTTGGCCAATTTGGTGTGGAGGAACTTCAGTGGCCTGCACAGAGTCCTGGCATGAACTGGAACTCTGATTGCAAGCAAGAGTCAAGGGTGTGGTGGTCAACTGTGGCACAAAGTTTGATCCAGAGCTGGTGGGTGAGCCTTTATAGTGTAGCAAATTGCTTAACAAAGGGTACATTTCTTTAAAAAAATTACTCAAATGTGGTTCCACAATAGGAAAAAAAGAAGCTGTTGAGGCTGTTGCCACCTTTAGGGGTGGGAACACACAGCCTTCCAAAATGAAGAAAATCTGTCTCTATACAGGATAAGGCTGGTCACTCGCTAAACCTTGGGGTTCTGTCATGGGGACTCTGTGAAGTTCTCAGGTGGGTGTATGAAATCAGTAAGTACAAAAGGAGTCTGGAAAAATAACCTGTCGTTGGTCAAATCGGCATAGGCACCCAAAGTTATATATCTAAAAATTGGTCGGAGTCGCCTGCTTTTGTGAACATCAAATTCCTTTATTTCACCAAATAAAATGGATTTTGTGGCTTCAACTGCCACTTCTTTAGTTCAAGGGTGATACCATTGAAGTTATAGTAATACTAAACAGAGAAGTGTTAATTGCCGTAATTCATTCACATAAATCATATATACCATGGCACTGTATTTTGTTTGTTTGTTTTCTTGAATCCTCTTAGTACCTTTTTCCTGCAGCGCTATTGTGTGGTCACATGATCTTTCCTTGTTCTTTGCTGATGTATGCTCTCTACAGTGTGAGTCTGTGTTTGGCCAGCCCTGATTGGTGCTGTGCCAGTCACATGACTAAAAAAAAACTGTTTTAAGAAGAGCAATTCAAATTTGATTATAAATATCAAATAACTGTTTTAGTGCTCCCTATAATACTTTAGTGAACATCAAATGGGTATTTTTTTGTGCATTACTATGGTATAGGCAGAGTCAAACATGATTGACAACAGCTTTGTTCAGACTGCATCTGCATCTTACTTTTTAGGTATTAGCAATTACATTGGATGTATATAATGCTGATTTATATTAAAATTAAACTTTCTTGTGATATTCTTAGTGAATGTAATCAATCAGCATACTATATCCTGCCCCTATAATGTTTAGTAATAGGAGGACATGGAGGAGGAGTTGGGAGAGGAGTGTCATTTACCAATGTGTATATGCCCACATGTGTGACTCTATAAATCATGTAAGCTGCACAGATTAGAAAATGGAGGAAATTAGCTTAGAAGGAAACTGAAATCGAGCATGCTTAGTAGAAGACAACAGCTGGTCTACACAATCTCAGGCTGCAATAGTGACTCTGAGAAGATGGGAGGGACAGCTGAACATAGGATCAACCAGGTTTATTTTACTCTACACAAAATAAATGCTTTAGTGGCTTTGTGAGTATGCACAATCTGTTATATAGCATGTAATGAAAGTGTATAGTCTGGGTTTAATGACACTTCAAGGATGAGGACAGGATGTCATCAGCTCTGATTCGATCTCTGGGATATCTTCAGCTCTAATTCACTTTGGGAGTCACATAGATTGACTTTGGCCATCACGATTGACTGGTCCAGGATAACAAAAGTCAAACACATGCACACAGGAGTTAAAGCGGTATTAAACCCAAAAGCAAACATTTATTATATTGCAGCCTACCAATTCTTAGATGTGATGGCTGTATTTTTTTTTCTTTTTTAGGCTTTAGTTCTTTTATTTACAACCTGGTATTCTGGCCAAGTAGGTCTGTTTTCAACAGAAAAAGACTGCCTGCAGATGTAACAGCTAGAAGGATGAGAAACCATTTAAAACTGTCAGGGGTGCTTACAATGAACAGCTTTTATTTACCGTATTTTCCGCTCCATAAGACGCACCTGACCATAAGAGAAAAGCACCTGGGGCTGCTCCAAGCATGCCCCTTGTTTAGAAAGGAATTAGGACTATCACAGTACCCATAGATAGAGCAGGGGATTGTAATTAAAATAAACAATTTATTTAAGAAAAAGACATTATTAAAAGCAATTGTACATTTTACCAGCTCTACTGGTCTCCATTGGTAAGCAACACACAAACAAATAGGAACATCAACATTCATACTATGTGTGTTCTATTGTATATAGTTTTGTTTATTTTTATTTATTTTTTGTCATTAAATATTTACATGATTTTTGAATATGTAACTGAGAATTTACTTACCTTATAGATGGTGTAATTGACTCCTCCTGAGGAAATGACTATAGTGGAGAAACCTGTAGAGGACCACGTCAAGACATACATCTCAGCTCCCCTTACTACGAATGGGGTTCACCTGTTCCTTTGGAACCATTTGTAATTACAATGTACAGTTGTCATTAACTGTTTATCAATTTATGTACTATAATTGCTTTTAATCATGTATTTTTCTTAAATCAATTGTTAATTTTATTACAATCCCCTGCTCTATCTATGGGTACTGTGATAGTCCTAATTCCTTTCTAAAGCAGGGGCATGCTTGGAGCAGCCCCAGGTGTTTTTCTCCAATAGTTCACTCCAAAGGATGATGGTACCCACCCCTACCTCTAGATCTAACTGATCAAGGGAACCATTTCTATTTTTGCACCTGACTATAACCTAGGTTTTAGAGGGGAAAAACAAGAAAAAAAAATGTTCTGAACCAAATGGTGTACTAAAATATTTACCAGTGCCCATGAAATGCAGCCTGACCAGTGCCATTTAAATGCAGCATTACCAGTCTCATTAAGTGCAGCCTTGATACAAAAAACACAGTCACTTCCAATGCTAATATGTCTTCCAAGATGTGGAGTAACAGGTGTCAGATAAAATGGTGGTGTGAAAGGTATATATGGTATCCCAAAACTGGGTGGATGCTGCCTTCCTCAGATGGGGTAATCCAAAAGGAACTACAAGTAAAACAGAAATGGAAGGCATGCACACCTAGATAATTTCATAATAAGACATTTTTGTATAAAAGTAGTACTCACAAAATGCAACTGACAAAAGGCCATAAACACGGTGCATGGACATGCACAGAACACAGGATACAGATAACGCGTTTCAGGGGCGCCAGCTAGCTCTGAGGAAGGGGGTGTGCTCCCAAAATGCGTTAGCTGTACCCCGTGTTCTGTGCATGTCCATGCACTGTGTTTATGGTCTTTTGTCAGTTGCATTTTGTGAGTACCCACTTTTATACAAAAATGTCTTATTATTAAATTATCTCTGGTAATACACTAGGTATGCGCTCCTTCCATTTCTGTTTTTTCTTGTATTAAATGTAGCTTGACCTGTGCCCATTAAATGCACCATTAAATGCAGCCTGACCTGTGCCCATTAAATGCACCATTAAATGCAGCCTGACCTGTGCCCATTACATGCACCATTAAATGAAGCCTGACCTGTGCCCATTACATGCACCATTAAATGCAGCCTGACCTGTGCCCATTACATGCACCATTAAATGCAGCCTGACCTGTGCCCATTACATGCACCATTAAATGCAGCCTGACCTGTGCCCATTACATGCACCATTAAATGCAGCCTGACCTGTGCCCATTACATGCACCATTAAATGAAGCTTGACCTGTGCCCATTAAATGCACCATTAAATGCAGCCTGACCTGTGCCTGGAGAGGACATCATCACGTCCGCCTGTTACCCAGATAGAAGACAGAGCAGCAGGAGTGGCTGTACTCCATTCTGCCTCCATTCTCTGTGAGGGGCAGGCTTAACCAGGAGATTGCATGGCTCGTGGGAGATGTCTGCTTACTATTGTGGCATGGTGGCGGCAACAGGGAGTTGGCACAGGGACATTTCCCCCCATTTTTTGGGAGGGAAAAGTGCGTCCTATAGAGGGAAAAATACGTTATGTGAAAACTTTTATCCCAAAATGAACAAAACTGTTGCTGTGGATGCTTAAAAAGTGTGAGCTGGAGTTTGGCTTCAATGTGTTAGTGTTTTTAAACCTGCTAGGACATCTAACACCACCCCCCAAGACGGACGATGCTGCTGTCCAAAGGTGTCTCTGTTGCTCCTTCATCCAGATTGTAGGCACTCTGATACAGCAGGTGTGTTACTGGCTGGATCCCCGGGTGAAACCAGATGGGAAAAAGCCAAAAGAAGAAAAATAATGCAGCCCTCCTTCTAAAAAACTGTAAGCTGCAATGTGTTACATTTTTGGTTATGGGTTTAATACTACTTTATTTCATCCCAGCATGTAAGGCTTGCTAAGAATGTACACGGAGCTGTGCATGAGCCGCTCAGCATACATTCTAAATAAGTGTGTGAGTGGGAAAGTAAGAAGCTTTTTTTTTTTTTAATAGCATGATTTTTCTGCAATTAAATGTCTTTCTGTTAGAATTTTTTTTTGGTAAAGTTCTACTATAGTTTTGAAATAACACTGGCTCCATCTGCAGCAAATGATAGCTCGACATCTTCTACATCACAGATTGATCTGCAAACTCACATGCAGGAAAAACAACATACCTTGATGGAATGGGGACTTCTGTAAGGCCATTGATCAAAACTGCAGGAGAAAGTCTAACAAAAGCGACCACAGCTCGATCTAAAAACTCCAGTTCACCAACTAAGATATTGGAAGCTTCTGCCCCAGGAGGGATTTTTTTCATAAAATGTACATCAAACTAGAAATGAAAAAAAATGTGAAAGCTCGTAAAAAAACAGTTGTTTCTGATTATACATGTTTCATAATTAATCAATGGCTCTGCTTATGCTCCACCCACTCCACAGTCACCCCCTCTTCCCTCCAGATACCCCCCAGCACCAGCATGCATTTTTTTCACATTTAACTTTTTTCCAGAAGTCTTTACGCTGGTCACTTAACATGCAAGTTCTTCTTCACCTCTTCTTTGGCATTGCTAACGTGATGACATCTGCACAGTTCTCTACATCATTGGACAGGCATCATTTAACCCAAAGGAAGAGCCCAATCCTGGACCCAGAGTAGGTAAATCTGCAGGGGGCAGTTCCAGAGAGGAGACAAGTATTGCGGCAAGAGCTGAGCCACTGATTAAAAAATACTGTTTTCTAAAAGATATAACTATCTTATCCTTGACTTTATTAAACTTTTTGAGTGGTGCATAATTTCTTTATTTCTTTCCTACACCCCCCTTTAAAAATTATATATTATTTAATCCTCTAATAGACTTGAAATGTTATATGCATAAGCT
Organism: Lithobates pipiens; assembly: GCF_037356315.1. Lineage (NCBI taxonomy): Eukaryota > Metazoa > Chordata > Amphibia > Anura > Ranidae > Lithobates > Lithobates pipiens. The sequence continues at coordinate 52,847,420 of NW_027507784.1, forward strand.
ATATGTGACATCTATTCAAGGATTGGAACTTTTCTTGGGGAGATTTTCTTTACAGGTTCAAACAGGAGTCTTATATTCTATATTGTGTAAAACTTTGTGTAAAACTTTGTGCAATGTTTTTGAATTAGTTTTGATATACTCTAATGCCGCGTACATACAATTGGACTTTCCGCCATCAAAACCGTGGATTTTTGTTCGAAGGTTGTTGGCTCAAACTTGTCTTGCGTACACACGGTCACACAAATGTTGGCCATCAATTCTGAACGTGGGAACACGGTGATGTACAAGACGTAGGACGAGCTGAGAAAAAGGAAGTTCAATAACCAGTGCGGCTCCTTCTGCTTGATTCAGAGCATGCGTGAACTTTTGTGCAACGGACTTGCGTACACAAGCTCACATCCATCATTTCCCATTGGAAAATCCGACCGTGTGTACGCGGCATAACCGGCCACTTTATTAGGTACACATGTTCAATTGCTTGGTAACACAATCTTCTAATTAGCCAATCACATGGCAGCAACTTAAGGCATTTAGGCATCTAGACCTGGTGAAGATGTCTTGCTGAAGTTCAAACCAAGCATCAGAATGGGGAAGAAAGGGGATTTAAGTGACTTTGAATGTGGTATGGTTGTTAATGCCAGACTGGCTGGACTGAGTATGTCAAAAACTGCTGATCTACTGGGATTTTCATATACGAGCATCTCTAAGGTTTACAGAGACTGGTCCAAAAAAGAGTATATATCTAGTGAGCGGCAGTTGTGTGGGTGGAAATGCCTTGTTGATGTCAGAGGAGAATGGGCAGTAACCCAAATAACCACTCAATACAACCAAGGTATGCAGAATATCATCTCTGAATGCACAACACATCAAACCTTGAAGCAGATGGTTTGCAGCAGCAGAAGACCACACCGGGTGCCACTCCTGTCAGCTAAGTACAAGAATCTGAGGCTACAATTTGCACAGGCTCACCAAAATTGGACAATAGAATATTGGAAAAACGTTGCCAGGTCTGATGAGTCTCGATTCCAGCTGCAACATTCAGATGGTTGGGTCAGAATTTGGCGTAAACAACATGAAAACATGGATCCATCTGCCTTGTATCAACTGTTCAGGCCACGAAGAACTAGTGCAGTTCGGAAGGCAAAAGTGGGCCCAACCTGGTACTAGCAAGGTGTACCCAATAAAGTGGCTGGTGAGTATAGATTGTACTGATGCAACATGGGACATCAAGCAGACCTCATATGTTATTGGGATACTACCATGGTTTTTAACCATCTTGTACTAATAAAGTATCTTCTTTTTGGGGATGCAGCTCTGATTTTATGTGTTTCTTTACAATTATTTGTTTGCACTTGATCTCTAGCTTATATATATTTTTTTTGGGTCCTCTGTATTCTATAATGCAAGTTTAATGTAATTTATCAGAGCAGACCTACATGGATTTAAAACCGTAAATATTGTTACAAAATAGCATCCTATGAGTGTTATGTGAAGGTTTTGTATGAGTTATAAAGAAGCTCAAGCTTACATTTCATCATCGGCCCTACTGGTTTACTAATGGAGTCTTTGGTTAGCTACAAACATATAAGCCAGTGATGTATTCGTGAACAGAACAGTGTCATTTAAGTTTTCTCCACTTGGCCAGCTATAAACTATTTATAAGAAAACACTTACTAGGTCAGTATTTTGAAATTAATGTTCAATTAAAGTAATGTGCAGTATTAAAAATAAATGGAATTGATTTTGTCTGGAAGCAACAACGTCAGATAAATAAATCACAACCTTCAAAAGAATATCTTGCAAGTAGTGTTTAATCTTTAAACATAGTTTTGCTAAGCCCTAACTGATGGCACTACAAAATCACACTGCAATTGTAAAAATAATGCCTTTCTTTGTACAAAAACATTACTCATGGGGTCTCCATGGCTCAAAAGTAATGCATCTGTGAAACAATTGTGGGACGTTTGGTATTTCATGTTCCTCTTTAGCTTGTCATAGTTAGGTCATTAGGAGCAAAAACAAAAATGTGCAGAAGTATTCTTTCCTGTGTTTATAGCATTAACCATGATTATGCAATGGTGGGGTGGGCATTGCCACAATATGATTCCTACTGGCTCTCAATGATCATAAATGCAACACTTTCATTTGCCAGTGCATGGAAGAACAGTCTAGACCAGCCTTTTTTAACCAGGGTGCCCAGATACCCTGGGATGCCTTGAGGTTTCTTCAGGGATGCCTTGTCAAAATGGCTAAAATTGTATCAAAATGTGTATACAAGCCAGCAGGTGGATCAAGTCTGCCTTATAGTTACACAAAGCTATGGGTTTTCATTATGCAGCATTACTTTCTAGACACTGGCACCCTAACAACTAAAGACATCATCAGGTAATAAGGAGAATATCTGTTGCCTCCACAGCACCCTTGTTTGCCCTGCTGTGCCCTTCTTTCTCAGTACTGGGGTGGCATTAGCTGGTGGATGGAGAGAAATTGAGGGAGAAGAGAAACATTGGAATACTAGTCAGCTCCAGTGTGCAAACGTGTATTTGCTTTGGAAGAACAAATCACCTCTAAAGTTGGGTGTCCTGCGTGTGGATGTTGCTGCATTGTGTAAAGCTATTAGAATAGTTTTTTTTTACATTTTAGAATGGGGTGCCTTGCCTTGTTTGTAATTTTAAAAGGGTGCCTTGACTGGAAAAAGGTTAAGAAACATTTGTCTAAACTACTATCTATAATCTTCTTTTATCTCAGTTTTTGATGTGGGAGGACTACTTATGTTTATTTTAGCTTTTTTTTCAAAACCAACCACTATAGGGGTCTGTTTATAAATGTTTTCACCCAAGATACACAGATTTCTAATTGGATTGCATTGGAAAAATGTATAAATCTTGTATGAAAAAAATATATAACTAGACCCCCTCTCTATACTCACTCTGATTAAAGTTACTCATGCAAGGCAAAGTAAAATAGACACTTAAAAAGTATGGTAACGATCATTTTCGTTCTCCTGTGACCCAGACCCAGCTGATAGTGGGCTATTGCATGCTATCAGCTCACAAGGCAGAGCTGTTCCAGGCTCTGGAAGGATCCTGAAAATATTGTTGGCATCCATCCAGCTGCCTGATTGACTGCTGGCTCCACCTTTCAGCACATGGCTGAGAGTTGGAGCTAGCTGCACCCACCCCCTCCCCAGCTCAGTGTTCCAGTGTGTGCTGGAGGAGCAAAACAGAGAGCAGTGACTGCTCTCCACTCTGAGAAGACCAAGAATTGAGCAATCAACGCTCATGTGCTTGCTCAGTTCTCAGTTTTAGGGCCATGGGACAGCTGCAGCATAATGCAGATGCTGAAGGATAAAGGTAAGTATGGCTGTTTACTTTTTTCATATCCCCATACTTCTCCTTTAAAGCCTTCATTTCCCATGATCATGTATTCTCTATTAAAGATCTCCTACCTCTTTGAAAACTTCAAATAAAATAAATGCAAGGGATCTAGACAGTTGTGCCAATATAACACTTGTTATTTAGACTGGAGTTCTTCTTTAAGATGTCAATAATTTAATAGATCATGAATGTATCCTCATCCAAACCTAGACTACACTGACCAAACTCTCCAGCACTCTGCAAAGATGGACATTTAATACAGGAAGCTCTATCAGCCATCTGTTTCCTTAGACACCAGCACACATTCCCTGTCAGCATTTACAAGATTATCCATGCAAATGTACCTGGCATTTCCCCAAAATTTGTGAAGAAAGCACCAGAGATTTCTGTGTTTTTGTCAAATATTTATACACTGCATGTGCCAAAAAATAAAATAAAACAATATAATGTAAGCACAGTTAATAAGAAAAAAATAACTCAGTTTAGTATAATTAACACAAAAAAGAGAAAAACCAAACTTACTAATTTTGCAACAATATGATCAGAAATACTGTAAACTGTTGAAAAATACTAGCGAAGGTCACCATCCTCTCCTCCTATAATGGGTAATTTGGTCAATGGGCATTTACACTGCTGACCTCAGCACTGATTGCAGTTACATGATTCCTTAAAAGCTCAGGAATGCACCCTTTAAAAGGGGTGCTGTCACTGATGATCTCCCTATGAAAATTATTGTTACCTGGCTTGAGCCATTTATGAGTCACCAACCAAGAAAAGGTGCACATCTAGTGCAGGGATACAAGTAAAGGCGCAATGTCTTAGGCTCATAAACTTCCCAATAGCAACAATATCCGTTAATGGAGTACACAGTCTCTATTAGTCCATATGGAAAGATGATATTACAAAAAATGGTAATAAAGTCCAAAACACTTAAAGAGGGATTCCACCTAAAAAAAAAATATTAAAAGCCAGCAGCTATAAATACTACAGCTGCTGACTTTTAATAAATGGACACTCACCTGTCCCGGGTTCCAGCGATGCCGGCAGCCGAGGCCGATCGATCGCTCGGCTCTCGGCTGCTGCCGTCACCATTCTAGGTGAGGTAATCAGGAAGTAAAGCGAATTGGCTTCACTTCCCGGTTCCCTACTGCACATGCGCGAGTCGCGCAGCGCAATAGAAATTATCCGCGCTGTCACTGGGACCCGTGTGTGTCCCAGCAGACAGTGCGGCAGGACAGGATATGACATAGATTCCCACGGGAGTCTATGCCCGGAAGTGGGTGTAAATACCTGTCTTTGACAGGTATCTCCACCCCCCCCCCCTGTAAGGTGCCAATTGTGACACCGGAGGGGGGGAGGGTTCCGATTAGCGGAGGTTCCACTTTAGGGTGGAACCCTGCTTTAAGTCTGCGGTCATATGGGAACAGAAACCGGTTTCCATGATTGTCATGGTTATGCAGTAATCTTCCTCTGTTTGCTTACCTCCCCTCATGTGTTCTGACTATGAGGCCAGTCACTTCCACCTGGTGGTTTTTATAACCTCTCCTCTAAGCATGGCTCCACCCCAGGCCCTATCAGGGAACCCTATATTAACCTGTGCACTGCAAGCCAGCGGTGCTGATCAACCATTGTGTATCCATTGTTTGTTTGGCTTCTTGTTTCCTGCTTGCCGTGTGCTCTATGTTTGACTCTGTTACTGACCTTGGCGTGTTCTCAACGATTCCTGTCTGCTTGTGACCTTGACCTTTTGGCATGTCCCCAACCATCCCTGTCTGCCTGTGACCCTGAACCTTTGGCGTGTACTCTGTTGTTCCTGTCTGCTAGTTGCCCTGACCTCTGCCTTATTCCCTTACTATCCTTGTCATCCCAGCCTGCTGCTTCCTTCTCCTGTAGTCTACTGTGAGTGTGAGCTGTCAGACCCTAGGGGCCGCAAGCTGGAGCCAGACTGCAGCGAAGTCCATCCTCACCATTGGAGGCTTTGGCGAACACCTGCTGGCTCTTAGACTCTGCACCCTGGGGAATCTATGCTCTAGCTCCTACTGGGATCTGTGTTAGTGATCCAGTAGACCTGTGTCCTGAACCTCCCTGGGTACAATCCACAGCAGTCAGTCCTAAGGTCTACTACCTAGAGGTGCACTTCCGACTCCTACGGAGTGCATCTGTCACCTGGTCTCAGGTGACCTGACAAAGATACTGCAGAAAAACACAAGGAGAGAGGCACCTCTAAGTGTAGATGTTTTGAAAACTTTAATAAAGCATACAGTTTATGCACTCACATTTAGGTAATGTATAACAAGCAAATCAGTCCCAACAAGGATGAGTCCTGGTGCCACTCCTACTTTCTGCTCCCTCAGTCTTTAGCGCTCTGGCGCTGTCTGTGTGAGTGTCCCCCATTGTGGATGGAAGGCTGGCTGCTGTGGAGGAACTCGGAACTCAGAACAAGGCGTGGAACGCAAGGCAGGGATGGCAGCATGGGATGACGTCACTCCTAATGGACGCGTTCCGTGAGCATGCATGCTGTGATATTACGGCAAACCCTGCTCCTTTCTCAATGGAAAATTAAGATACCGCCTCCCCACTAACAGGCCTGTTAGTGGGGAGGCGGTATCTGGCCTGTTAGTGGGGAGGTGGTATCTTAATTTTCCATTGAGTAAGGAGTGTGGCTTGTTGTAATATCCCAGAGCGCATGCTTAAGAAACGCGTCCATTAGAAGTGATGTCATCCCTTGCTGCCATCCCTGCTTTGTGTTCCACACCTCGTTCTGAGTTCCAAGTTCCTCCACAGTAGCCGGACTTCCATCCATAATGGGGGACACTCACACAGACAGCGTCAGAGCTCTAAAGACTGAGGGAGCAGAAAGTAGAAGCGGCACCAGGACTCATCCTTGTTGGGACCGATTTGCTTGTTATATATCACCTAAATGTGAGTGGATAAACGTGCATAAACTGTATGCTTTATTAAAGTTTAAACGTCTACACTTAGAGGTGTCTCTCTCCTTGTGTTTTTATGCATCGAGTGCAGCATACATTGCATCCAGGAAACTAGCATTTTCAGAAGGAAATTTGCAAGACTGTGTGTTTTTCTCGCTAGAAAAAGTCTGTGATATTCAAAAATGTATAGCCATCATATTTTTAAAGCATGAATGACTTCACTCACTGACTTCCTTAGCTGCAGGCACCATGAAGGAAATGATCCCTGCGCCTAAGAAAACATCCTGCTCTCAAGCACTCTGGTCTCCTCCTCCTAGGTTCATCTCCAGGACTTCTACAGAGCCTCTCCCATCCTCTGGAACTCTCAACCTCAATCTGTCCAGCTATCTTCTACCATGGCTGCCTTTAGGCCATCCCTAAAAACTCATCTTTTCAGGGAAGCCTATCACACCTCCAATTAACTGAAATGTTACCACTTCCATCAGTCCATCCCCCGCAGTTATAACCTTTTTTAGCACTTGCCGTGCCCTATTAGTTTGTAAGTTCTTATGAGCAGGGCCCTTTTAAAGTGCTGCTCAAAATGTTGGCGCTATATAAAGCCTGTATATTGATAATGATAAGTTTACAGCAGAAGTACTGCTGTCATCCAAGCTATTCTTTCAGCAACTGGACTGACCCTGTTCTCCCTCCCAAAACTCCTGTATTTGCATTAGAGATTAGAAGGCTGTGAGGCTGTTGAATCACTGCTGGGAAGGTGCATCAGAGAGAGCTGAGCTTCTCAGAGGAGGACTAAGTTTAGCACTTCTTATGTGGACTTTGTAGATGAATTGATTCATATTGGATTTTTTTTTACTAAAGGTAAATAGTCTGTGCACTGCAATTGCACCCACAAGTGCACTTTAAGTGCACTGCAACTGCAGTTGCTCTAGTTCTGAAGAGAACATGCAAGGAAAATAAAAAAAAATGCATTTTTGCTTGCACATGATTAGATGATAAAAAATCAGCAGAGCTTCCCCTCAGATCTAGAGCAACTGCACTTGCATTGCACTTGAAGTGCACTTCCAAGTACACAGTATATTTGTCTTTAGTAAATCAACCCCAGTGTCTGCAGCTACAGCTGTCAGTGAAAACATATTTTAACATGCATGTACTGCTTTTAAAAAATGTATAAGTATTTAAATGCGTATATCCTACTCATACATTTACTTTTGCTTATTAATTGAAAAGTAAAAGGGACACCTAATTCCATCTCCCTAGCAGCATATACATGTAATTTCTTGCTCCTAAACCAATCCCTTCAGCCACTGGGATAAGAAGGAAAAACCTGTATAAGTTCCAGAATGACTTGTCAGAGCATACATAATGGAATGGAATTCTTATTCAGACCCATGTGGCACTGCTGAACAAATCACAAGGCACCCAGAGCAGTCACATTGGAGAGAGATGTGAGTCACATGCTCAGTGTACATGAAAGCCTTGAGTATTCACTTCGCTCACAGCAGCATGCCCAATGGAAATGCTCTTTTTTATGAATTTAAGAAGACTGAATTAAAGAAATGATGTCAGAAAGCAGAATAACAGAACACAGACAAGAGATACTCATCAAGGAGTTTTTACTCTGGGCCCATGGTTACATCAATAATAGATAAAATGGGACGGAAGTACAGACTGTTTGTTTTGAAAAGTGAATATTCCCTTAGTTTAGTGATACAAGTAAAGCTATATATCCAACTAAGTGCAAGGGGAAAAAAACAGGGTTTTTTATTTGCACATCATCAGATGATTGAAATAACCCCCAGTGTCACCTTAAACACTTAGCTAATAACCTCTACTCTACGTTGGTAAATCTTCCCCTTGAGTTCTCTGCTTCATCTGCTTGTAATAAGATTAAGATGGATTCTCACATTCACTAATGAATTCACCTTTTTGTTTTACATTATTGAGAATTTGGCATCAAGAAATAGGATTACATCTATTGACTTCAAAATGGCAGAGGTAAAGGTTTTTTTCCAGAAATTCCAGAAGCAAGATCTCACTGTTGGGGTCTCCAAAATGATTAGAGTTGCATTGGTGGTTTTAAATTACTACCATGCATCCAAAACTGAAAATGCTGTGGTCCAATTCTACACTGGGAACCCCCCATAATTTGGTTCAGGACAGGACTGGGACCTCAACCACATGCTTTGACTATACCTGGGGATCATTTATATTCCTAAGGCATCTAAATAATGCATACCAACTATAATCTTAACATTACATTTAGAAAGAGAATTATAAAAGAAAAATCAATTAATGATAAGAATGATGGTACACTGTGTACACTTGGTTTTGAAAAAAAAAAGTCCTAATTGAATTATTAAAACCAAGTAAATAATCCGTTTGACAAGCTATGCTTTGAACCACACTCATCTTCTTACTGGAAAAATCTTTGATTTTTATTTCATGTCTAATTATCTTTTGTTTCTTTTATTATACGGTGCTTACCTTGGTAACGTCAAGAGTGCTGTTTTCTCGACTGACATCGTTCTTATGTTCAATGCAAGAGGGAGCAGATTGCGGGGACACAAGCTGACCTGCTGAAAAATACACAATGTCATTTAAAAGTGGGAAAAATCATACACAATATAAAATAAATTTAAAAGTGACACACAGCAAAGCAAAGCAATAAATTACAGCATAAGCAGAAATGGTAATGTTGCAATAAAGGCTAGTAACCAGATTTCAGTTTACATTAGTTACATTAGTGATTCCGTTTGGCTACTTTCAGTTACTTGACTTCGAACATTTATTTTTGCCTTACTGAATAATAGTTTTAAAAAACAGAAAACTATATCTTCATAAAATTGTGTTTGTTGGACAAAGATTTTTTACTCTTAAAAAGCAGAAGCTTTCACTTAATGCAGTGATATAAGGTCTAGATTAATGTTTCAAAGGGTTTATATTTTGTTAGATCTAATTACAATTGGATTAAAATTTGTAAGAACAAAATAAGTTAAAATAGTAAAAATTCGAGCAGTCATAATATTATAAATCTAGAAAGGGCAGATTTATCATGTGGTTTTACACCATTTACAGCTGTATAAGAATTACCACTAAAATTATCCATATTAAACAGGCCCTGTTCAAATAGATACATAATAATCTATCAATATTGCATTGCTATCTCTCTGTTTTGTAGCTTATATTTTTTTAAAAATGTATTACATTGACAAACAAATCAAACACGTTTTTTAATTCACACAAAGCCTGTAGAAAAACATATAGATAAATGCTCAGCTTTGAGAACCTGTACAAAATGGAATTCATCATTTATACTTCACAGCTGAAAATATACAGTCTGTTGCATAATATGCCCATTAAACTTTCATCCACAAGGTGAAATGGGCAATATCCTTTCCATAAAGGCTTTAGAAGTCAAGACTGTTTCTTACTTTGTGTTGTATAAAAATATTATAAAAGTTTTTTTAAGAAACAATAAGTCAATAGGGTAAAAATGATCCTACAAAACGTTGTCCGCTTTAGATGTATGATGCCTTTCCATGTGTGAACTACCGATGAAGAACTTCAAGAGACAAGCTATCAAGAGATAAGATAGTGCTAGACCTCTCAGAAGAAAGTTTAGAATGGTGATGGATGCCTAACTGCTAGGGAGGCATAACCATGGGTCTTTCATTCCTGATAACAGAACATACCAGCAGGTTTGCCATGAAAGAATACATCCTTGCAAAAAATGGACGTACTGGATAAATATTGGAAGGACAAGATGCAAGGTAGGAAAAGGCTCCAATCAGGGTAAAATGGGAGATTTGAGAAAAGGTTGGGTGGAGATCAAATCTTGATCTGACAGATAATGAACCCATGGAATAAATGTGATAGCATAGGCTGTAACAGAGCACCCACATTGTTTTACTGCACATGAGCCACATGCAACTGTGTTCTAGATCTTAATCTTGGTTTCAAAATGGGTTTAATAATCAAACTGCCAGCTACCTATGACAAACATGTTTTGGCACTAAGCCAAGGAGATGAACTCATCAACTCCTGGTCTTGCAATTCCTCTGCAGAGCATTGCATTGTAATTGTGTCTGCTCCACTTTGACGTAGATGGCCTCTTTCACACCTCTTGTGAAGAAGTTGTACTCTTTGTGCAAAATCTGCATATCACTGTTCTTAAAGTGGTTGTAAACCCTTACAAACACACTTTTTGCTACAAGTAAGCCTATAATAAGGCTTACCTGTAGCTACCCTGGATATCTCCTAAACCTGAATGGTTTAGGAGATATCCTCTGTATTTGCATGTGCCGACATCATCAGCACATGCCCACTGAAGCAAACTGAAGCGTACATGCCGTTGCTTCAGTTAGACTGCGCTGTTACTGGCGGCTCCTGAGCGCATGTGCGGGAGTGATGTTATAGCGGCTCTGGCCAATCACAGCGCCAGAGCCTGTGATACCCAGAAGTAACTTCAGGAGAGATGTCGCCGGCCAGATTGGTGAATGAGGACTGCTGCAGGGGCTTTGATCTAAGGTACGTAATACATAACAAGCTAGTGTGCAATGCATACTAGCTTATTATGCCTTTATCTTGCAGGTTTTATTATTTTTTTTATTTTTTTGGGTTTACAACCACTTTAACAAAATCTCCTATCACCTTCAGACTGACTTGACTGCTGAGTCCTCACCTAAACAGGGGTAAAGGCCTTCAATATTATCTTTTACCCAAATACAATACCATTGTAACATCTATACTGCAGCTATTTGATCAAAATTCACACATTCAGCCATTTAAACCAAATATTTAACATCTGTCCCAGAATTCACATCTCTTATTAAAGTGGAAGTAAACCCTCCTATCGTTTTCAGCCAAGGAAGTGGCCATCTTGGCCTCTATTTAATCTACAACTGCCATGATGCTGCACATGTGATCAGTTATGACACCAGTCACTGGATGGTTTCACAGTTTGGTTGAGAGCACAACCAATGGGAGTGTTACATTTCCGGCAAGTTCCAGAAAGGTAACTGTTTTATGGATGAGTTTACTTCTAATTTAAGTTCTTGGATAACCAACATTTGCTTTGAAACATTACATGACACCATGGTGACTGGATTAAGGTAACTGAGATACCCATGTATCTATTAATGGTGGGGTACTCTATGTTTCCAACACCCATTAGAACTGAGGAAGTTACTTGACTGAGTGTTCAAACATTTTTAACATTACAGAACAAACTGAGTTAATTGTGACTAAGTTCTACTAGGTATACCATAACCTAGATAAAGGAAAAGATTCCTAAACTAGAATTTCTGACCACTCTGGTCTCCCCACAGGGGGGAGTGACCGGATGTGGATGGGTGGGGAGGTGTGTGGAGAGTGAGAGCATGGTGTTGCTCTATCCCGTGCTGCCCGGCCTGCTTTGATGCCCTCGCTTTGATCCTACCTGGACTACCTGATGCCGCCTGAAGCCCTCAGTATATAGAGTTTATATGGTAGTATGGTTGCTGATAGGCTTCTATGCCTATCCATATATTGTCTAAATGTTTGACATTTTAACCTGAGCCGCTGTGGCTGGTACCTCCGAGCTCGAGCGTTCCTTTTTTCTCCTCTGCCTTTTCCTGCCTTGTCGGAGCACGGGGGTGGCTGTTATCTATACCGGGCTGTTTGAGCAGGAGCCGAGAGTGCCGCTGGAGATCTCGCGAGACTTCATGCGGCCCCGAGCTCCTTGTGACGCCGTAAAGTCTCTCCCCCTGCTCCGAATGAGCTTGATGTGCAGTCACGTACGGCGGGCCCGTTATCCACTATAGGCTCTGGGCAGTGGGTTGTTTGGCGGATGTATTGACGAGAGGGGACTCCTGTGTCGAGTTTCCACCCCCCCCGCCCCCCTCCTTTTTCGCTCGCTGCTCGTTACCTTTCAACCAGATTAGCTGTTAAGTGAAGCGAAACATACACTGACAGCGCTGCTTGTCCGAAAGTTTTGGAGGAGAGAGAGGAAGATCTGGAAGATCTGGACAACCTGGATATCCTGCACAGACCGGTTGAGCGCTGTATGACTACGGACCAGCACTAAGATAAGTGGCAATAAATACACAACTGCATTGACTGCCTAATACTATGGAGAAGTGAGAGGAAGTTTCTGAATACCCTGTTATTGTTCCAATGGTTCTGTGAGGCTACGTACTGGCAATTGGGATAAGTGCCTCTCTTCCTTTGGCCTTAAATTATTAACGAAGTAAACCACTGACTGTTATGCTCCACTTTGATTATATATTGTGAATATAAGCATATATACATTAGTATAAATATATCAATATACGGCAATGAGTCTTTGGCGGTGGGGCTGTCTGCGGAGGTTGGAGGCCAGCTGCTGATTAATATTGCCCCTTCTGATAAATAAATAAGGGAGTGTCATCTACATTAGGAGTGACGCCATAACATCGTGGTCCCCTTCCCCTTGAAAATTCCTTTTTTTTGACTGGTAAGGCGGGCTTATACGCGGTCATATAATCTGTTTAACCTAATTATGTCAAGAAAAAGATCCCCTGAGGTGCAAACACCCTCAGAGGGTCAACAAATCACGCGGGCTGCCAAGGACAAAAGTAATCAAATGGCCTCGGCATCGGCGGCGGCAAAACTGGAGCGCTATGCTCACTCTGGTCCAGCTTCACCCAGTAAATCAAGCCTCCAGCAGGCAAATCTACATAATAAAGACAATAAAGATATTAAAAACTCCTCGGCCGATAGAAGGAGCCAAGGCCAGTCGGTGGTTAACCCCCCCACCCCAATAGCTGCTAAATTGGGGGGCAGCAAGGGAGGGGGAAGTAAAGTAGGAATAGTGACAACAAATCCAGAAACAACCAGCTCTCATTTACTAATGACAGGTAACCTGGACGAGGAACCTACATTAAGAGACATTTTTAACGCAATTAAGGAATGCAAAGATTCGATATCAAATTTTGATGTGCAGCTAAGACATATAAAGGAGGAACTATTGACTATGAGGCAGGAACTGAATAGGACTATATTAAGAACTACTGAACTTGAGGAACGTATGAGCACAATAGAAGATGAGCTGAGACCAGTGAGGCAGGAAGTTGAAGCACTTAAGAAAATAGTCAATATACAAGCGGATAAACTCGATGAGATGGAGAACAGAAATCGAAGAAATAATATCAGAGTACTAGGCCTTCCCGAACACTGCGAGGGGACTAATTTGATTGGTTTCCTTGAGGGGTGGTTCCGAGAACTTTTTGGGACCGCAACATTTACCCCGACATTTGCAATAGAACGGGCACACCGTACCCCGGTAAAAGCTCGCCAGGTGGGGGAGCGCCCTAGGCCCATAATGCTTAAGATCCTCAATTACCAGGATAAAGTGTCCTTATTACGAGAGGCTAGAATGAGGGGAGACATCAGATATAAAGGAGCTGGGGTCTCCTTGTACCCTGATTTCTCCCCTGACCTCCAGAAAAGAAGAGCCGAATTTATACCAGTCAAACGAGAAATGGTTAAATTTAAGCTAGATTATGCGCTCCTATATCCAGCGCGTTTAAGGGTGAAGGCATTAGGGAAAATGCTCTTTTTCAATACGCCAGGAGAGGCATCCCAATGGCTAGATGAAACAAAAAAGGATCTATAGGTGCACATTGCAGGGTAGTTGGGTGGATTCCAAAGGACTTAGGGTTATATATTTTGGGGGGGTAGGTAGAAATAAGGAGTGTATTAGTTGTAAATTTGCTATATTTTGTATATTGCACAATGTAGGTGGGGGCGGGGGTTGAGCAATAAGGATGGGTTGAGGGTAATTTAGTATTTGTAGTGGGGGACAAGAGGTCCCCGTGAGTGGGGGTAGATTCTGGGTGAAAGCACCCAGTAGGATTGGTATGGGTGAGTGGTGGGAGTGTCGTGAGAAGGTCACAAATATACCCCCAGGGGGTAGCCCTATGGGGCGAGGGGGGGGGGGGATGGGGGAGGGGGTTTGGTAAAAGGGGAGGAGGGAGAGACGGGATGGGAAGGTGGGGAAAGGGAAGAGTAATAAAAATAATACAAGGATACACAAATTTTGAGAAGCACTATTATGTAAAGTATAGGACACATACCTTTTATTTTGCCACCAAAATAATACAAGGATACATAAATTTTGAGAAGCACCATTATGTAGAGCATAGGACACATACCTTTTATTTTGCTACCAAAATAATACAAAGATACACAAATTTTGAGATGCACTATTATGTAGAATATAGGATACACATGTGTAAAACTAAGGGGAAAAAGGGAGAGAGAGAATTTTTTGGTATTATCATGTTTGTATATCTCTCACCATTTTCTTTTTCTCCTTCCCTTTGCGTTTCTTGGCCTAGACCACCTAATATGCGGGTTGTTGATTGGCAGGAAAGGGATAGGGAAGGGAATTTTTTATTTATTTTTTTTTTTTTTTTTTTCTTTTCTTATTCATTATTCTTTATATGGTTTTTGAGAGTCCTGCCCAAATTGCAGATCGCTAAGTGGTGATGCAGGCGAAAAGAATTAAGATAGTATCATGGAATGTGCGGGGTCTGGGAGATCCGACCAAAAGAAAAGTGGTTTTGTCAGCTTTAGAGGGCAAAGGACCCGGAGTATTGTGTCTTCAGGAGACGCACTTAACAGGTGATACGATTCGGTGTCTGCAAGGTCGGAAATACCAGACCCAGTTCCACTCCGTATTTTCAACCTATGCAAGAGGGGTTAGCATTCTTGTCGATAGGGCGGTTCGGTTTCTTTGCCATAATAGTTGTATAGATGAAAAGGGTAGATATATTTTCTTATATTGCCAAATTGAAAATAATCCCTACGTGATAGCCAACATATATATCCCTCCTCCATTTAAATTAGAGGTTTTATATGAGTTATTATCTTTTGTAATAGATAAACCTGATATCCCTGTGATAGTAGTAGGGGATTTTAATGAAGTTTTGGATAAATCTATGGACAGGTTCCCAATCGTAAATACATCAATAGTGAAAGATTCCACGAGGCTAGCCCGCTTCCTAAGTGAGGCAGGGTTATACGATGCATGGCGCACTCGGTATCCGAGGGAGCGACAATACTCATGTTACTCAACCTCCTTCTCTACACTATCGAGACTCGATATGGCTTTGCTGAATAGTAGTGCGATGCCACGAGTGGATGAGATAGAATATGGTCCAAGAAGTATCTCGGACCACTCCCCCCTAATATTGACATTTTGCATTGGCAAGAAACAAGGTCCTAGCCAATGGAAAATCGACCCTGCTTGGCTGGAATTAATAAAAGACGCGGACCGGGTGACAACTGACTTAAAGGAGTTCATTAATATCAATGTAGGTACAGCGCCAGTAGGAGTTGTTTGGGATTCTTTAAAAGCCTTTTTAAGAGGTCTTTTTATTCAATCAACTGCTAGGAATAGGGCCGAATTGAAAAAACAGGAAGAGGAAGTTACTAAGGCGGTGCTAGAGACAGAAAGACAGTATACTGTAAACCCGAACCCTACTACCCAGAAGGTTTGGCTTGATAAACAGCAAGAATTCAAGACAATTACTAGGCGTAAGATAGAAAATAAATGTATATTGCAGAAACAAGCAAACTTTGGGGAGGGAGAGAGAGTGGGACGAATGCTGTCCCTGCTGATTAAAGCAAATACGGCCCCTCCAGCGATATTGGCGATTAGGACACCAGAGGGGGAGATTACGTCTGAAACATCCACTATTAATAATGTATTTTACCATTATTACAGTTCACTGTATAAGTCCCAAGGGGGGAGTGAAGGGGGAGCTATAGCTGCTTTTCTGGGGAATCTGAATATGCCAACAGTAACACTAGAGGATCTAGCAGTATTGGAGGCCCCGATTACTATTGAGGAACTCCAAAGTGCAGTGGCAGGGATGTCTAACTTAAAAGCACCAGGACCAGATGGTTTGCCAATCGAGGTCTACAAGAGATATGGAGGGGTCCTGCTGCCACAACTGCTGGAGACATTGAGACATTCCTTTGAGTGTGGAGCTCTGCCCTCTTCGATGTTGGAAGCCACAATAGTGGTTATTCCCAAAGAGGACAAAGACTCTATGGACCCGGCCTCATACCGCCCGATCTCGTTGTTGGGGTCGGACGTAAAAATTCTAGCGAAAGTGCTTGCAACACGCTTAAAAAGAAGTGTCCAAAAGCTCATTCATCCCGACCAGTCGGGTTTTATCCCGAATAGGTCTACTAGCGTTAACATACGTAGACTTTTTTTGAATACACAGGTTTTGGTGGACAATGGGGACTCCAGAGCAGTTTTGACCCTGGATGCAGCTAAAGCATTCGACAGTCTCGAATGGGTATACCTATTTAATGTGCTTGTTAGATTTGGGTTTGGACCAAAATTTATTAAATGGATAAAATTGTTATATACGGATCCAAGAGCGAAAATTAAAATTAATAATGAGCTTTCTGAAACATTTCTGTTGGAACGAGGCACGAGGCAGGGGTGCCCCCTCTCCCCCTTATTGTTTGTTATGGCAGTGGAGCCGCTAGCTATAGCCATTAGGGCCAGTCCTGATATACAGGGATTTAGAAGAGGACAGGTAGAGGAAAAAATGGCATTGTTTGCCGATGATATTTTACTTTTCCTAGGGGATACTCAAGCCTCACTGAAAGTGGTAATGAAGATGATCAGAGAATTTGGTTATATATCAGGATTAACCATTAATTGGGATAAATCTGCTATATTACCACTGGAAAGTGGATATATTTGTGCTCCCCAGGACATCGGGAACTTGAAACAAGTCGAGAAGTTTAAATATCTGGGGGTGTGGATTACTAGGGATGTAAATTCTTATTTAGATGATAATCTATCCCCCCTTTTAGTAAAGTTAAAACAAAAGGCTGATATTTGGAGCCGCCTCCCCCTTTCAATGGCGGGCCGCTGCAACCTGATCAAGATGGTATGGCTTCCTCAAATCTTGTATGTCCTCCATAACTCACCTCTATGGATCGGGGAAAAGTGGTTCAAGAAAATAGAAGCTTTATTTAGATCCTGTATATGGAAAAAGGGTCCATCGAGGATTAGTTTACGAACTTTGCAGCTGCCGCTGGAAGAAGGGGGGTTGGCGATTCCACATCCCAGACTTTACTACCTAGCGGCCCAATTGCAACACTTAGCTGGGGCAATAACAAAAAACGAAGCCAATCCCTGTCATAGGCTATTAATGTTAGGGTGCCCACATAACACGCTTATGGAAGCGCTTGAAGCAAACTCGTTTAATATGCGTTGTCCAACGATCACCCAGATTGCTAAAATCTGGAAAACAGCTAAGGCCTTGTTAGGATACCAACAGGTATCTGTGTTGGCCCCCCTATGGGACAATAGAAATTTAAATGAGTTATTTAAGGTGGAAAAATGTAAGGAGTGGGTAAACCAAGGGTTAGATAAACTAGCGCAAATGCTCCAAGACTCAGATATTAGATCATTCATGGATCTAAGGTCTGAATTCTCTTTATCAAATCACTCGCTTTATAAGTACTTTCAGGTCAGACACGCAATCCAGGCTCAATTTAGATCACAGGAGATACAGTTGATCGAGATCCCGGTGCTATCTCAAATTATGTCTAGAGACACGCTCAAAGGATTGATCTCATTCCTATATAACAGGTTGGGAGATAAACTACTAGACAGAAGCGGTATGATTAAAAGTAAAGGGAAATGGGAGAGAGATGTGGGTCCGTTGTCCATTCCGGAATGGGACTGGATAATGGAACAGGGAACCAAGGTCTCTATTTCTCCGGCACAGAAAGCTTCTCAACTTTTTTTTTTCCACCAGGCATATTACACGCCTAGGAAAATGTTTAAAATGGGATGGAGGGATAATGATCAGTGCCCCAGATGTGGTCGGGTTGGGGATTTCATTCATATGTTTTGGAGGTGCCCGAAACTGTTCAGATACTGGACACAAGTTATAGACCATGTGAATGAAATATTCGGGTTGACATTGGAGGCAACAGCAAGGACTTGTTTGTTGGCTATACCGGAGGGATATAAAATCCCTAAAAATATATTTGAACCAGTTACTAGATGCCTTTTCCAGGCAAGGAAATTAATTGCCCAGAATTGGCAGGCATACTCTAGTCCACTATCAGATACATGGTTGGATAATATAAGGAAAACTATAGGCAATGAAAGGGTTTTTTTTATTAAGCAGGGTAACGCCAAGAAATTTAAAAAGATATGGGGTCCCGGATTGGGAAGATTGGGGATTCCCCTATAAATTATTGTAAAAAGCGTCTCTTAGCCTATATAGTTCCTTCATTTATTTGTACTAGGCATTCTTTGCTTAGTGTGTGTCTTTTAATAGATTTGGGATTGGAGGGGGGGGGGGGGGGGAGGAGTAGGGAGAGAAAGGGAAGGAGGGAAAAAAGAAAAAGGAAAAAGAAAAAATTGTAATAGATATGAGATACCAGGATAATAGACACTGGTATGTGTGTAGCACGTAAATACTAGGGGATTTTTTTTTACTACTTTTGTACTTAAATTAAATGTTATAAAATCCTTAGGTGACTATATTAAGCTTAAAACTTATATAACTAAATATGCTACAATGATGTGGAACAGAGAATGAGACACGAGTGAGCGATAAGCTGAACCTAGTCTCTGGTATAGAAACACTGATGTGGCAAAAAAAAAAAAAAAAAAAAAAAAAAAAAAAAAAAGAATTTCTGACCACTCTAATCTGCTGGAAACCCTTATTGCAAAGGGGTATTCACTTTTCCTTTAACCTTAAAAGAAGACTTAAACTGTGCGTGGGCTGCTAACATGCTCAGTCTTCAAAAAAACGTCATAGGGGGGCAAATGTTTTGCCACTTTCAATTCCTTTTCAATTTTTACCTTCAAAACTATGGGTTATGTTTATATAAGTCCTACTTTGTGAGCAAAACCAAAGGGTCCAGATTGTACAATAGCCCAAAGAAAAAAATGTTGTGTTCTGAATGCAAGTCTTTGCGGCATATACGTTCTCTTTTGTATACTCAGCATTATGCAATGCATTGGTATCTACACTGAATATTTTAATAAACAATGAATTACATATTGTGCACCAGGCCCTAATACAACCATAGAAACAACAAATATAGCAAACACTATGACTTGGCTGATCTCCAGGTATTACAACAAGCATAATTTGGACATGTTATGTGTATGCTATTAATAATATGAAAAAAGAAAATGTGACATGTGTTAACCTGAACTCTAGATGAATATAAAACAACATCATTTATTTAGTTACATGTATTTTTATACAGAGCTAACATAAGTACCTAAATCTGTCTTGTCATCAGCCTTTCTATAATCCCCTGCACAGCAACATTCACACTGAGATGAGGAAGGTCAGCACTCTAAGTCAAAAATGATTCTCTACTGCTTTACATGGTGCTGTCAGAAACACACTTTCAGCATAGGCAAGCAGAGGGAGGACCTTATCCCTCCCTAACATGCTGCTCTTCCAATTTTTAATTACAGGCTTCAGCAGATCCTGGAACAATACTGGACCTGGCTGTTTTGCCTGTAGGGTTTGCTTGGATCGCAAGACTGGCTGAAGAGAGTGACAACCCCTTTAGCAACTAAGCCAGCTTACCTATATGCATTTCAACAAGGCATTTGGCATCTTTACCTGGAGTTTACATTTGAAAAACCAAATACCCTTTTCCACAATGTCCAACAACTGAAAATGTTGCCCACATAGCCAACCTACAGTTATAACCTTTCACAACCCTTCATACCATTCATTTTGCTGAAGCAGCTCTCAAAGTGTTGTTGAGTCTTTTAGTAAGTGGTTCTTTATGCAATGGGCTTGTTGTACAACGCCTGTGTGCATTGCAATTTTTACTGTCTGAATAAAAGTGTAGTGTGTAAAACCTGTTCTTGAGCGTCCCTGTCTCATGTATGATTTAACACTGCAAATACAAGTTAAGCCTGTCCCCCATAAAGTATGTAGACATGGTGACATATGGCAGACAGCTATGGAATTCTAGTAAACATTAACTTAGGAGCAGGTTGTTTTTTTTTTTTTAATAAAGACAGAATTGGCTAGATTATTATTATTATTTATATTATTATTATCTTTACCAATAATAATGATTACAAGTGCTTGACTTAACTACATTCCAGATTCAATCTATGACTTCCATATTCAAGGGATGATACTGGATATAGCACAGACTTTCAACAATTTAGTGTATCATACCCATAATTAAAAGACTATTACAGCTAAGCCATTGAATAATCAATAGCTTTATCTCTGACAGACACAGTCTTTTAATAATGGTCTATTTGACTTGAATAAAAACCAATCTGCTCCTGGACAATGTTGTATTGATTCTGTTAGTGACATGCAATAACCTAACATACACTAATAGTAAGCTAATACACACACACATAGAGAAACAAGAATCTAGAGTCCAAGCTCTTATTTTTTACACTACCTCAAAAACTTCAACGAACTTTAACAGAGGCCAAGGGAGGAAGATGAGGGAGGAACAGAGATGAGATGATGAGCCTGTTAGAGACACACACAACAAAGACACAGTAAAATAAAGAAGGATAACGATGAATGACAAAACATACAGCATGAACCCATAAAGAACTGAGTAAAAAGTACCCAACGAGATTTGATCCTTATCTGATACTAGGAAGTTTGATGCATTTGATATAGTTAAATGGAGCATTTTGGAGCCCCAAAAAAGAATAGCAAAACACCTATCAGTTCCCATGTGTATCTTTTAATTTTTAGATCAGCTAGGTTTTTTGACCCTAAAGGCCAACTTTGGGCACAATTACCATAACAGGTTCACAGCGGCCAAACTTTCCTGTTCCTTAATCCCAAATGCTGTCATGCAGGCATATTTAACCTTCTAAGGTAATCATGCCCAGAGTTGGGCTTTAAAGAGAAAGGCATCAGCAAAAGAAAGTGTCACTTTAAAATAAACCCATGGCCATGATTTGGACATTCAAGTATTTGCATATTCCTAACAAGCATTAAATGAGCTTTAAAACAAACCCTTATTCATCTCTGTAGCTGCAGGTGCTGTAGCACAATTGACCCTCAAATTTCACAGCAGAAGCATTAACAAAAAGCACTGTAGCACTCTTGGCTGCTCCTAATCCCCCATCCCTTTTCCAGAGCTCCCACTCTGTGTATGCATTAGAAATTAAAATGCTGAATACCAGCTAAGTTACTTCTGAAAGGGAGAGGTGGGCTAAACTGAGCTGCTGAGAACTGTTGGGAAGTAGGAGCAGGAGAAGCTGAGGTCATCTAGACAATCACTTTAGTGTTTCTGCTGAGAATTGTGAAGAAAATAGCTCCACGGTGTGCACAGGTAAAGACATAAGCAAGGGTTTGTTTTAAAGCTACTTTACTTATTGTTGAGAATATAAATATTTAAGAGTCTATAGCCTGGTCATAATTACATTTTAATAAGATACTGGGGTCGGTTTACTAAAGGTAGAGAGCGCACAATTTGATGCAGCTGTGCATGGTAGCCAATTAGCTTCCAACTCCAGCTTGTTCAATTAGGGTTTTGACAATTAAACCTGGAAGCTTATTGGTTTCTATGTCGAGCTGCACCAGATTTTGTGCTCTCCAGGTAAATCAACTTCACTGTCACTTTTATAGATGACAGTGTCTGCATAATTCCCGTCCACACCAGCTCAATCACATCTCCCCACCTAAGTATCCACTGCTGACTGGTGTCAGAGTTTAGGGGGATCTATGATGATGTTGACTTCCCCCTTCCTGTCATGGTAGTTGGGGCAGATGGCAGCTAGGCTGGAGCATTGTATCATCGGTGAAGAACACATACTCCTCATACCATCACTGGGTATTGTGGTCTGGCTATGATGACAGAAGCAAACAAGCAGGAAAAAACTCTGGATAGCAGCACACTGGAAAAAGACTTGAAATTGCATCTTTAATTGAAACAACGTGGGTCACATCAAAACTAAATCAAAAAATCCACAGCAAAAGAATAACAGGGTACAGGAAAATGTTGACACGTTTCGCACCGTAATCAGTGCTTACTCATAGCTATGAGTAAGCCTTGAGTAAGCACTGATTATGGTGCGAAACGCGTCAACTTTCCTGTACCCTGTTATTCTTTTGCTGTGTATTTTTTTAATTTGTTTTGATGTGACCCACATTGTTTCAATTAAAGATGGGATTTCAAGTATTTTTCCAGTGTGCGGCTATCCAGAGTTTTGTCCTGCTTGTTTGCTCATGGTGTGTGTAATGGTCAGCACCTGGGGCTTATCAATAGGAGACAGAGCTTCAGTCCTCGAGGATTACTTTGGAGTGGTGGTTCATCCTTTCTATGATGACAGAAGAAGAGGCTATAGAGACACTGTAATGGTCCTTAAAATGCTGCACTAAATAGTCCTGGAGTCTACAAGCACCATAATGTTAGCAATGGCGAGTGGTCATTGGTCAGCACGTCCATGTAATACTTGCTAACCATTGGGAATCTCTCTCAAGCCTTCTTCCCTTTAATTACCCTTTAAAAGGAGATGCAATTGGATAAAGCCCCACAAAAATTATATGAAACTGAGCCTAAATTACTATAGGAAAAAAAGGGGGGGGAGTATAAACTTTTTTTCTTTTCTCCAAAACTGTCCTGCATATGAATGGTTGTGAACACAGGTTAATATCAGTGCACCTTCCATGTGTCAGTAATTGTGCATCACACAGTACAAATCTGTCTGAATCTCTACAGAGCATAATCCCGTAACAAACCTATATCCTGTTACATGTTTTTACACGCTACAAACTGCTGTTATTTAATACACTGATAAAATCCATGCAGTACTTTAACATACAGTATATCCTCAAATGTATCCAATCTGCTGATTTTGATCTAAAAATCTATCCAAGAATAAGACTCACAATCAGTGACTTTATCAAATCCAATCTATTCAATTTAGATATGCAATTATTCATTTCTCTAAGTTATGAGAACTACACCTGATTAACAAGGTCACTTTTATAACTTTGTAATAGCCCTCTGTGGTTACATAAAATAAAATAAATTGTCTTTCAAATCACCAAACAAGCACATTTACCCAAAACCTAAATTAGAACTTTAGTAGTAATAAACTTTAGAGTTCAATTCCAGGCTTGGGACTTTTCCTCTCACCTGCCAGTCTTTTAATCCCCAATATAAACAAAGAGCGGGTACACAGTATCAAGAGAGAACAGATACTGAACTGGAACTAATGCATGCATTCCTTGTGAGCTTTGAGAATTAATTGTTCCACAGTGCATCAAGCTACAATGTTTAATGCGGGCTTGTTTTTTTTTTTTTTTACTGGTTAGGAATATGCAAATATTTTAATGTCCATAGCCTGCCCACAGTTCTACTCAGTAGCACTATACCACTAATATAAGTCACGAAAACGCACACAAACAGATTATGGGTTCAATGATAATGGTACATACTGTATGACAATGATTGATATTGATTATGCAGATTTATGATTTTGTCAAATTCATCAGGGCAAATAAATTAGGCAATCACAGAAAATTTAAATAAAATTACATTTCTACTCAAAGACATCTTATTAGTAATGGAAATATATTATTTAGATAAAGGTTGTAAATATGCCTCTACAGATTAAAGGGACCTTTTCCCCAGAACATTTATTTTAACAAAAACAACCTTTAAGATAGGTGCATGAGAATTATATGTATTTTATTCATGGTAAATATATCCCCTTGTGTAGTCATCCAAAAGCCCTGAGACTGCTTCTCGGAGCTGCCATCGATGGACATGGTTTTTTGTGACACATCTTTTTACATCTTCCTGCTTATCTTTCTTTGCAGCCCTTGGCAGCCCTTGGCAGCTTGTGACTTGACATCTCACAGCCTAAAATAAGTCAGTGCTGGAAGAATTACTGCTGCCAATAACTGGATTACAGGTCTGAACAAGTAGCGGGTAGCTATAAAATGCCCACCCTGTATTAATCACAATGGCTGTTACTAAGATCAATGTCTGAATGGTGAAGTATCTCTCCAGTGGGTTGTACTAATGAATTTGCTTGGATGTAGGGATTTTGCATTTAGGAGTACTGCACTTTATTTATTTAGTATTTAGGTGTGAATCGCTATTAGGGTTTAAAAAGACACCAGTTCCCTTAAAAGAAAAAAAAAAACTCTTATGCTTTTTTACAAGTATTTAGGAGCATTTAGGGGTATTTTCTGGTACGAAACTCCTCTCAAAAATACAATTCAGAAGGTTTTTCTTCTGCATCTAATCATTGAGCTTAAAGTATGCCTCTAAACATCCTAATATGCATGGATGCATAGGGGTTGATTTACTAAAATTGGAGAGTGGAAAATCTGGTGCAGCTGTGCATGGTAGAGAATCAGCTTCTAACTTCAGCTTGTTCAGCTTTTGTTCCCTGCAAAGTAAAAGCATAACGGGCTAGTATGCATCACATACTAGCCCATTATGTGGCACTTACCTGCATACAAAGCCCACGATGTCCCCGCCGGTGGCCGCGCCATCTTCACGGTATGGGCCCTGTAGAAACGGCATGATCGTGTCCTTTCTTCAGTTCACATGCGCCGATGGTGTCAGCGCAAGCATATATGGTAAATATCTCCTAAACCGTGCAGGTTTAGGAGATATTTCCAGTACCTACAGGTAGGCTTTACCTGTAGGTAAAAGTGGTATGTAAGAGTTTACAACCACTTTAAGATTTGACAATTAAACCTGGATGTTGATTGGTTTCTATGCAGAGCTGCACCAGATTTAGCATTCTCCAGTTTTAGTAAATCAACCTTATAGAATAACATTGAGCTGCTTCTACAGGCAAAATGCAAAACTTCTGTAGAAGCAGCATTTTTTTAAGCCCATTGTGCATGGACCCTTATGCTTCGTACACACCATGAGAGTATCTGTTTTTGTTGCATGCTAATCTCATATCGAAAATTACTAAAGAAGAAGTTACTAAAGTTAAGAAAATTCTCGTATTTCAGAACTTGGGAAGTGTTGTAATGTGTTGTATTGTATTGAATTCTTAGTTTCTGAGCATGCGTGGTCTTGATCTTCCAATTTTTTTTCAGACGAATACTGTAATGATTAATGAATAAAAAAAAACATTTTCGTGCTTGTTCCTTCGCATATTTTTGGATGAACTGTCATGATCGACTCTCGAAAGCTGTGTACTCATGATCAGATTATTGCACGATCACTCAGAAAGTGAATTTTGTCATCCAATTTTCTGATTGTGTGTACTAGGCATTAGGGGTTGATTTACTAAAACTGGAGAGTGCAAAATCTGGTGCAGCTGTGCATGGCAGCCAATCAGCTTCCAACTTCAGCTTGTTTAATTAAACCTTGACAAAATAAACCTGGATTGGTTTCTATGCAGAGCTGCACCAGATTTTGCTGGTACGGCTTCTGGGAACGGGCTTGAATGAGCGGTGCTTCGGAGCATGCGTGCTCCTTCCTCAGGCTCTATAAGTGGCCATATTGCTTATGGTAGAAAATAGAGAGGAGGGTGGAGTAAGATGGGTGGGCCATGTGCAGAGGTGACGGTAGCCATGGGGACCAGTCATACGCAATAGCATGGTATGGAACTGTGTCGGAGGAGGTGACGGTAGCCATGGGGACCAGTCATACGCAATAGGATGGTGTGGGACTGCGTCGGAGTGTACCTGTGCATCATATTATCCCCCTATCTGTGTACACATAAGTTGGAACAATGGGAAATAATGTTTATATATAGTGAGATTTTAAACATGGTACCATGACAGAAAAATATGTACATGGCACATGATACAGCAATAGCAAGCATCAAAATCGCTCCTCTACAGTCCATTTCCCCTACAGACGTGGCCATTCACTTGTATTTACTTGACACTACACTAAAATTAAGATTATATGTATATAGTAAAACACATTTTTGTTTCCAATGACTGTGTTGTTTCAAGAAGTACACAGAAAAAATCCGCACAAGCAAACATTCATAAATCAAGAAAATAGTTATCAGCCTCAATGTCATACAATAGCTGCCCATTACACTCAAGAGACACTTTTTCTGTGGTGTACACATTAATCATATACAATGGTATACAACCAATTATGTTAGGGTTGAGGCGCATTATTCACTGCAAACCATAAAAAAGCACAAATGTCACAATAAGTAATATGAGAAATATGAACACAAACAAAAACAATGTCAACTACATGGTGGGGTTGATTTACTAAAACTGGAGCGCAAAATCTGGTGCAGCTGTGCATGGTAGCCAATCATATTATAAGTTCAGCCTGTTCAAATAAGCTTTGGCAATACAACCTGAAAGCTCATTGGTTTCTATGCACAGCTGCACCAGATTTTGCACTCCAATTTTAGTAAATCAACCCTGGTATTTCTCAAATTTTAGTTGACCTAAAACTACCATAACCTTCTTTAACATATCTTCACATCCCCTCTAAAAGCTGTGCCCATAAAAGGTAAGCAGAGGTCAAAGGACTAGTTGCAAGTATTGCTTGTAGTCTCCCTGTAGCTGTCTTTTTACCTTACTAATATACCATGCCTTCTGCTGCACTGTGTATCTGTATGAAGATGGCCTTCTGGGTAGAAGAGCAGAACTGTGCTTTTTGCTATCAAAGCTTGCCCCTGATGAATAGTGATATGGTAACGGATGGTGGGAGTATTGATCAAGAACCAGCAGAAGAGTTAAAGGAAGAACAGTTTTATAGAATGAATGATGTACAAGCATGGAGCTCATGGCGCTGCAGGTCCCAAAGGTCCCAAGATACAGATTCCTCTCCACCATGGAAAACAGTGAGCAGCACAGTAGTGACACCACCAAATCTCATTCCAAATCTAACGAAACTAGTAGAAAGAAGTAAAGTGCCTTAGATGATCTCATACTGTAGATCCATAGATATGAAGTCGAAAGAACAGAAAACGCATTGCTATTTTTCAGGAGGAATATATGTCAAAAGGTAGATATTTTTTAGGGTACTGCTTAGGCAAACATTTCTAGATATTCTCTATATAGTTTTATTACTTCCTAAGCTATGTGGAATTGTAACTCCCATTTTATGTGATATCCTTTTTCCCTCCTTATGGTCTTAGATATTTGATGTAGTTGGTTTTGATTTGGAACCTTATGTGTTTGACCTGTACTTTGTTCTTGTGGTGTTCTCTTTTTACTTGTATGCTATGGTTCTTTCTTGAGCGGCTCTGTCATGAGTGATGCGCAGTTTCACCGCCGCAGTTATCAATTCTGATCATGTCTTCTCTGCTTTTTTACAGGTACATGTCTATCCATCTGTACGCTCTACTCCGCTGAACTGGCATTGCTGTAATATATTTGATAAATGTCTTCTGCTGTCATATCTTTAAACTTCTATATTTAATGCTAGCTATATAACAACCACACTACAATAGCAACATTACTGGTGATTTATTCTCAACCCCATTTGGCTTGAGTGATCAAGAAAGGTAATTCGTTTTATGACCCTAGCCTGTGTCTGGTCTGGTATTGGCCATCTCCTCTCCCATATTCAGGTGTCTCAAATCTGACCCTATGATGACCAATAGAGAAATGCATGCCTGCTCAGTCTCCCTATAAATTTAAAGCAGCCTATGGGGTGGTGCAGACAGGGGCAAGGCACAGATAACATGGATCTTTCCTGAGTGGCTCTGTCACAAGTGATGCACAGTTTCACTGCTGCAGGATAACTAAAGCTGGATGAAGAAACAACAAGGACTCTGCTCCACTCTGCAAGACAGCAGGCAAACAAGCAGTTGACATTTATTTTATATCAAGTCAGATTCCCACTCTATCCACTAACATGCTCCTCATTCTCTTCCTTCTCACATCAGTGTCTTCTATCCTCAAATCATCCTTACTCTACCCCCTCCTCTCTACCCTGCAGCATGCACATACCACCCTCACTCCTACCCTCTCCCTACTACTGCACCCATCATATCCTGCATTTGCTGCAGCCACATGCTGACATAAACACCAGGGCCACTAGACACGTGCGTTCATGCACATCCCACTCCCATCTTGCCTTCCTCACCATCCTCCTTCTCCTAGTCTCAGGTGACATTTATCCTAATCCTGGTACGCTATTTTCCAACTGCAAGCCACCTATCCAATACCCCTCCTCCTCTGGCAACCACCGCAATACACTCAGTTTAATTTCTATCCCCCTGCTTCCTTAAAGCAGCCCACCTATCTCATGCACCCTTTGGAATGCCCGCTCCATCTGTAACAAGCTAACATCTGTACATGACCTCTTTAGCTCTCATGGCTTTAACATACTAGCCCTAACCAAAACCTGGCTTCAAAATTTGGACTTGGTTTCTCCTGCTGCACTCTCCCATGGTGGCCTAAGTTGGACTCACTCCCCCAGACCCAACAGACAGAAAGGAGGTGGAGTTGGATTCCTTCTATCCCCACAAAGCACCTCCCAAGTCCTTCCTATCCCTCCTAGACATGTGCATTTAGTTTCGTTCCGAATCGAAATTCGGACGAATTTTCATTATTTGGACATTCAGATGCATCCGAATTACCGAATTACAATGCTAACGAATTCAAACGAAATTTGAATCAAATTCGAAAAATGACATTTTGCGACCCGACTTTGTGGCCATGTATCTCGGGTTAGGAACCCCATAGAACTAGCACTACAACATATCCAAATTTGGGGTTTCTAGCACCAAGTGACCCCGAGTTACGGGGCCCCAAAGTCGGGTCGCAAAATGTCATTATCTGCTGCAGAAAAGTGCTTGATATTTTGCGACCCGAATTTGGGGCCCCGTAACTCGGGGTCACTTGGAGCTAGAAACCCCAAATGCTAATAGTCTGCAGGAGATCTGGTGAAAAAACGAAATGGATACTAATAGTCTGCAGGAGATCTGCAAAAAATGAAATAGATGCTAATAGTCTGCAGGATATCTTATTAAAACAAATGGTAATCTGCAAAAAAAATAAAAATTTCATTTATATTTATGGTATCAATGAAGTTGTCAGCATGCCTAATTGAATAAGTCACAGATGTCGATCGCAAGGCAAGTGCATATGCTGTATGTCATTGTCCACTTGCCAAAAGTTGTGTATTGTATTTGTCCACTTGCCACGTCACCTGCCACAAGCTGTGTATTGTCCACTTGCCACGTCACATGCCACAAGTTGTGTATTGTCCACTTGCCACGTCACCTGCCACAAGTTGTGTATTGTCCACTTGCCACCAAGCGACCCAGAATATGGGCAATATGAAAGTACTTTTCTGCAGCAGAGAATGACATTTTGCGACCCGAATTTGGGGCCACATATCTCAGGGTCACTTATAGATAGAAACACCAAATGTGGTATGCAAATACAATAGAACTAGCACTACAACATATACAAATTTGGGGTTTCTAGCACCAAGTGACCCCGAGATACATGGCTCTAAATTCGGGTCACAAAATGTCAAGCACTTTTGTGCAGCAGAGAATTACATTTTGCGACCCGAATTTGGGGCCAAATTTTTTTGTTTTTTTTAATTAACGAGGAAAGGGGGTTGGTGGGACTTTATATGAGGTACACCCATCCCTGTATTATATGTAAAAGACACTACAACATATCTAAATTTGGGGTTTCTAGCACCAAGTGACCCCGAGATACATGGCCCTAAAGTCGGGTCGCAAAATATTTTCGAATCTGGTTGAAATAGTTTCGAATGCGGTTGAAATAATTTCGAATCATGTTGAAACCATTTCGAATTTGGTAGAATTATTTTCGAATTTGGTTGAAATATTTTCGAATGTGACAGATTTTTAGAATTCGGCAGAAAACTAAACGAAATACGAAAACGAATTTAACTAATTTAACGAATATAACTAAACGAAATTAATTAATTAAAGAATTAAAACTAAACTAAACTAAACAATTTTTTTCCTTTTGCACATGTCTAATCCCTCCTTCTCTATCCTTCTCTTCTTTCGAGATGCACCATATTCATCTATTTTCTCCTATTTCTCTGAGGATTTCAGCAATTTATCAGCCTCCTGGACCGGTATCACGATTTCTTGAAGACTTTGCTGCCTCTCTACCCTACTTTCTCTCCTCTGAAATACCCATGATCATTCTTGGTGACTTCAATATTCTTGTCACTGTTAGCAGCCCAACTACAGCTAAACTTCTCGACTTAACCTCATCTTTTGACCTAACACAATGGATACATACTTTCACTTAGTTCCAATGGCAATACCCTTGACCTTGTATTCTCCCATCTCTGCAACCCTGGCAACCTCACAAATACCCCCTTTCCTCTCTCTGATCACAACCTCATTAGTTTCACTGTATCCTTGCCTCCAACCACCCATCCCTCCAAGCAGCAAACAATTACTTGTCGGAACCTTTGCCACCTTAACACTTCTCTATTCTGCTACTGGCCACTAGGGATGAGCTTCATGTTCGAGTCGAACATACGTTCAACTCGAACATCGGCTGTTCGCCGAATTCCGAACGTTATGGGCCGTTCGCGCCAAATTCGTGTGGCACTCACGGCTCACGGCCCACAATGCACTGCGCCATCGCAGTGCATTGCTGGCTCATGATTGGCCAAGCATGCACTGTGACCCCGCATGCTTGGCCAATCACAGCGCCGGCAGCGAGGAGAGCCATGATTGGCCACAGGCAGGATGCCTGTGGCCAATCATAGCTCAGGCTGTGTAGTATATGCCCCACACTATATAAGGCCGCCAGTGCAGTGGCCTTGTGTAGTGTGTTGGCGTCTGTAGCAGTTAGTGGGTGTTCTGTGTACCTTCAACACAGTATACACCAATCGTTATCGGCCGATTTTTCGTTCTTGCTCTTCTGTAGTGGTTGTTGTCTGCGTGCCCTGACCGCAGTATACACCGCTATATCCACCTATATAGCTAACTATCTTGCTCATTTTAAATAGAGCTTGCAGTCAGTGTTAGGAGATTGTGCGTGCTGTCTGCGTGCTCTGAACCCAGTATACACCGCTATATCCACCTATATAGCTAACTATCTTGCTCGTTTTAAATAGAGCTTGCAGTCAGCGTTAGGAGATTGTGCGTGCTGTCTGCGTGCTCTGAACCCAGTATTCACCGCTATATCCACCTATATAGCTAACTATCTTGCTCGTTTTAAATAGAGCTTGCAGTCAGCGTTAGGAGATTGTGTGTGCTGTCTGCGTGCTCTGAACCCAGTATACACCGCTATATCCACCTATATAGCTAACTATCTTGCTCGTTTTAAATAGAGCTTGCAGTCAGTGTTAGGAGATTGTGCGTGCTGTCTGCGTGCTCTGAACCCAGTATACACCGCTATATCCACCTATATAGCTAACTATCTTGCTTGTTTTAAATAGAGCTTGCAGTCAGTGTTAGGAGATTGTGCGTGCTGTCTGCATGCTCTGAACCCAGTATACACTGCTATATCCACCTATATAGCTAACTATCTTGCTTGTTTTAAATAGAGCTTGCAGTCAGTGTTAGGAGATTGTGCGTGCTGTCTGCGTGCTCTGAACCCAGTATACACCGCTATATCCACCTATATAGCTAACTATCTTGCTCGTTTTAAATAGAGCTTGCAGTCAGTGTTAGGAGATTGTGCGTGCTGTCTGCGTGCTCTGAACCCAGTATACACCGCTATATCCACCTATATAGCTAACTATCTTACTCATTTTAAATAGAGCTTGCAGTCAGTGGTAGGAGATTGTGCATGCTGTCTGCGTGCTCTGAACCCAGTATACACCGCTATATCCACCTATATAGCTAACTATCTTGCTCATTTTAAATAGAGCTTGCAGTCAGTGTTAGGAGATTGTGCGTGCTGTCTGCGTGCTCTGAACCCAGTATACACCGCTATATCCACCTATATAGCTAACTATCTTGCTCGTTTTAAATAGAGCTTGCAGTCAGTGGTAGGAGATTGTGCGTGCTGTCTGCATAGCTGCATTTACAGTCCCAAGAAACCCGTGGACTTGTACGTAGCTGGGAGGAGGTAGCTGCGGATCATGTTGTCCTTAGTGACCCAGAGGACTCCGGACCAAATGCCTCAGCTAACCTACGCTGCATGGCCTCCCTGATCCTGCAAAGCCTGCGGAAGGATCCTCGTATTCTTCGGATCAAGGAGAGGGACCATTACTGGCTGGCCACTCTCCTTGATCCACGGTACAAGGGTAAGGTTGCCGACCTTATCTTGCCGTCGCAGAGGGAGCAGAGGATGAGACATCTCCGGGAGGCCTTGCAGGAAGGTCTGTGCAACGCGTTTCCAGAAACTGAGAGGTTACAAACTCCTCTATCGCTTCCAGCAACCATCGCCAGCGTCTGATTTACATGGTGCAGGAATACCTAGGGGCAAGGTCAGACTTGGACACCTTTCCCACCGAAAATCCTCTGTCTTACTGGGTCTTGAGGATGGATCACTGGCCAGAGCTTTCACAGTATGCAATTGAGCTACTGGCCTGTCCTGCATCCAGCGTTCTTTCGGAACGCACCTTCAGTGCTGCTGGTGGCTTTGTTACCGATCACAGGGTACGCCTGTCCACCGAATCAGTTGATCGACTGACCTTCATCAAGATGAATCAGTCTTGGATCACCCACAGCTACCAAGCACCTGAAGCTG
The DNA here is from genome assembly GCF_037356315.1 of Lithobates pipiens. Lineage (NCBI taxonomy): Eukaryota > Metazoa > Chordata > Amphibia > Anura > Ranidae > Lithobates > Lithobates pipiens. The sequence goes on from NW_027507784.1 coordinate 52,880,369, forward strand.
ATGTAACCGAATAATTTTTTTTGAAATATCACATCCCTTCAAGACTGCCTATGCTGATGCTGAGTGACTGTCCTGTTATGTTGATTGTCTATCCTCTTCCTCCTCCGCTGATATGTTGGAAGAACATTTTTGGTTCTGGGTGATGCCATCAGCCCAATTTTTCTGCCCCTGTTTAACAGGGGCGTTTAATTAAAATTTTTGATGCAATGCTTTGCAGCAGGGCTAATTCATGCACTAAAACTAGAGTATATGGGAGAGGTTGCAGTGTCGTGGCACCAGCACCAGTGCCTAAGGCCCAATTTTTCTGCCCCTGTTTAACAGGGGTGTTTAAGTACAATTTTTGATGCAATGCTTTGCAGCAGGGCTAATTCCTGCACTAAAACTAGAGTATATGGGAGAAGTTGCAGTGTCGTGGCACCAGCACCAGTGCCTAAGGCCCAATTTTTCTGCCCCTGTTTGACAGGGGCGTTTAATTACAATTTTTGATGCAATGCTTTGCGGCAGGGCTAATTCCTGCACTAAAACTAGAGTATATGGGAGAGGTTGCAGTGTCGTGGCACCAGCACCAGTGCCTAAGGCACAATTTTTCTGCCCCTGTTTAACAGGGACATGTAATTACAATTCTTGATATAATATTTCACAGGAGGGCCCGTTCCTGTGCCCACCCAGAGTAACGGTGAGGACTTATAGTGTTGTGGCACCAGCACCACAACCACCAAAGGTCAATTTTTCTACCACTGTCCAACAATGGCATGTAATTACAATTCTTGAGATAATCGTTCACAGCAGGGCGCTCCAGCGCCCACCAAGAGTCACTTTGAGGGCTTACAATGTTGTGGCAAAACCAACACCTTGTTCCGCCATTTCTGCAGAGCATATAGGGCAGGCCCCTACTTTCAAGCATCCAACTTACAAACATCTCCTACTGCAAACGGAAGGAGACAACAGCAAGTGAGATGAAAAAAGACGGACAGCAAAACAAATTATACAGGGGTGATAACCCTTCCCTATGTTTTCCAAAAAGCTTAAAAATAGTTTTTTTGACTGGAGCTACACTTTAAAAATGTACCAGTTGAAAATTACAAACAGATTCAACTTAACACAACGAATCTACACAGTCCCTGTCTTGTTTGCACCGCCTGTATACTGCTGTTCTGAGTATATAGGGCCTGGGGGCCACACGTATTTCCTTTTTTTTAATATGGGTACGGGGTTACCCTTAATATCCGTACAAGACCCAAAGGGGCTGGTAATGGGCAGGGAGGGCTACCCATGCAATTTTTCTCAATGATTTTCAACCATATTGCAGGAACCAGATATAACATTAAAACCGCAAGCAGTTTTAAATGACGTTATTTCCGTTAAATGTCATTTTGTGCACGGACTGTTCTAAACACGGGAAACACGTGGCACTTCACAGGCATACTATAGACACCCCCCAGGCATGATATTTAAAGGAATATTTCACTTTTTTTTTTCACTTTAATCGTCATTAAAATCAGTGCTCCCGCCAAAACGGCCATTTTTAAAACTTTTTTTTTTTTTGCATTGACCCATGTCCCCTGGGGCAGGAGCCAGGTCTCCAACCCCTTTTTAGGACAGTATGTTGCATATTAGCCATTAAAATTAGCACTTTTAATTTCGAACGTTCGAGTCCCATAGACTTCAATGGGGTTCTAACGTTCGTGCGAATTTGGGTCCGTTCGAAAGTTCTGGTGTGAACCGAATCGGGGGGTGTTCGGCTCATCCCTACTGGCCACCTATATGACATAATCTCTCCCCTGTCCTGTCCTGACCTGGCCACCTCTGTCTACAACAGTTCACTCTCATCATCACTAGATGCACTTGCTCCTCTAACCACATGCAGAATCAGGCCCGACCGTTACAACCCTAGCAAACTGACAACACTAGAAATCTCAAGAGATATTGTCATGCTCTTGAATGACTGTGGTGTAAAACCAAATGCCTGCAAGACTTCACCCTTTATAAATCTGCCCTTCTAAAATACAATTCCTGCCTCCATGCTGCCAAACAAGCCTACTTTGTCTCTTTTATTAATACTTTGTCATCCAGTCCCCATGGGCTCTCTCAACCTTTAACTCTCTGCTTCGTCCCCCACCCCTTCTACCCACTAACTCACTCAATGCCCAAGAGATTGCCAATCACTTCAAAGACAAGATTGATGCAATTCGTGAGGACACCTCCACTGTGCGTACATTTTCCCCAAATCCCCACCCAACATACCTTGCCTAACAGCACATTCAACACTGTCCTCTTTTGAATTGGCTACTAATGAAGAGGTTACAAAACTTTTCTCAGATGCCCACCTAACCAATTGTCCCTTGGATCCTGTTGCCTCACAGCTACTATGGTCACTCTCTTCTTCTATCCAATGCTCCCTCACATCTTCAATCTCCCCCTCTCTAGTGGCACCTTCCCCTCCCCTCTAAAACATGCGTAGATCACTCCCATACTTAAAAAGCCCTCACTGGACCCCACCAATCTAAACAACTTAATTGCTTCCATTCACCTCCAAACTTCTAGAACACTTAGTCTACAACTGCCTTAGCTCCTATCTCAGTCAAAAATAACCTTCTTGACCCATTACAGTCTGGCTTGTGCTCGCAGCACTCCACGGAAACTGCCTTACTAAAACTCACTAACGATTTACTAACTGCTAAAACCAACAGTCAAAACTCTATACTCCTACTACTTGACTTCTCTGCAGCCTTTGATACCATTGACCAACTGCTCCTTCTCAATAAACTACATTCCCTTGGCCTCCTAGATTCTGCTCTATCCTGGTTCCCTGCCTATCTATCACAGCATTCCATGAGTGTCACCTACAACTCTGTCTCCTCCTCTTCCTTGCCCCTTTCTGTGGAGGTCCCCCAAGGCTCTGTTTTTGGACCCCTTCTCTTCTCAATCTACACCTCCTCCTTGGTCACTTGATAACCACCCACAGCTTCTAATACCAATTATATGCCGATGACACCCAAATCTATCTGTCTACTCCTCACCTCACTCCTTCAGTCTCCTCCCACATTACTAACTTACTAACAGACATATCAGCATGGATGTCGCACCACTTCCTTAAACTAAATCTCTCTAAAACTGAGCTATTAATATTTCCCCCCGCCTGTGCCCCCCTACATGACTTTTCCATTAAAATCAACAATGCAACTATCAATTCCTCCCTTCACGCCAGGGTACTAGCTGTAATCCTAGACTCTGACTTGTCATTTCAGCCCTAAGTCCAATAGTTGTCAAAAGTTTTTCGAATTTACCTCCATAACATTTCTAAAATTCGCCCCTTTTTAACAAATGAACAACCAAGCTCTTCATTCACTACCTTGTTATCTCTTGCCTTGACTATTGCAACTCCCTTCTCATTGGCCTGCCTCTCCATAGGCTATCCCCTCTTCAGTCTTCCATGCATACTGCTGCCAGACTTATCCACCTTACCAACCACTCTGCCAAACCTCTCCTCCAATCCCTACACTGGCTCCCAATCACCCAGTAAATTAAATTCAAAATACTAAGCACTACATACAAAGCCCTTCACAACTCTGCCCCGAGCTACATCACAAATCTTGTCTCCAAATATCACCCAAATCGTCCTCTCCGCTATTCTCAAGACCTCCTACTCTCAAGCTCTCTCGTCTCCTCCTCCCATGCTCATCTCCAGGATTTCTCCAGAGCCTCTGGAACTCGCTACCTTCACTGGTCCGGCTATCCTCTACTCTTGCTACCTTCAGGCGATCCCTGAAAACTCATCTCTTCAGGAAAGCCTATCACGTCTCCAACTGATCTTCTACCACTTCCATCAGCTCATTCCCCACAGTTACAACCTTTTGTACCACCTGCCCCACCCTAATAGATTGTAAGCTCTTCTGAGCAGGACCCTCTTAATCCTCTTGTATTGTATTGTAACTATATTGTCTCCTTTTATATTGTAAAGCGCTGTGTAAACTGTTGGCGCTATATAAGTTCTGTATAATAAAAATGCTCAAGGAAGCAATACAAAATCTATAAATATAAAAAGTTAGCAAATCTTCACTTTTCAGCTGAGGTCCAGTTTTATTCTACTAAGGAACAGGATATAATACAATCAATCACAGAGATGTTACTTTTCTTTTAATCGGAAGAAGGCCATGAGCATAGTTCTTAGCTACTGAATACGGAAGCACAGCTTCTTTTGTGTTTTGTACTCTATCATACTGGACAAAATATACTATTGGATCGTCCTACAGAAGAAACTTTGGGAGACCAGATGAACAACATAGAGGAATCCTGCCGAAGCAAAGGAAAAGGTAAGTATTACCACTTATTGCTCTACCACTAGACGTATCAAGCATTTAACCATTGCAATACAGGGGGGCCCAACAGCAAGGGTGTTTTATGCAATTCCTGGAGTTCAGCTTTAAGATGATATCCTCATGCTTTCCCCTCTTTCTTATCTTCAAATCACAGAATACAATCTTAGGATCATAGACCATCCATTTGGATGAATAATGATACAGAAGAACCACAAACTAAGTTGAAGGGTCAAGTTTACAGTAAGCACATTGCAGTTCTTAAAGAGATCCTGTAGTGTCACTTTAAGTTTAGATCCAGTAATTCCCTGCAAAAGATCAAAGCATATGCTAGATTCTCTGATAGTCCATTTCTCCTTCCTTTCTTCTGTTTCCTTTTCTACCAATACAGCAGGGAAGCTTTGTAAAGCCTCCATGGCCTTCAATACTTCCAGCAGTTTCTAAAGTCTGTCCTCGCCTACAGCACACTGGTTCCATCCTCTGAACTCTTAGGCCTGTGCTGAGTCCTGCAGTGATTTATAAGGTCAAAGCAAGAATCTGAGTGTAGAGGTAGACCCAGCCATTCAAGACTTTCAAAAGAGTTGAATGACGAAGAGGCCTTACAAGGCTGTAGCACTGGTATAGAATAGAGGTAATAGAAATGGGTCAGTATACTGTAAGCTGCTTTCTTTTTATACTGGCAAGTCTGTTACTGGACAGCTCTGTCTGGGATTTTTAATTAGTGAGCCTAAACGTAGCCTCTGTGGTCCTCTCTTTAGATAACCCACAGTCCTCTGGAAACCCTTGTCATGTAATATATGTTTATTTGTAAAACAAAGCCTGCATACACAAAAAAAAAAAGAAAAGAAAAAACATCAGTTTAAAAATGTTAACACATAAAATAATGTATATAACACTGTATATCTACAAAAAAATAATAAAACAGCAAAGACACAGCATCCTATCTTAGAAGAACGTCCCACAATAACTACAGCATGTCAGGGGATCAAAACAGAAGCATTACTAATGCATTTCCTATTACATGAAGACAACGAATATGAATACTTGACCCCAGCAATAGATTCTGAACATGTCCAGTACTAATAAGGAAATGTTATTTTCTGTGTTCTTTCCACTTATAAATTCCTGCTATATTTTTCTCTTTTTAATGACTCATTATCTTTCTTTAGCTTTAGCACATTAGCACTCTGCCCTAAGAGAGAACAGCCCACCGTCTATCATTATAATGGTGTGATTTAACATGGTGACCTGCAGATAAGTGCTATGTGCAGCTTCCCTACAGCTAATCTCCTCAGTAGATGTCATCTTAGTCATTTTATTATATGTAATGATCAGCCAGTAGTGGTATTCTACAATATTATATAATGTATCGATATTTTAAAACTAGACTAAACTAGACTAAATGTATAATGTGTATATATATATATATATATATATATATATATATATATATATATATATATATATATATATGTATATATACAGTAAAACCTTGGTTTGAGAGTAACTTGGTTTGACAGCGTTTTGCAAGACAAGCAAAATTTTTAAATAGATTTTGACTTGATATACAAGCGATGTTTTGATATAAGTAGTGTCACGTTACAACTGAGTAAAAAACAGAAGAGATGCGCCTCTAAGTGTAGCAATACAGTTATATTTAATGAAGGTACAACATTTAGAAACTCACATGACTGATGATTAAAACAGACACATCCAAGTATGCAGGCATCCGGAGTAAAGCTGTTCACATAGACAGACCATCCTCCTGACTGCCATTGATGCCATCCCTTCCACACTGCGCTCCACGAGCGGTTCATGCCTTACTTTCAGATTGCTCTACTGCAGGGTAGTCTTCCCAGTCATGATTGCAGCCTGACAGACAACAGTGAGAGGGGTGCGGGGGATGGTCTATGGCGACAGCTTTACCCTGGATGTCTGCATACTTATGTGTGCCTCTTTTAATCATCAACCATGTGAGTTGCTAAATGTTGTACCTTCATTAAATGTAACCATATTGCTACACTTAGAGGTGCCTCTCTTCTCTTTTATACTCTGCAGCTCCTGCTGGATTTTACTTCTAATCTCCTTGTGGATGGACATTTTATGGTTTCACAATCTATCACATTGCTATAATATTGTTATATGAACTATAAACTGAAGGACTTATGAATAAATGGTTGTGGAACAAATCATTTGAGTTGCCATGATTTCTTATGGGGAAATTTGCTTTGATATACAAGTGCTTTGGATTACAAGCATAATTATGGTAGCAATCCAAGGTTTTACTATATACATATACATATATATATATATATATATATATATATATATATATATATATATATATACATATATATATATATATATATATATATATATATATACATATATATATATATATATATATATATATATATATATATATATATATATATAATTATTCTTCAGAAAACATGAACATGTTGCATTTGAGTTAATAAGTTCGCTTTGAGGGGACAGCCAACCTGCTGAACTGCAGTTGTCACTTTGGCATTTGTATGTAAGGGCACAGAACTACTAGATATAACCCTGACAAAATGTATACACAAAGTATTCCCAAATTTGGGCTCCGTCCTGTGCCAATTTTGGGGAAATCGGTGTCTCAATTCCTTACATACAATTTTCCACATATTTAGCTTTAGATTCATAACTTAATTTTATGCAACTGACTGCACAACAGTAATGACTGACATAAAAAGGGTGAATGTTTGGCCTTCTCTCAGATAGATAATGGGCCAATAGAAAGATTATGGATGGAATGTGATCATGGGGCCCTGTTGGTCTACCAGTAATCCTCTAAAATGTAAAATAAAAAAAACAACTCCAAATGTTTTGTGAGCAGCAGATATCAAAACAATTATTGTGATAAATTTGCACATAAAGTACATCACTCCTTCAGCGTTCTTAGAGCATTAGTTCGTATCCAAATGTGGGGGAGGTATACCCCCGCAAAAAATGAGTTCACAGAATTGTTTATCAAATGCCCACTCTCAACTGTGATGTGAGCTTTAAACCCCTGACTGCATAAAATCTTCATATACATACATGAAATGAAAAATGTATTTAAAATATGATCAGTCTAATGATTACTCCCTTAAGATGGCCATACACTGAGCGAATCTCAACTGGTTCCTAATCAACTGGCTGAAATTCACTTTGTGGGTGGTCCTGTCAACACCTTCCGCCCAAGTGAAAAATCAAAGGAGCCAGGAGGAAATTTGTCATGCAAAAAATGAACACATGCAGTTGATGCAGCCGCTGTTCGGGTATTCTGACAGCTGCAGGCACCGTCTGTCAGAATACAAGAGCCAGCATGGTAGATTCATTCATCTGCACTGTACAGTGTGTATGGGGAAATGTCAGATTTTTAATCTGCAAAAAAGTCTTCAGTTTATGTCAAGCTTTACATGCTATATTGGAAAATTAAAAACAAAAACATATCCTTACAATGTTTCCTGTGAGGTCCAGCTACAGAAATATTGTGTGGCACCTTACTGTGCTGGAGCACCAGAACAGGACAGGAGAGGTGATTTTTTTTTTTTTTAAGTTTAGTCTGTGGCATTGGCAGCAGTTTTTTGTAGTATTGGTACTCCAAGCATGGATTACCGCATGCTGTGGCTGTATAGCATGGCCACTCTGAGATAAAAAAGGCCTGTAGATGGTGCAGCTCAACCACTGCTTTATTAAACCTGCTCATACTCTACTACCTCTGTCTCTCACTTTAGGCTTGTCTGACATTTTAATAAAGGATATTTAATGGCTCCTGTGGCAATAAGGTGAATAAGCATTTTGTGTTTTGGTGCACGCTACTTTGCCACACAAGTATGTGGTGACTTTCTGAAAAATTACAACAATACAAGGACAGGAAGTCAACCATAGAGTATCTTAGCACAATATAGCACTGTATAGTGCCATACAGAACTCTTCCTACACAAACTGTCAGCTCTCTAAACTACACATGCTGAAAAATTAGGGTTGCCACCTGTCCAGGATTTACCCGGACAGTTCGGGTTTTGAATCATGTGTCCGGGTTTCAGGTGGACATTATTCAGACTAGGCTGTGGCTCCCCAAGTAACCCAGATAGTCATACACAAATCTGTTGCCGCTGCGGGCAGCTGTTTGAGGTCAGGTTTGGCATCACTGAAGGGTGGGTTGATGATGTAAGCAAGAGCAATTTGGCCGCACCCACTGGTGCGCTCTGTGCGCTACATTACTACTCTCCTTGGGGCACCCAAATATATCCCAGGTCTTTTATAATCCTATAGTATTTACTGAAAAAAGAAACAAAATATTGCCCTGTGCCGCAAAAGTGTTCGGGTTTGGCTTGAAGAAAAGGTGGCAACCCTATGAAAAATGTCTGTTGGAAAGCCATCCTTTAAATTGTGAGGGGATGGAACATAACAAAGCTCATATTATTGTTCATTGTAACTTGGGTGGCCACAGCTGAAAGGTCAGGCAGTGCATTATGGTTATAAAAAACTGGCCTGGTGAATTTTTACAATTTCTTGTTGGGACTGCACATTTTGGACATACTGGATCACATGTGACTGCGAAACCCAAACTTCATCCCTAGTAGTGAATTAATTGTGGATTTTTAAACCACAGGAAGAATGTAGTAAATGTTTGGTGAATGTCACTTCTTTTTATATATATATATATATATATATATATATATATATGGCCCATTCAGTAGCTATTTTGTAGCTATTCTTCTTCCTGGTACTACCACCTTCTACTGCTAAGGTATCTCCATCTACAGGAATCTTCCTATCCAAAGTGCCCAAGCACAGAAAAGAGATGAGAGCACCAAATTCTGATCAGCTTTATATTATAGTTTCATATACCTAAGCAGAAGGCACAAAGAGATGAACTCTTCAATAAAGGGAATGGAGATTGTGACACATAAGTGTGGGAGGGTCTTTCCCAAAAACGCTATAAAAAACCGAGAGGCCACATTACAAAGACTGGAAATGCTAATGGTGGGAATACAGAGGTAAAAGCGACTTTACATTTTAAACTATAACTGTACTTTCAGTACAGTAATCCTTAAGAAGTACATTTCCCCTTCTCCAGCAAGTCCCAGCCTTTTCACAGAAACTCTCCCAGGCCAGAGCACACATGTTCAGTAAATGCCCAACTGATGGCCATATCATATGAATGAAAGGGAAATCTACTGCACATGTCGAACCTGGCTGGGCTTTTTTGTGAAGAAACTGTATGACACCCAACATTTAATAAAGGCAAATAGACTACTCAGTTTGTAAGGTTGCACTGTGCAAGGTATTTAGCCCCAGGGCCTAATAAATGAAGTGAAACTTCACTTTGCAAAGAATACCCAATCACATGCAAGGATAAAAAAAAATGGAAAACAGAATTTTTGCTTTCCCAAGGATGATGGAAGTCAGCAGAGCTTCACCTTATTCCTTCTGGGGGACAATATCCTTGCAAAATTAACAGTTTATTTGCCCTTAGTAAATAACTGTACTCTACACAATTACACTTAGAATCAGGTTAGGGTGTTTTTTGTTGGGTTGGAAGAAATAGCAAAAATAGATGTCTTGAATAATTCAGAATTCAATGTACATTGCTAGAAATGTTTAGAATAAACTGAAATACACAAAGTAAACTCACGAGAGTAAGGCAGAAGCCATTGCTGACTCCCTTCTAAAAATAACAAACAGGAGGACTGGGGGTTGGGACTCTAACCACTTAAGGACCAGGCCTCTTTTTCAGACTTGGTGTTTTCATGTTTAAAACTGTTTTTTTTGCTAGAAAATTACTTAGAACCCCCAAACATTTTATATTGTTTTTTTTCTAACACCCTAGAAAATAAAATGGCGGTCATTGAAATACTTTTTTTCACACCGTATTTGCGCAGCGGTCTTACAAGCGCACTTTTTTTGGAAAAAATGCACTTTTTTGAATAAAAAAATAAGACAACAGTAAAATTAGCCCAATTTTTTTTTATATTGTGAAAGATAATGGTACGCCAAGTAAATTGATACCCAACATGTCACGCTTCAAAATTGCGCCCGCTCGTGGAATGGCGTCAAACTTTTAGCCTCAAAAATCTCCATAAGCGACATTTAAAAAATTCTACAGGTTGCATTTTTTGCGTTACAGAGGAGGTCTAGGGCTAGAATTATTGCTCTCGCTCTACCGATAGCGGCGATGCCTCACATGTGTGGTTTGACCACCGTTTTCATATGCAGGCGCTACTCACATATGCGCTCGCTTCTGTGCGCAAGCTCGTCGTGACGGGGTGTTTTTAAAAAAAAAAAATTTTTTCTTATTTATTTTAATTGATTTTATTCATTTTTACACTGTTTAAAAAAAAAATGGATCACTTTTATTCCTATTACAAGGAATGTAAACATCCCTTGTAATAGAAAAAAGCATGACAGGTCCTCTTAAATATGAGATCTGTCCTCAGATATCATATTTGGGCTAAAATGCAAAAAAAAAAAAAAAAGAGAATCTGACATTTAAAAAAAATATACCTTTAAGAGGTATGGGCGGAAGTGACGTTTTGACGTCGCTTCCGCCCTCCTATGGTATAGAGACAAGTGGGGGCCATCTTAGCCTCACTTGTCTCTATGCCCAGCTAGGAAGAGGACCCGATCGCCTCCGCCGCTACCGACGGCTCCGGTAAGCGGCGGAAGGTGCGGGAGGGCGGCGGGAGGGGGGTGGCACCTCTCCCACCGCCGATAGCGGTGATCTCGTGGCGAATCCGCCGCGGAGACCACCGTTATCGTACAGCCGACCGCCGCCTGAAGAGATGGATATCTCGGTTGTGGCAGCAGCTGCTGCCGTTACCGAGATATCCCTCTTCAAAAATAGGATGTACATCGTCGTGCGGCGGTCGGCAAGTGGTTAAATGAAGCAGGCAGGTGTAAAAAGTTTACATTTATTGGAAGTCAGTGATAAGTTACATAAGGGTAATCATGAGTACACCACAAAAAAAACAACAATATATTTTGTTCAAAGGATAATACATAGAAAATTAAGAATATTAAGAAACCATATCAACCAAGGAGAATAGGTAGGATAGAATGATAGTGCAGCATAAATCGTTGGTGAAAAAATGAGGTCATGAGTGGTTTTGGGGGGTTTATCCTAGGCAAGATTGTCTCTAATTACTTTATTTTATTTTAATCTCCTTCCGTGACAGGGTCAGGCCTTAGGCCGCGTACACACGGGCGGACTGTTCGCCCAACTTTGTCCGCTGAACAGTGTTTGGGCGGACAGTCCGCTCGTGTGTGGGCTTTCAGCGGACAGTTTCAGCGGACAGTTGGACGGACAAGGTTTTTCGGAAATTCCGAAAAACTGTCCGCTGAAACCTTGTTTGAGCGAACAGTCCGCCCGTGTGTAGGCTTGTTTGTCAAACAAAGTTGCGCGCATGCTCAGAAAGGATTTTCACGCCGAAAGCTATAATGCAGTGTATAGGACGTCGTATTTTTCGTCCCGTCGTACGTGCCGTTCACGTCATCGCGCACGGTTTCAGCAAACTGTTCGTCCGTCGTGTGTGGCCATGTCCGTCCATGCTAAGTTTGAGCGGACTGTTTGCCGAAACTGTTGGACGGACAAAGTTGGGCGAACAGTCCGCGCGTGTGTACGCGGCCTTACAGATATTCTTGTTACTATTATACTACATCATTCTGTTTTCCATGTGCATACTCCTGAAGAGTGCTTGAATCCACAAAATGCGTAGAGCTATTATATGCCAACTTTAAGTTTTATTTACTTAATGATCACCTGCAATATGTGATTTGTATTATTAATGGTTATTGTCATTGCTGTACGTTTATCCTTTGAACAAAATATATTGTTTTTTTGTGGTGTGCTCATGATTACCCTTATGTAACTTATCACTGACTTCCAACAAATGTAAACTTTTACCCCCTGCCTGCTTCATTTAAAGTCCCAACCCCCAGTCCTCCTGTTTGTTTCAATTAGATAGGAATGGAGGCAATTAACCTTACCCGGTCACCGCCTCATTTAAAGTCCTGAGGTTTTCTCTTTTCTCCCTTCTAAAAGTAATAGTTGACTGTCTTTCTCCGGCCTCAATACTTTAAAGGGACCATGTTACAAAAAATATTGTTAAGACTACTGTAAAAGAAGGCAGCCGGTAGTTTTAAGGCCATCTGTTGTATACTCAACAGTAGAGCTTCTCATCTTCTTCAATACGGGTTTCCATTAAAATATGATATTGAGCAGGGACTGGAACCAAATTTAAATATGACTTTTATGCATATTACAGACATATTATCTACAGGCTAACTATATCTCAAGGATCGTCCAGGAATGATCTCACATGAGTGTGCACAGATCATCCATGGAAGAAACAGAGGTAATTAAATACAATTATGAACATGAATAACACAAAGTAATCATTTAATATTATTGCTAATTTACTAATTTACTATTTAATAAGTGGCAAAATTGAAAAGGGTGACATTGACTTTAAAAGGTTTTTTTAGCATAGCAGGCATAAACTGTACAACACTGTGTGGCTTCCATGAGCTACAATATTTCTAGCCATAGATAGGTGAAATATATTGGTTTATTGAAGGAAAACAAACAACTTACCATTTTTGTCCATGGAATGAGGCTCTGACTGTTTCTTGCCAATATCAGCGAATGAGCGCACAATTGGTATTCGATTACTTAACTTCTTTTGGTTTTGATGATGGTGTTGTTTCAGGAGAGCCTCATGAACTCTATGACGAACATCCTCACTTAGTTGCCCTGAAGCGACTTGTTGATCAAGGATCATATCTAAAGCAAAAAACAAACAAACTGGGTGTAAAAAATAAAGACGGATACATTTTTAAAAAGTTTTTCCCTTGTTTTCCGGGGAGATTTACAATTGCTTCCTATTGTTCCTCGGGGGGACAGAAAGTGCATAAAATGCCTCCCGATCTGGCTGCAGACAGCAATAAAAGCCTGACAGAGATTTTAAAACAAAATTGTGACTGGACTATGCACATTGAGGTTTTTAAATATTCTGAACAAGCAGCGATATCGCTTTCAAACAAGCCTCATTGACCTCTGTAGCTATAAGTATTGTGGAGAAATTAATCTTCAAAGCTTAAGATTAGTTTTTTGGGATACAGCACAAAACACATTAGCTATGTGTATTAGTGTTACAGACATATTTTTAGAGCACTCGGCGCATGGGCTGGGGGTGTAAACACACAGAAGAAAAAGAGTCTTCAAAAAGCTCAGAAAAGTTTGGGATATTGAAAAATAAGAAAAAGCATAAAGTCAATCAAATTTAAGTGAATAGTTTGATATGCTGCTCCAGCTAGACCTGTGAGTGGTCTCAGTCTAGGGAGTCAGTGTTGGCAGCCAGCTATTAGAGCAGAAAAAGACTCTGTAGAGATAAAAGGAGAAAGGAAGCGGCACTGATCTGCCACGCCCCTGCTTGTCACAGACGCCACGAACGATGTGCTGATGTGCCTACCCCCTAGCTGATCCTCTGCAGCTCCGGAGCTTCGGATACCACCGGAGTGGCCGCGATTTTTGATCACCCGCGCCCAGTGGTACGGACATCAGGGACTAACGTGGATTTTTACTACATGCCTTTTTACCTCTGATACCATGTAAGTTTGTTACCACATATTAAACCTGATGTTTTAACCCTATGCTACACTCAGATCGGCACCGCTTCCTTTCTCCTTTTATGTGTAATAGAGTGTATCCCATTATCTGCAGGCAGCTGCTTCTGTTGAAAATCATCCCTGAAATGTCTACTTCACACCACCAGATACTTTTCTCATTAGCTGTCTTGCAGAGCTGCAAAAGTTAAGAGCAGCAGCTGCTACAGAGAAAAGATGTACAGCTCACATACCCCCTTCTGTCCTCTCGCAAATCATATTGCTGATATTACTAATCTCCTACTACAAGTGCATGAGCATCTTTGAGATAGAATTGCATGTTTTTGTAAGCAGAGCTTTAATGGCAGCACGTCTATGGGGCCTAAAACGTGATTCTGCTCCTGTATTACAAACTGTGCATAGAACAGTGTTAATTTGGCAGCAAATTTAAATTTAGTTTTAGTCTTAGTTTTAGGACTAAAATGGCATTTTAGTTTTAGTCCCATTTTAGTCTTCTGCAGTTGTTTTAGTCCTATTTAGTCTACTAAATATCCACTACATTTTAGTTGACTAAAACTAATTTTAATTGTCTAAAACCTAATGACTCTGGGTGTAATTAAATTGAAACGCATTAATTAACATTTCTCTACAATTTCTCTACAATTTCCAAACTCATTATATACTGCTGGAGTGGAAAATCGAATATGTTATTTATTATGGTATTCAGGTATGAACATGGACTACAGACCAGTGTTCATTTTGAAGTAAACTTTCTATTTAGTTTTAGTCTAATGCCCTGTACACACGGTCGGAAATTCTGATGGAAAAAGTCAGATCGGATTATGTTGTTGGAAAATCCGATCATGTGTGGGCTTTATCTGACTTTTTCTGTCGGATTTTCCGACGCACAAAGTTTGAAAGCAAGATCTAAAATTTTCCGACAACAAAATTTGATTGCAAAATTAAGATCGTCTGTAGACAATTCCAACAGACAAAGTGCCATGCATGCTCAGAATAAACCAAGAGACGAAAGCTACTGGCCCATTTATAGTCCCGACTTACGCGTTTGACGTCACCTCGTTCCGAACAATCGGATTTTCCAACAACTTTGTGCGACCGTGTGTATGCAACACTAGTTTCGGACAAAATCCGTTGGAAAAAGATTTAGAGTTTTAGATTTAGTCCCATTTTAGTCTTTTGACTAAAATGCCATTTTAATTTTAGTCATATTTTAGTCATCTCAGTTGTTTTAGTTTTAGTTGTATTTTAGTCAATTAAAATAATATTCACTTAGTTGACTAAATTGTTTTAGTCGTTTTAGTCGATGAAATTAACACTGGTGTAGAAATGCAAGAAAATGTGCAAAAAAGCCTTTTAAATAGCCAGGCTTTGCTCATGCTAAGTGTGAATGGGTTCTTTGTTGGGATCTTTGAGAATATTTGAGAATGAATTAAAAATAAAAGAAGCTAGAAAAGTCAGGGGTTCAGGTTTTTATTTTTTTACTGATCTGAATTTAATGAAGCCCATTGCTTTAAATGGGCCTGTACACACAATACACACAGAAGAGTAAATGTGAGTAAACTATAACCACATTTAGATCAGCAATAAAACCCCAAAAATCTGGGTTCATGGGTATTATTATTTTATGCATGTGCATGTCAGTACGGGTAAACTCGTATAAATTCCACCTCCCTCAATTCTGGGAGCTAGAAAAATCATTCTGGAATTTTTATGCACATAAACGTATATAGACTATGCTTGCCTAAAGTAGAACTATAGGCAAATCTTTTTTTTTTTTGTATTGAGCAAGGGAGGATTATAACCCGTCAGATTTTTTTCTTTGGCATCTGTGTCACATTGAGATTTAATTTCACTTCCTGTCCCATAGCCAAACAGGAAATGGGGGGAAATCCCTGCAAATTTTAAGAATTCCTTGGGGACCCCCAGGTCACCAGAACTAGTGTCCCCATTGGAAGATTTCCCCTATTACTTTTTTGGGGACAACCCTAAATGTGGGATTTTCTTTTACTTTCCTTTGCAGTGATAATGGTAAACAGGACAAATAGAGAGGATCTCCTTAACGGGGCACATGCAGCAATAAAACCTAACAAGGGTTCTAATCCCTCCGCACTCTATGCAAAACCAGAAAAAGTTTTGCCTTTAGTTATACTTTAATGCATAAGTATCACGTGCAAGGACTCTTAGGGCCCTTTTCACACTGCTTAGTTGAAAAGTGTTTCTGGTGCGTTTGTGATGCATTTTTGGTGTTTTCTGGTTACCTGATTCCAATCATGCACCCGTGACTCAAATAGCTCCTCAAAAATGCAACTCTGGTGCGGATGCACTTTTGATGCATCTTCCATTCATTTCAAAGAGGGAGTGCATTTTTGGTTTGTTTTTTTAAACGTGCACCACTAATGTAGTATGCAGGACTATGCACTAAAAATGCACTGCAGTGTCTTGGTGTGAAGAGTTCCATAGCATTTAAAGGGATACATTTTTCATGCATTTTTGTTCCACTTTTTAACCACTCGACATCCACACTATAGTCAAAATACGGCTACAGCGCAGCCCTTAAATACCAGGAGGTGTCCATCTACGTCCTCCCATTCTCTCGCTGCCTGCGCGCCCCCTGGCAGACTCGGCTGATCACAAAGCACGGTAAAGGGCCAATCTCAGCGTGCCCTTTACCACGTGATCATCTGTCAGCCAATGGCAGCTGATCATGGAAGTAAACAGAAGCTGGTTACCAGCTTTTTTTCCCTTCACACTGTAAACGTGAAGAAAAGAATAAAGCCAGTAACTGGCTTCTGTTAGAGGGACATTGGTCCCCTAAGTGCCAACCATTGCCCTAAGTGCCAAATAGTGCTGCTAATCAGTGCCCTCCAGTGCTGCAAATCCGTGCCCACTAGTGCACATCAGTACTGCTAATTAGTGCCCACCAGTGCCACCTATCAGAGCCCACCAGTGCTGCCTATCAGTACCTATCAGTGCCACCCATCAGTTCAGCCTCAAAAGTGCCTCCTGATCAGTGCCGCCTCATCAGTGCCCATCAATGCCATCTATCAGTGCTGCCTACCAGTGCCCATCAGTGAAGGAGAAAAATGACCTGTTTGCAAAATTTTATAACAAAATATAAAAAAAAGATTTTTTTTTTATACAATTTTCTGTCTTTTTTTGTTTGTTTAGCAAAAATAATAAAAAATGCAATGGTGATTAAATAACACCAAAAGAAAGCTCTATTTTTGTGAACAAAATGATAAAACTTTAATTTGGGTACAGTGTCGTATGACAGCGCATATTCATTCAAAGTGTGAAAGTGCTGAAAGATGGAAATTGGCCTGGTCAGAGAGGGGGTATAAGTGCCCAGTAAGCAAGTGGTTAAACACCAAAAACTACTCAAATATAGATCAGTGTGAAAGGGCCCTAACAGTTTGTAAGGAAAATGTAAATATTTTAATGTCAATAGTCTGAACGCAGGCGCATTTTTATGCTTCCTTACATTATCCAAAATGAAAGACATGTTTCGGCTGGAGTTACACCTTAATGATGTTATGCAGGGGATGAAGAAAATCCACATTAAGAAGGGTTATATGTAAGGCCATATCTGTAGCTCAATGTTGATTATTGTTTAAAAGAACAGAAATTAAAGTTGTAAGTTTCCTATAGTGTTTCTTTTACTCAGTTGACCAAGTCATTATATTAATACATTTTTCACTTGGTACATGGCACAGACAATCAACCTCATTTAAAACAGTGCTTTATGCATTAACTATTATTTTAATCAGTGTTACAGAGATTAAAATCCAGAACCATGTAAAAATAATAAATAAGCAGAAACTGGACACTGATTATATAATGCTCTGTTGTTATACTGCCAAGGTTCATTTAGGAAGCTTGTCAGTTTTCAGTGATTTTATTTAAATTGGCTGGGCCTACTGCGTGTTTCATTCCGCTAATCCCCTTCTAGCAAACTCACTATGTCTCGTTTATTAAAACCTTGAATAATTGTACAATGTCCAAGCCACATTTAAAGCCTGATGTGGTTTCACCACATGGCAGAGCAATCAAAATGAACTTTTAATTATTAATACTAGGAGCTATGCAGTGTGCCTTCTGCTAAAAAAGTAAGAACGGTTTCAAGATCAACAATTACATTTTTTCACAAAGGGACTTTTAAAAATAATATATAAACTGTAATGCCAGACCTGATGTTCCCTACAGCAGTTGTGGATGGTGCAGGGAAGGATTAGAACCCTGTCAGGTTTTTTTTTTCTCATTCAAGACATGGAAGGTAACTTAGTGTTGGAAACGTTACCTTTTACAATTCATTGTTAATGCATTTTATATGATATTTATAAAAAAAAAAAAAAAACGATATTTAACTTTTGTTAGCTGCATCACTGGAGTACTTTAAAAGTCAGCAATACAGGAGATACGTGGGGGTACCATTAATCCTCATGGCACCCCTGCGCACTGGAAAACGCAGCACGGTTTCCTCGCACTGGGAACTGCACTGCACCTGCGGTTTCCTTGTGGGATGCTTTTTTTTAGAAAAGGTGCAGGGGCCTTTTCCCTGCATATTCAAGATGCACAGCAGCCAATTTAAATGAATGGACTGCCCTGCCCGAGAAAAACGCAGCTCACAGACCAGCACAACCTAGCCTTATTCCTGGATCATTCAAATATGGCCAGCACACCAAAAGTGAACCTCTAAATTAAAGTTTTATGTAGGTCTCTCACCCTAGGAAAGGGGGCTAGTGTGGCCAATAAAACTCATAAATATGTCCAGTTACTAATTATTTGTTGGAAAGTGAGAGTAATGGTTTCAGCTGTTGTTCTGCTATGTGTAGACACCAAACAGTAATTATTTATGTCCTGCAGAATCAGTACCAATGTGAAAAAAGCCCAAATATGAATAGCTCCCGAATATTTTGTCAAAAAGCTAGCACGCTTTGGAGCACCTTTAAAGCTAGAAATTGCAGTAGCAACAGAACATCGGATACTGTTTGAGTTGGTTACAGCAGTAGTCATGACCCCTAAAATTGTCATCACCACTTTGGATAGTTCTCAAGGTGAGGACCACAACTGGAGATGATCCACAACTTATTTTGAAAGAGTTTGAGACTTTCCTTAAATCAAAGGGAGTAAAGTACATCGTAACACCATAATGCCATCCCCAGGCCAATGAAGGTGTGGAAAGGTTTACCCAGACATTTAAAAATGGCCTAAAGACACATCTTCATAATGGACTTCTCTTGAGCAAAACTGTAACTAGGGTTGTACAAACACAACAGGTCAGCTGATCATAGTTCCACTGGGGAATCACCTGCAAAACTGATGATTGCTCATGATCTATGAACCCATCTCAGAAGACTGAAGCCGCAATAAAGTAGAAACTTCAAGACAACTACCCACATTTCTGACCAGCGAGTGAGAATAAGGCCGCGTACACACGCGGGGACTGTTCGCCCAACTTTGTCCGCTGAACAGTGTTTCGGCAAACAGTCCGCTCGTGTGTGGGCTTTCAGCGGACAGTTTCAGCGAACAGTCCGCTGAGCAAGGTTTTTCGGAAATTCCGAAAAACTGTCCGCTGAAACCTTGTTTCAGCGAACAGTCCCCTCGTGTGTAGGCTTGTTCGTCAAACTAAGTTCCGCGCATGCTCAGAAAGGATTTACACGCCGAAAGTTATAATGCAGTGTATAGGACGTCGTATTTTTCGTCCCGTCGTACGTGCCGTTCACGTCATCGCGCACGGTTTCAGCAAACTGTTCGTCCGTCGTGTGTGGCCATGTCCGTCCATGCTAATTTTGAGCGGACTGTTTGCCGAAACTGTTTGACGGACAAAGTTGGGCGAACAGTCCCCGCGTGTGTACGCGGCCTTAGAAAGGTACTAACAAGCCAAAGATTAACCCCATTTTCTCTAAGCCTAAGAGAGTCCACAGCCAATTGGGATCAGAAACCTAAAGGCTGGAGGATGGATCAACTTGGCATGTGAGCAGGTTAGTACCTTTTCGTAGGACAGGACACAACTCCTAACTGACTTACTTGGTATGAAGTGTCTAGCCCTACCACACAGCCACAAATATCTAGGAGCCCGGACAAAAACGCCCACTCTCATAAACTGAAGAGTAGAACTTGATGGCGTTCAGAACAAACCAAAACATTTTCTCTAGGCACCCGGCTATGTACTTACTATAATGTTATCAGGTTTTAAAGTGTAACAGAGGAAGGGGGGAATGTTGTGTATTTGTTGAAGTGATTGAAAACCTATTTTTATTTTTTTAAATAGCAAACATAACACACTTATCACCAATGTGCAGTTATTTTTACACAGTGTGGCCCCTATAATCATCTTCTGGGGTCCCCGGCGGCACTCGTGGCTCCTCCCGCATCGCAAAGCCCCCTGGGATAAGTGCTTTTCCTGGGGGGTCTATGTTGCAGGTGCGCTCCCGAGTCAAGCATTTGCGTATATAGACACAGAATGCTGGACTCGGCCCCGCACCCTGTGGCATTGGATTTCATTGACAGCAGCAAGAGCCAATGGCTACGCTGCTATCAATCTATCCAATCAAGAGCTGAGAACCCCAGGCAGAAAGGAAGAGCAGGTCTCCGCCAAGGGAACGAAGGGCTCAGGTGAGTAAGACATGGGAGGCTGGGGGGCCGGTCAGCGCCAGGAGTTTTTACACCTTAATGCATAGAATTGATTAGGATGAAAAAACATGAGGGTTTACAACCCCTTTAAGTTCTGTGTGTGTTATCATTTTAAGAAATTGTTATGGTATTTCTGCTGTAAAAAATAGTAGGAAGAGTTGGAGCAGGAAGTTTGTGTAATTAACAAAGATGGCGACCTGCTAACAGTCTGTCTGCACCACTGAGACACAACACTAGTCTGTGCTAATGTGGGAAGTAGACACATTGGCTGTTGTCTAGTGAGGAACACATAGGATCCACACTGTGAGGGTATACAGATTAAACATTTGCCCTCTCTTAAAGTTAAAGCAGACACAAGCAACCCATAAATGATGTCATTTTTTGCCTTCAACTGGTAGGCTGAAAAAAAATATATACTCAATTCCTTCATCTACACAATCAAAGTTGATAGGGGGATTTCTCCCCACTGAGCTAAGCTAGCTGAAGACTTAGGTGCCATCAGAATACACTAAGCAACATTGCAGGCATTAATCGAGTGGGAAAAATCTAGCAGGGCAGTTGTACAGAAGATTCCCACTGCCAGATCCATGTAAGTCTGGCTTTATACTGTGAATGTCCAAATACTTATGAAAATATGACTACTGCTAAGGGGTCTATTTATAAAACATGGACAAATGTCACACACATTTGTGCAGACTGCATGAATTTTAGCAATAGACTGCATGAATTTTGTAATAGATTCATTCCTATGATTCTCAGCTCCTTTTTAGTGACCAAAATGCAGTCTAGTTTCTGGAAATTGTGCAGTGAGAAAATTAAACCTGATTCTGGCCACTAGATGGAGCCGATAATCATAAGAATGAATCTATTAATCTGCTCTATAGGAAACTGAATGGGATGGAGGCGGTCATTTGTCCCTTTTATTAAGACACTTAATTCATGTTTTTAGCACAAAGCAATTAAAATGCAGTGCTACAAAACAAACAAAAGCAATTTACCATTTGAACTGTAAAAAAAAAGCAAACAAAAAAAATTATGGTGATGAAGGGGATAATAGAAAATAATGAGGGTTAACAGGGGTTAAACGTATATTAATTTATTTTTATTATGTTTACAATTTACACAGAATACTAATTTATGAATAATGGCTATAACTGTAGCTTTCATTCATAAATTAAGGAAAGAGCAGGACTGAGTTTTCACACTGCTCTTTAAGCACTGGAGATTACAATGGGAGCTCAGCTGTCCCAGGGTAATCAACCAGGTTATTTTGTTCTGCTGTGAACCATAGGCCCCGATAAGTACATAGACTCACCTTGTTATTGAATTGTGGCAGGCTGAGCTATGTGGTACTCATTATGTAGATGCATGCACATGGTATAGCTTTTGGAGACAGCATCTGGTGTGATTGTGCAAAGAAACTGTGATGAATGTGCATTATCTCTTGCATACGGATATTGATCCTCATATGGGTCATTCGGGTGGTTATCCCCTTATAGTGTTAATGAGACCAGTACAGCAGAGACCAGAAAGTGCCTCTTTCATGAATATAGCTTTGCATATGCGAAAGGGGCTAGAGGTCTCTTTTAGACATCATAAAGGGATGAGTTTGTTTCCTGCCTTTCACTAGCCAGTTTGTATGAATAAGATACCCATAACAGAAGAAAGGAGACTGGCATTGCTGGATGTACATACACTTGGGAGTATCCTTTAAGACCACTTTCACACTGAGGCAGTTTTCAGGTGGTTTAGTGCTAGAAATAGCCTATGAAAAGCACCTCCCATTCATTGCACCTTTATAGATAGAAATTACAGTAGCAACAAAACATTAGATACTGTTTGAGGTGGTTACAGCAGTAGTCATGACCACTAAAGTTGTCATCACCACTTTAGTTCTCAAGGTGAGGACCACCACTGGAGATTATTACCAACAATGATCCACAATTTATTTTGAAAGAGTTTGAAACTTTCCTTAAATCAAAGGGAGTAAAGTACATCTTAACACCATGAAACCATCCACAGGCCAATGGAGGTGTGGAAAAGTTTACCCAGACATTTAAAAATGGCCTAAAGACACATCTTCATAATGGACTTCTCTTGAGCAAAATTGTAACTAGGGTTGTACAAACACAACAGGTCAGCTTATCATAGTTCCACTGGGGAATCATACGGATATTGATCCTCATATGGGACACTAGGGTGATTTCCATCTTATAGTGCTAATGAGACCACTAGAGCAGAGAGTGCCTGTTTCATGAACATAGCTTTGCATATGGCAATCATTATTTTTTAGACTCTTTTAGACATCATAAAGACATGAGTTTGTTTCCTGCCTTTCACTAGCCAGTTTGTATGAATAAGATATCCATAACAGAATAAAGGAGACTGACATTGCTGGATGTACATACATGGGGGAGTATCCTTTAAGACCACTTTCACACTGAGGCGGTTTTCAGGCGGTTTAGAAATAGCCTCTGAAAAGCAGCTATCATTCATTGCAATGGTTTTTTTTTATACTGGGGTGGTGTGCTTGCAGGACGTTGGGATGGGGAGTGCTGTAAATTGCTCTTCCAAAACACCCCTGCCCATTACAATGGATGGGCAGCGCTTCCAAATCGCCTGAAAAGCGATTCGGAATCGCCGCAACAGGGGTATTTTAAGTGTTTTTTCAGGTCAGGTTTTCACCTGAATTTAAAAAAAAAGGCCAGTTAGCACCCGAATACCATTGCAAACGCGCCACTAAAACACTGCTAAAGTGAAGTAAAAACGGCTGACGCTTTAGCGTTGTTTTAGCAGCACTCTGGTGTGAAAGTAGTCTAAGTGATGCAATACCGAGAGAGCACACATCAAAGGCTGCCATTTAGTCCTAATTCAGTCTACTGTAACATATCCCAAGCTGGAAGATTGGTTCTTCCAAGAATCAGGACTGAACTGAGATCAGACATTGCAGCATAACCTTGAATATACTTGGAGATTGTGCCCTCATTTGTGGGCCCAAGACTTTAAATATGGATGTTTAGGAAGCAAGATGATAGATGCGAAGGGGGTGGGGGGGTGGGGTGAAGGTGTTGGTCTAGTATTTTAATTTGTTATTAGCCAAGTCGTTTAAACAATGTTTTGAACTTGAGATATACTGTAAGTGTGTTAATAAATTTGTAAGGATTTTTTTGTAAAAATAATGATTGTCAGGAGTCTAGTTGGAGGCCAAGGTGCTGAGAGGGCTCCCCTTGTGGTTAAGGGCAGCACAATCTTGTAGGTGGAACAGGGAATGTGGTGCCCAAAGAAGCACAGTTTGCCAGTGGCCTTAGCTTGGAGACTTGATCACCGTGAGGCGGCTGGGACAAGCGGGATGCACTTTATGGCAGGTGTGCTTGGAAGGTCCCAGACGTAGCATGCGGCTAAGTAGTCTGGAAGGAGAATCAGAAGCCAGGCCAGGGGTCATACACCAGAAGATCAGTCAATAGCAGATTGAGGGTTTAGGCAGAAGTACAGAAACAAGCTACGGTTATTCACGCTAAGACAGGCAGACTGATGTCGATAGTGACACTAATACAGCGATCAGTCATAATACTGTGCACTACACTAATGGCACTGGCTGGGAAGGGGTTAACATCAATGGGCAATGAAGGGGTTATCTGTGTGCCCATCTGTAATGTGTGCTGGTTTTACTAACAGATCTGTCTGCTTTTTCTCCCTGAACAGACTAAAAGAAACAGGTAAAAGAAACAGACTGATCACTGTCTGTGTACAGATTTCTGCGTGTTTGTCAACACAGGACTCTGTGCTGTGATTGGCGTGCTTGGAAGGTCCCAGATGTAGCATGTGGCTAGGTAGTCTGGAAGGAGAATCAGAAGCCAGGCCAAGGGTCATACACCAGAAGATCAGTCAATAGCAGATTGAGGGTTCAGGCAGAAGTACAGAAACAAGGAGCGGTTATTCATGGTAAGACAGGGAGAAGTAGAGTCGGTGAGCCAAGCCAGGGGTCAAACCAGGAGATCAGGATAAGCGGGGAAAGGAAGTCGGGTCAGTAAGGGGAAGTCCAAGATCAGAATATAGAAGCACAGGGAACACTGGGAAGCTGGTGATAATGCAGCAATTCAGGGTTCCCACCGGCAGGTTTATATAGGCCAGTGAGCGCCAACATCTGTCACAAGATGCACATGCGCACTGCCTGTTTACGCTATTGCACATCTGTGTGCACCAACGCCTTGGGAAGTTTGCCTAGTGATGCCATGATGAGTATTGGTGACATTGCCGGTCCTGTGGCCATTTCCCTGACAATGATGCTCATTAGCAGGCTATTTGTTGCCTACTTAGTTGGTGCACATTGAGTGGTTGTTTGAATGCCAAGGGCAAGTGCCTCGATAGAGGTACAGAATAAAATTGATTTAATTAATGTGAACTCTGGGAGTCAGTAATCCTCAGTATTTGCCTATAAACACTGAGATGCAAACAAAATCCATAATCTCTGGATCAAACCATGAGCATTCTCAGTATTGGTTACCCATTATTTAAATTGCCAACATGGTTTTTACAGGGGAATTCCAGAAGAAAATGAAATATAAAAATAATCTCTTCCTTCTACAAATAGCTCACATACTTCATGATTAATCCTCCATACTTACCTGAGGAATTCTAAGTCCCACACCGCTGTCTTTCCCTGATGGTCCTCTACAGACACTCTCAGACAGGGGATCACTCTGCCCAACAATATTGGCACATATCTGCTGCTGGGTGACTGTAATAGGGTGGCAATCCAGCGCTAACTGGAGGGACATTAACTGACTGACACTGATGTCGATAGTGACACTTATACAGCGATCAGTGATAATACTGTACACTACACTATTGGCACTGGCTGGGAAGGTATTAACATCAATGGGCAATGAAGGGGTTATCTGTGTACCCATCTGTAATGTGTGCTGGTTTTACTAACAGATCTGTCTGCTTTTTCTCCCTGAACTCAGAGTGGATTTCAAGTAAAAGAAACAGACTGATCACTGTCTGTGTACAGAGTTCTGCGTGTTTGTCAACACAGGACTCTGTGCTGTGATTGGCCACAGCCAATCAGCAGGTTTCAGCTGAAAGCTGCTGATGAACTTGTGCTGTGTCCAATCCCAGCACAGGTCAAGAGGGGGTGTGCGTACACATGTCACCAAGGTAGAAAGTACTCTGCAATGTATGGGTATTGTTGCGGTGTCTGGCCATGCTGCCCCCTCTCAGTATATCTACTTTGAGTGGGTGGCAAGCAGTTAAACCATAATGTTCTTGTGTATATTCAAACAGTAAACATGCTGCACTGTTTTTTTGTGAAAATATTACTCAATATTGTGTTTTCTTTTTTACAGCAGTCATATGACCACTATTCTGTTTTCAGTCTATAATGTAAGTGCATCAAGGCCGTGGGCAGGGTTCTATCCTTTTACAAGGGTACAATAG
Organism: Lithobates pipiens; assembly: GCF_037356315.1. Taxonomy (NCBI): domain Eukaryota; kingdom Metazoa; phylum Chordata; class Amphibia; order Anura; family Ranidae; genus Lithobates; species Lithobates pipiens. Next base: position 52,906,417 of record NW_027507784.1, read on the forward strand.
CAATGAATATAATTTCTGGATGTTTTAAATGTGTGAAGAAGAAAAGTCTCAGGAGGCCTTACATTCTAACATGACAACATAGTGATTCCCATTATGATATTCTGAAAAAAATGTGGCCTTTTAGGTATAAACCAATTGTACTTGGTGTCTGTTCCTCTAGAGGTAGTCAAGGCTGGTACATTCTTTTAACACTGTTTTATACAAAAGGTTTTGGTGCATTTTATGCACATGGTATGGCATATTGTTTCTTGCTAAACCTGAATGTGGTTCACAAGACAAAACAACTTGGGGGGCCTCCATCATACACCAACAATAGACCAACATCTAATAACACTGGAAAAATGACACATTGTTCCCATTGCCTCTGTTTCCCAGCTCAACGCTCATCACAGGCTCCCTTCCTCTTTGATCAAGATAAAAAAGGTATGTGGATATGCTTGCTCATAATTATTTCATGTGCCTTGAGGGATGCTTTATGGGATTTTTAATATACATGTAAAGATGAAAAAAATACACAACACAGAAGCCTCTGCAATTCCAGAATCAGTCCTTATAAATTGCCTTATTAAAATCTTTGCAGGAATTCAGCTCCCCACTGGATGTTGTAGAGATTTGGGGAAACATCAGATACATTTTTTATATAGAGTACATGTTCCATAAAATGAGTTTTAGAATTATTAATAATTTAACAAAACTTTAATATATTGCAGCTCAGCAGTCCCCACATGTGGTGCCTGCCTTCATTTTCTTTTTTTTTCCCCAAGCTTTTTTCCTCTAATTTTACCTGGGGATCCTGACAATAACACACTCTCTGTCCTAACATGACAAGACTCACACACTGTGCTGTACAGCGTGAATGGAGCCCTGTCACCCTAAGCCTTTACTAATATTCACAACATAGGTGAAGTGTTGTGAAGTCCATAAGGATGAGCTGGGCAAGGCCAATAACACTGTTTCAGATTTCAATGCAACCCACATGCAGAAAGCTAAGTTGGTTAGGAACTCGCCTAATTTCTAGCAGGATAAATGGGTATTTTTTCACACTTATCAAACACATACAACAAAATGCTTTAAATGGTATATTTAATAAGAGAGCAAAGAAGAGAAGTACCTTGCTAGGGTTTACACATTAACATTTTACTTATTTTCCTTAAAATGGCACAGTGTCTAATATTTAGATTGGCTTAAAGCAGAACTCCAGTCAAAAATGACAAAATGAAACGAATAACCCTTTAAATTAAATAAGAAAAACAGCTTCTGGGGAGTTCTGGACATGGCTTTGAGAAAACTACAGTCCTGACAGTGATTATGATCTTGTTCCCCTCAGCTAGATAAAGGGTTATGAAATGTGGGAGAAGTGCCAGCTGTTTATGGTCTTGTGCATGGGAAACACTAGATTGTCCCATATCCAGTCAATGTGTTCTAGGTAAGAGACTCTGGGTTACCATGCTCTAAGTTGAGCTTGTTGGGGCTAAATAATGAGAGTGCCTTCTAGAAATATACAGTGTTACGTAAGTAGGAATGGTTGGTATTAGTGAGGGGTATGTCATATTTTTAACAGCTTTTTGCATACATGATGAAAATAGCATACATATATTGAAATGTACCGTAACCAATTTAGCACTTTCTTCTGTGCTTCTAAAGTGACACATATCTGTACATACAATAAGATTGGATTATATTTTTACTGCACTGGAAAGTGTTCTGGAGTTTTCAAAAACAGATGGTGGAGAATGCGGGCACCAATATGTCACTTCCTCTTCTCAACCAAGATGGCTGGGCTCTGGAGGATGGGACAAGACACTGGTGCTATAGGTAAAATGTAATTACCTAAGTATCTCCCCTCTTGCTGAGTCTTTCTTAGACCTGGCAGTATTGTTTGACAGGTGGCTCAATCTCTATTGGGCAGTCATATATTCTGTGTGTCTGTAACTGGATGTAGCCTGGCGCTGTTTGCTTTGTTTTTGAGCTAATTCTGTGTGTGGATGCTGCTGAGTTAATGTAAACCAATGTCCCACTAACTGTACAAATTTACTTTCAGAGTATATGGATTAGGGATTGTTTGTTGACAGAGCACTTGGATACCTTGCCATTGGGAGACATTAATATAGAGCTGTTTTTGGGATTGATATACATGCTGGCAATTGAGGTGGTGATGGAAAAGAGTTTATATTAATCACAACAGTATTCTTGACCCCTGAGAGGGAGGGAAGGATGTTCAGTGTGCCAAGCAAGCCTGTAGATTGCAGTTACCTGTTAGGGTTGCGATCTAACAAAAGTCTTGCTGGCTGGGAGTGTGCACACACATAGTCATAAATAAATGTTTGGACACCGCATAGCCTGCAAATATGGGGAAAAAAGCAAATGCTGTCCTGGCAGCTTCTGAGTGTAAGAGCCCCAGGTATGGGTCAGCCTCTCTCTATTGGAATTGCAGTGCAAGGACAAAACCGTGGGACTACGCCGCACGATTGAGATCCAAGTAATGCAGCAGACTCATGTCATCCAGTGTTAATCTTGGCAGCAAATTTGGATTTCGTTTTAGTCTTAGTCTTAGGACTAAAATGGAATTTTTGTTATAGTCTAATTTTAGTCTTTTGCAATTGTTTTAGTTTTAGTCGTATTTAGTCAACTAAATCTCCATTACATTTTAGTAGGCTAAAACTCATTTTAGTCATCTAAAATCTAAGGCCGCGTACACACGCGCGGACTGTTTGCCCAACCTTGTTCGTCAAACAGTTTCGGCAAACAGTCCGCTCAAAATTTGCATGAGCGGACTTGCCCACACACGAGCGGACTGTTTCAGCAAACTGTTTGCCAAACAGTTCGCTCAACTTTTGAAATGAACGGACTCGCCCACGTAAGGAGGAGGCAAATCCGCCCATTTCGAGCGCGTGTACAGGTAGGCGGGGCCCGCGAAGGAGACGTCGCGGGCTCCGCCGCCTGGAATGGGCTTAAAGGGGAACCCCAACGCCGAAAAAAATCGGCGTGGGGGTTCCCCCAAAGTCCACACCAGACCCTTGTCCGAGCACGCTACCCGGCCGGCCAGGAAAGGGGGGCGAGCGAGCGCGCCCCCCTCCTGAGCCGTACCAGGCCGCGTGCCCTCAACATGGGGGGGTGCCTTGGGGAAGGGGGGGCCGCGCGGCCCCCCCACCCCAAAGCACCTTGTCCCCATGTTGATGAGGACAAGGGCCTCTTCCCGACAACCCTGGCCGTTGGTTGTCGGGGTCTGCGGGCGGGGGGCTTATCGGAATCCGGGAGCCCCCTTTAAGAAGGGGGCCCCCGGATACCGGCCCCCCACCCTATGTAAATGAGTATGGGGTACAATGTACCCCTACCCATTCACCTGTGAAATAAAGTACAAAAAAAAACACAACACAGGGAAAAAATATTTTATTGCACAGCTCCGGGGGGTCTTCCGTCTTCGGGGGTCTTCTCGCCGGACTCCTCCGCTATCTGTGTGTAGCTCTTTTACTAGCGGAGGAGTCCGGCTTTCTTCCTCCCCGCCGCCGGCCTCTTCTCCCGACTTCGGGGGTCTTGTCCCCCTCTTCGGTTCTTCTGCCGGGCCACCGCTCCTTCTTGTAGCTCTTTTGCAGGCGGTGGCCCGGTCTTCTGTCGCCGCTGCCTTCCGTTCTTCTGTCGCCGCCTTCGGTTCTTCTGCCGGGCCACCGCGCCTTCTTGTAGCTCTTTTACAGGCGGTGGCCCGGTCTTCTGTCGCCGCTGTCGTCGCCGCCGCCGCCGCCTTCCGTTCTTGTTCTTCTTCTTGTTCTTCTTCTTCTTCTCCTGGAGATGTTGACTCGACGAGCTCTCCGGCCGGAATGCCAGGGCCGCGCTGTGCGGTCACTTATATAGTGACAATGGGGCGGTGTCACATGGTATATGTCACATGGGTCGATAAGCCCCCCGCCCGCAGACCCCGACAACCAACGGCCAGGGTTGTCGGGAAGAGGCCCTTGTCCTCATCAACATGGGGACAAGGTGCTTTGGGGTGGGGGGGCCGCGAGGCCCCCCCTTCCCCAAGGCACCCCCCCATGTTGAGGGCACGCGGCCTGGTACGGCTCAGGAGGGGGGGCGCGCTCGCTCGCCCCCCTTTCCTGGCCGGCCGGGTAGCGTGCTCGGACAAGGGTCTGGTGTGGACTTTGGGGGAACCCCCACGCCGATTTTTTTCGGCGTTGGGGTTCTCCTTTAAGCCCATTCCAGGCGGCGGAGCCCGCGATGTCTCCTTCGCGGGCCCCGCCTACCTGTACACGCGCTCGAAATGGGCGGACTTTCCGAGCGGGAACAGTACGCTCATTTCGAAAGTACAGCGGACAGGCCCACACACGGGCGGACTGTTCGCTCAAACACAGTTTCAGCGGACAGTTTTTCGGAATTTCCAAAAGACTTTGTCCGTCCAACTGTCCGCTGAAACTGTCCGCTGAAAGCCCACACACGAGCGGACTGTCCGCCCAAACACTGTTCAGCGGACAAGGTTGGGCGAACAGTCCGCCCGTGTGTACGCGGCCTAATAGGCATAATTAAGTTGTAATGCATTAGTTAACATTTCTCTACAATTTTCAAACTCATTATATATTGCTGGAGTGACAAATATTATTTAAGGTAGTGAGGTATGAACATGCACTACAGACCAGTGATAATTTTGAAGTCAAATTTCAATTTAGCTTTAGTCTTAGTCTTTTGACTAAAATGCCATTTTAGTTTTAGTGCCATTTTAATCTTTTGACTAAAATGCCATTTAAGATTTAGTCCCATTTTAGTCATCTCAATTGTTTAAATGTATTATTTTGGTTGACTAAAATAGTATTCATTTAGTCGACTAAAATGTTTTAGTAATTTTAGTCGACAAAATTAACACTGATGTCATCTCATACTCATGTCATCCTGTGTATCCTAGTCCTTATGGGCCAGATTATAGCAAAGTGGGTATATTTTATACAGCACTGAGAATAAGACTGGGAAGGTAATCTTATTTTTTTATGTTTTAAAATGGTTCTTTTAAAAATGGCAAGGATTGTGAGACATGTACATTGTACATATTTATTCTGAGCAAGTAGAGTTTGTTGGTATTGAAGAAGACAAACTTCTGTTGAGTTGTGTGAAAAGCCCTCTCACTGATCCCTTCTGGATAACGGGTGTATACTGTACACTGTGAACATACTGTTATGTGTTTCTTTTAAATAGTTACTGTAACCTTCTTGTTGTTATCTTAAAGAGAAAATTGTGAGGATAAGTCAGGTTAATTAATGTGATGGTAAACATTATGGTTTAATAATGAGAAATAACGTATTGCTCAATTGCTCAATTCTACCATGGTGTGGTGAATATTTTTTATGGGACAGAGAGATGTGTAAAATCCATATACCATTTAATGTATACAGTAGGAGCTCATTAAACATCTTTTGGTATTGGAAAAATGCATCTAAAAGGGTAAGGTTTCTATGAAATCTATTCTTAAAGTGATTGCAAACATCTTCCTTTTTTTTTATAATAAACATTTATACTTCCTTGCTCTGTGCTATGATTTTGCACAGAGCAGTCCCAATCCTTTTCTTCTGGGGTCCCCCACCAGCGCTCCTGGCTCCGCCACTTTGTCGAAGAAGGTTTTTTAACTTAAAACAGAGAATGCATTAAGGTAAAAACCTTAAAGCGGGAGTCCACCGGGACTCCGCGTTTTTTTTTTTTTTTTAAAAGCCAGCAGCTACAAATACTGCAGCTGCTGACTTTTAAAATAGTGACACTTACCTGTCCAGCGCGCCCGCGATGTCGGCACCCGAAGCCGATCGCTAGGTCGTCTGTCGGGTCCTGCCGCCGCCATCTTGGGTATGGGAATCAGGAAATGGAGCCTTTCGGCTTCATTTCCCGGTTCCCTACTGCGCATGCGCGAATTGCGCTGCGCAATAAGGACGCTCCCCGCTGCCTCTGGGAGCTGTGTGTTTCCCAGCAGGCAGCGGGCCACTTGCGGGAAGGGGCGGGCACTTGCGGAAAGGGGCGTAAGTTACGCCCCTTTCCGCAGAGAGCTGTCCCGGAAGTGGGTGCAGTTACCTGGATTATCCAGGTAACTGCACCCCCCTCCCCCCTGAAAGGTGCCGATTGTGGCACCGGAGGGGGGGAGGGTTCCGATGAGCGGAAGGTCCACTTTAGGGTGGACCTCCGCTTTAAGCCTTTAGAACCACATTAAGTAATGTGTTTTCTTTATTTGTTTTTGCATCTAACCATTTGCTTCCATTTACTTCCAGAAGGAAAGCTGAATTCTTAGATGTTTGACAAGGAGTTCCAGAATCCTGTGTTTTTCTTGCACATTGCTTGCAATCTCATATTTTCTTGCAATATGCAGCTTCAATTCAGGTACTTCTAGCACAACATTGGTGCCTGGTAATACAAGGTTAAGTCCATAAAGGAAAATTTTGCTAAAACTAAAGTCCTGATTTCGGTTGCCATTTCAGAGACATCTATGCGGGTTTATGCATAGATGTCAATGGAAATTGAATCCCTAAATCACAAAAATGAGTACAAAAACGACTGCAGCGCCGCACCAATTAGGACGGTGCCATTGCCGACAATTGTCAATGTCAAATCACATGTCAATTTGCACCAATGTGAACCAGGGCTAAAGCCCAACTCGAGATTACATATGAAAAGCCACTGCCTTCTTTGTTGGTCCCTCTGAACACCTCCCCACCCCTTTTTTATTAAAAATTTGGGCAAATGATGGGGAAGAGTTTACAACAAGAAGGGTGATGGGCTTAATCTTGATTTGGAAGAAGTTAAAATTAAATGTATACCCTGGATACAAGATTCAATAGGCTCCAGGGAGGCACATGGACTAAAGGTACCTACAGAAATTAGAGAACATTTGACCAGTCTGACCACTTAAGCTCAGGCTGGGAAACAATCAAGCATGCTATTGTCTAAGGTTTACAGGCTTCTTCATATAGGTACTTGGCAAGGACTATAAAGTGCCTGCAATTTGGCACTACTGTTGAAATGTTTTAGGGCAAGTCAGGTTCACTTTAAATAATTAATACAAAACTATGCAAAATGATATCTGGCCAATATAGATAATTGTCTTTCAATCAGGTTTATAAATATAATTAATTGCAACACCTGTTTTATCCTAGAAAGAGAACAGAAAAATGAAAGAGAGACAAGCAGAGAATTATTTGCTCAGAAATAACACAAAGCTTGCATGCTGAAAATGAAAAACAATGTAATTTGCATATCCAATTGTGGAAAGAGGCCTATAATTTCACACAAGGCGCTGTTCTGCTGTCAAGCAAGATATAAACTGAAACCATTGCTATATATAATATATACAGTAGTTATGCCTCTTAAACTTAAAAAGAAAGGTCACTGAACCTTGTATACCTTACAATAGGCAGTCATTTAGGAAACAATAATTGGTTTATTTAAATTTTTGTCTTTATTTTATAAAAATAAGACGGGCGTACGCTATGTCTGTGCAATTGACATGAATGGGACTGCCTGCATTGAGATGCACGGATGACTTGTGCATTCCCTTGTGGGCAAATACAGCCTTCACATGGGTGTACTCTATGTCCCTGCAATTGACATGAATGGGACTGCCTGCACAGGGATGCATGGAACACCTGTGCATCCCTGTGTGGGCAATATGGCCCTTGCACAGGTGTACTCTGTAGTACGTCCATGTGCAGATGGCCTTAGTGGGTTTTTTTTTAGGCACATATGGATTGCAATTATGGAAATCCACTTGTATAATTTATTGTTTCGCAGTAGTTCTTATTTAATAATGTGTTTTACAAATACACTATAATATTGAAAAAAAATGTTTATATATTTTATGCTACCTAGATGTAAATGCTGTAGTGCATTTTTGCTTTCACAAATTATCTGGATTGTTTTTATTAATTGTGTGACTGCTACAAAACTTTTAAAAAATATTGTTCTTCTAAAAAAAGTTTTTTTTAGCAAGTGCATGTTTTTCATGGCATCCCAATAAAGCATGAAGAAAACATAATAACTTACAGTCATATTATGTCTATTACCTGCTATTTCTTCCAAGGAGTTGGCCCTCATGTCCAACAACACAGTACCATGCAGAATACAACTTCTCAATTCAAACAGACTGTGAAGAGACAGTGTGGCCACATAGGGTTTGCTCCATCGCTCTCCACCATCTTCAACATCTTCTTCAAACTTCAACCACCTAACAAATGAAGGCATAGACACATTTGAGTCCTATGCCAAACTCTTCTATGAACCTGCATTTTTTTTTTTAGCTTATGTTCATTTAAAACAAAAGAACGTTTTTTAAAAATAGAACATTTGGTATAAAATATGTAACAAGAATCCATTTCAATGTAAGAAGTGATTATTCTAAAGTCAGGCTTTTATGTCCAATGGTTAGAATAAAGAAGAGCAAAGCTAGAATTTTTATTACATTCTTGAATACTACTGAATACATTACGTTCTTGAAATACTGAATACATTTCATTTGTGAATACAATTTAATACATTAAATTCTTGGATACAGCAGAACACATTTCATTCCTAAACACAAATCAATACTTTACATTCTTCTGTAGCTGGGTGCCCGCCAGCTCTGTGTGTGTGTCCATTGCCCATTCACACTTCCCCCCCCATGTTGCTGGTCAAGAGGAGCGCTGGGCTATGTGTACTTCAGCGGGTCTCTCTCCTCTCACTTCCCTCCCACCACTGCATAGGGAAACTGAGTGGTTCTGTGTGAAAATCCCCCTCTTCTGAATGGAGGCTAATGGCTGCAGAACTACACACCCAGAATTCGTTGCATACAGAGGAGGAGAAATAAAGATTTTTCCCGGGCAAATTACCAGAGTTTGGGAAAAAACAGTATGGGGAGTCAACTAGTGTAGACTTGATACAGGGGTTTGCGCAAGACACCATGCAGACAATGTGGACAAACCAAAGTGGGTGGACTTGTGCTGTGCTGGCCTACACTGAGGACAGGGCCTGTGAGGACCAGAGTGAGAGATTGAGGCACAGAGTGAGCTTATGTGCCTTGGAACCCGAGCAGGGGAGACTGGTTGATGTGCCTGCCCACCTAAGCGAGGATCTGATCTGTGGAGCCAATAAGGAGGACTGAGACTGCTGGGCTGACTGACCACCAAGTGTATGGGACTGAACCTGCTGCATGCCAGGATTGGTGAGCGGCGCTACAGAGATTAATCTCTTACCCTTAGCCCACAGTTAATGCAATAGAGAGAGATCCTTACCAATAGCCCATTAGCCATCGTTTGTGGACAGCATTAAAGAGAGAGCTAAATGTGCACCACTTTACAGAAGGGTCCCAATGACAGCTGATTAACTTTGACAGATAAGCGGTACTTTAGACATCACCAGGGTACCACTTTGCCAGTAATGCCTACACCCACCCGCTATTGGGGCTGTATGTGTAGAGTATACCCAGAAACATTGCTTGAGCAGCTATTGCTAAGATTTACAGTGAGGTTTATTTTGTGTCATTAATGTTTTAATGGTTGATGCTATTCTTACTAATGTGTGTGGAATAGTGTAATGGGAATAGGTAAATAAGATTGCGCTATGGACAGATATAATGCCTATACACTGCAAAACTGAAAGAAAAACAAGTGAAAATAAGAATAAGATAAAAAGTAAACTCGAGAGGTTGAAGCTGCCTGTGCTTAGAATCTACCCCTTAAAATAAAGGAGTAGGTCAGAGATAAAGTATGAATTAAGCTGTGGCGCTAAAACCTTTTCTAACAAATATCCTGGTGTCAAAAAGGTGTGTAGAGATCTAATCAGTGTAATAAATAGATGGCCCTGTTTATTGCCCCGGAAAATAATATAAATAAATACTGTGAATTGATGTGAAATGTGTGGTCTCCTGAGGACCACCTTATAGGTGGTACCTACCAAATATTATATATATACTTCTTATAAATGCGTGTTGTGTAGAAAGGACAATTTTTCTTGTTGGCATGCAGCTCAAAAAGTACACATGTGTTATAACCAAAGAATAGTGAAAATATTTCATAAAAATGTAAATAAATAAACCATATATGCTAAGTGAGAGAGATCATATGCAAACCACAAGCCACTATATTAGTGGTCTGTAAACTGTGCTCTATATTATGAGTCCCAAGAGTGACAGTCCAAGAACAGCAAAAACAAAAAGAATTCTTTCAATGCCCAAACAAACTTTTTCAAATCGCATCACACAGTTGCTCGAAAAAACGCATAAAGTCTCTTCAAGTAAAAAGGGTAGACCAAAGTGACTAGTGCAGAAAGGTTAGGAGCAATCTTCTCCGGTGCGCCACTCAGTGTCAGAGAAATAATTGCGCTCACCAGACAGAGAACCCTGAAAGGGTTAGCCGAGCAGTCACAGTATAAGCCACTGTGCAGCTTTCCTTGGGCTCTGCTCCTGCTGTGCTGGGGGAATGTTCGCCCTTTTACTTCCGCAAATAGTCCGTTTAGCAAGTGCATGAGGGAGGAAACAGAAGTACAACCATAGTGCAACACTGTTTGTTAACGATTTATTTATCTAAAATCCAAACTACTCACAATATTTCATAAAACAATTCGCCTTTGAAATGGCTGCGCTGGCGTTGCTGCCTGTATAGCAGTATGAGGTGCACGTCCTAGGCCACGCCCTACGCGTTTCGTCAGAGCGACGTCATCTGGAGCGGCCATGTTGGTGCACCTTATCGCTTATGTAGGGTGCAGCGCTCCACTGCGCTTGCGCGAAGGATCCGCGCCATTTTAACTGTGGGAATGCCCTGACTGTACATAAGCGATAAGGTGCACCAACATGGCCGCTCCAGATGACGTCGCTCTGACGAAACGCGTAGGGCGTGGCCTAGGACGTGCACCTCATACTGCTATACAGGCAGCAACGCCAGCGCAGCCATTTCAAAGGCGAATTGTTTTATGAAATATTGTGAGTAGTTTGGATTTTAGATAAATAAATCGTTAACAAACAGTGTTGCACTATGGTTGTACTTCTGTTTCCTCCCTCATGCACTTGCTAAACGGACTATTTGCGGAAGTAAAAGGGCGAACATTCCCCCAGCACAGCAGGAGCAGAGCCCAAGGAAAGCTGCACAGTGGCTTATACTGTGACTGCTCGGCTAACCCTTTCAGGGTTCTCTGTCTGGTGAGCGCAATTATTTCTCTGACACTGAGTGGCGCACCGGAGAAGATTGCTCCTAACCTTTCTGCACTAGTCACTTTGGTCTACCCTTTTTACTTGAAGAGACTTTATGCGTTTTTTCGAGCAACTGTGTGATGCGATTTGAAAAAGTTTGTTTGGGCATTGAAAGAATTCTTTTTGTTTTTGCTGTTCTTGGACTGTCACTCTTGGGACTCATAATATAGAGCACAGTTTACAGACCACTAATATAGTGGCTTGTGGTTTGCATATGATCTCTCTCACTTAGCATATATGGTTTATTTATTTACATTTTTATGAAATATTTTCACTATTCTTTGGTTATAACACATGTGTACTTTTTGAGCTGCATGCCAACAAGAAAAATTGTCCTTTCTACACAACACGCATTTATAAGAAGTATATATATAATATTTGGTAGGTACCACCTATAAGGTGGTCCTCAGGAGACCACACATTTCACATCAATTCACAGTATTTATTTATATTATTTTCCGGGGCAATAAACAGGGCCATCTATTTATTACACTGATTAGATCTCTACACACCTTTTTGACACCAGGATATTTGTTAGAAAAGGTTTTAGCGCCACAGCTTAATTCATACTTTAATAGTGTAATGGGGCTTAACCTTTTTGTGGAGTAAGTAAATTACTGTAGGTAAGTCTAACCTGCCTATCAGTTAATCTAACTTATTACATTGTCCGACTCCTGTTTATTTGTTCTATGCACTGCAAATTAGACTCAGAGGAATTATCATCAACCATTCTAGGGGTGGCAGATTTAAAGAAAACAGCAGAATGGCATTATGTAGCAGTATTGGACAAATCTTAACACTATACTGAAACACAGGGAACCCAGGCTGTCCCCTTAATCTGAATTAGTGTTATTGTTCAAAATATCCCATGCTCCCTGCAAACTAGTAAAGATGAATATACCAGTTTTAGAAATACAGTTCAACATTTGCTTTCTGTGGAATACTGTATGTTTGGTACCACTTACCTGGCCATTTCCCGCCACTCAGCATCATCACCTTCTCGCAAACAGATTTCATCCAGCTCTGTAAATAAGTCATGTGGAATGTGTTCTTCATCGTCATCTTCTGTTCCCAGGATAAATTGAACCCTCTGAGATGGAGTGTCTGCAATTACAAGACACCATCAGCCTCTGTAATGTATGGCATGGAGGCTTTAAACAGGATGTTCTTGAAGTAGATGTCAGGTCACTCCTAACTAACTAATTCTGGCATTCCTTGCCTTACTCATAATCCCCAAACAATATATATATATATATGTTTTTTAGCAGAGACCCTAGAGAATAAAATAGTGATCATTACAAAGCAATGTTTCAAATGCAATTTTTTGGGAGAAAATACACTTTAATTAAATAAGAAGCAACAAAACACAATATTTACCCCATTTTGTAAAATGTGAAAGATGATGTTACTCTGAGTAAATAGATACCTAATATGTCACACTTTAAAAGTGTGCACACTTGCGGAAGTGGCGCCAACCTTCTGTACTCCATAGGCTACGCTTTGAAAAGTTTTACAGGTTACCAGTTTAGAGTTAAAGAGGAATTCTTGTGCTAGAATTATTGCTTTTACACTGTTTGTGGTGATACCTCACATGTGTAGTGTGAACACCATTTACATATGCGGGCAGAACCTACAAATGCGTTCGCTTCTGAGTGCGAAAACGAGGGGACGGTGGCATTTTAATTTTTTTTTCTTTTTTTTTTTACACTGTTCCTTGAATTTTTTTTCATCACTTTTATTCCTATTACATGAAATGAAAACATCCCTTGTAATAGGAATAAGGCATGACAGTTCCTCTTTTGGGAGACACCTGGGGTCAATAAGACCCCAGATATCTCCTCTACCCTGGAAAAAAAAAACATTGATCTCTTCCAGGAAAAAAAATTGGCAGTGTTTACATCTGCCAGAGCCAGAAGTGGTATTCCTGCAAGCAGCATCTTTGGAGCAGTGTATACACTGCTCCTTCACCGCTCCTGCCCATTGAAATGAATGGGCAGTGCGGCTATAAGACAGCGCTATACTGCAGTTTTAACCCTTTCTCAGGCACTAGCAGGGGTAAAAGCGCCCGGCTAGCAGCTCAATATTGCCAGAAAATTGATGGTAAAGCGCTGCTAAAAATAGCGGCGCTTTACCGCCGATGCACCCACTGCCCCACTGTGAAAGGGCCTTAGAATGGAGATGAGAGCAGGTTTAAGCTTAGTTTTTGAACAGACTTCCACTTAAACTAAAGATATCCATAACCATTTAAACCATAGTATAGGACCTAATCTCTAAATAATTAAAAACAAATAAAATTTTCTGAATTATTGAACCTGAAACCAAGGTGGAAACAACTCAATGCATCAGATGGCATGTTAGTAGCATTGTCAGTATCCATACCTTTATTTCCATGTTCTGAATGCACAAAAACAACAGCTTGGTGTGACATTTTTATATAAGTACAGTGCCTTGAAAAAGTATTCATACCCCTTGACATTTTCCACATTTTTTCATCTTACAACCAAAAACATAAATGTATTTTATTGGGATTTTATGTGATAGACCAACACAATGTGGTACATAATTCTGAAGCGGAAGGAAAATGATACATTTTTTTCAACATTATTCACAAATAAATATCTCAAGTGTGGTGTGCATATGTATTCAGCCCCCTTTACTCTGATACCCCTAACTAAAATCAAGTGGAATCGATTGCCTTCAGAAGCCACCTAATTAGTAAATAGAGTTCACCTGCGTGTAATTTAATCTCTGTATACAAACAACTGTACTGTAAAGCCCTCATAGGTTTGTTAGAGAACCTTAGTGAACAAACAGAATTATGAAAGCCAAGAAAAACACCAGACAGGTCAGGAATAAAGTTGTGGAGAAATTTAAAGCAGGGTTAGGTTATAAAAAAATAACCCAAGCTTTGAACATCTCATGGAGCACTGTTCAATCCATCATCAGAAAATGAAAAAAGTATGGTACAACTGAAAACCTACCAGGACATGGCCATCCACCTAAACCGGCAGGCCAGGCAAGGAGAGCATTCATCAGAGAAGCAGCTAAGAGGCACATGGTAACTCAGGTGGGAGAATCTGTCCACAGGACAACTATTAGTTGTGCACTCCACAAACTTGGCCTTTATGGAAGATTGGCAAGGAGAAAAAGTTCTTGTTAAAAAAAAAACATAAGTCCCATTTGCAGTTTTCAAGAAGCCATGTGGGGGACACAGAAAACATGTGGAAGAAGGTGTTCTGGTCAGATGAGACCAAAATTGAACTTTTGGCCTAAAAGCCAAATGCTATGTGTGGTGGAAAACTAACATTGCACAACACCCTGAACACACTATCCCCACTTTGAAACATGGTGGTGGCAGCAACATGCTGTGGGGATGCTTTTCTTCAGTGGGGACAGGAAAGCTGGTCAGAGTTGATAAGATGAATGAAGCCAAATACAGGGCAATCTTAGAAGAAAACCTGTTATGCCGTGTGCACACACAGCAAAAGTACGACGCAACGAATCCGCCAGACAATTCAATCTTGTGTGGGCTTCATCGGACCTTTGCTGTTTAAAAATCAGACAGACTTTAGATTTAGAACATGTTTCAAATCTTTCCGATGGGCTCGAGTCTGGTCGAAAAATCTGTTCGTCTGTATGCTAGTCCGACGAACGAAAACCGACGCTAGGGCAGCTATTGGCCACTGGCTATGAACATCCTTATTCTAGTCCAGTCGTATGTCATCACGTTCAAATCCGTCGGACTTTGGTGTGATTGTGTGTGGCCAAGTCCGATCATTCGGAAAGTCCGTCGAAAATCCACTGAAAAGTCAGTCAGGAAGACCATCGGTCCTAGTCTGGAGGAAAGTCCAGTCGTGTGTACATGGCAGTAGAGTCTGCAAAAGACTTGAGACTGGGGTGGAGGTTCACCTTCCAGCAGACAATGACCCTAAACATACAGCCAGAGCTAAAATAGAATGGTTTAGATCAAAGCATATTCATGTGTTGGAATGGCCCAGTCAAAGACCAAGCCTAAATCAGTTTGAGAATCTGTGGTAAGACTTGAAAATTGCTGTTCACAGATGCTCTCCATCCAATCTGACAGACCTTGAGCTATTTTGCAAAGAACAATGGGCAAAAAGTTCTCTCTCTGGATTTGCAAAGCTGGTAGAGACATCCCCAAAAAGACTTTCAGCTGTAGTTGCAGTGAAAGGTGGTTCTACACTCAGGGGGCTGAACATAAATGCACGCCACACTTTTCTATATTTATTTGTAAAAATTTTGGAAACTCCACTTCACAATTATGTGCCAATTTTTAAATTTTTGTTGGTCTATCACATAAAATCTAAATAAAATACATTTACGTTTTAGGTTGTAACATGAAAAAATTTGGAAAATTTCAAGGGGTATGAATACTTTTTCAAGGCACTGAAAATATAATTTTTTTCACCTGCCTAGGTATTTGAATGTGAAGTAAAACCTAACTATTTACATTGTTTTTAGTTATATATGCCCCCCCCCCCAAATCCATGTGCCCGGCCCCTAATCTACATGCAGGGCACTGGACGCATGGGTTCCAATTTATTTTTTTAGTAGAAGCACGTGATTAATTAATTAATTAATTAATTGGCTTAAAAAAAGGGTGGGCTCGGGGTGCAGAGAACTGTGCCCTGAGCCCACCCAGTTGTGTGACAATAGCAAATTAATATTAATATTGTTTGCCCCCCCCCCCCAAAAAAAAAGTGCTCTTTGCAAACAAATGGAAACAAGAGGGAAACATTTGAAGTCCTGGAGTTCACAAAGTACGTTACAACGAGGAAAGAAACACAGGGGCATTTTGATGTGTATGGATTTCTTCTGGAGAATAAAGATATTGTTTAGTATCATTTTACCATTATCCTTGCTCCTAGGAAAAGAAGGGGAAGACACAAAAAAACAGAGCAGTCTATGGACAGAAGTGGTTAACAAAAAACAGCAGTGACCTGCCCAAGGGTATATACATTCTGAGTGCAGACCTTGCACTGCACTTTAACAAACTCAATCAATGTGTTAGATAGATAGGAAAAGCCAATAAAAAAATATTTTCTACTACTGTCAAGGATCAATCATTTACCAGATAAAAAAAAAAGAAGAAGGGATTTATGTCTAGTATATTATGAAGTCCATTATCAAAGGATGGCCTATGGTTCTTGGAGAAAAGTCCCTTCATTAAAGTATTACACTATATATAATATATCATATACTAGTACAGGCGGTCCCCGGGTTACAAGCAAGATAGGATCTGTAGGTTTGTTCTTAATTTGAATCCGTTTGTAAGTCGGAACAGGTAAATTTCTTTAGTGTAGCTCTAGCCAAAAAAAAACTATTGTTAAGCTTTTTGGATAGCATAGGGAAGGGTTAACATATCTGTAACGTTTGTTTTGCTGTCTGTGCCCCTGTTCAGAAGATTTCACCATCACTTTCTGTCCCTAAGACAATTGGATTTTAAAAATTTTGGGTTGTTGTGGAAACAAGCCTTGATGATAAAGCATCAGTGGAGGTACCTTTTCCCCATGATAACTCTTACAGGCGTGAATTTCCAGTCCTAGGGGTAGATTTCCTCTTACTTCCTGTTGTCTCCCTCCATTTGTAAGTAGGAGTCGTTTGTAAGTTGGATGCTTGTAACTAGGGGACTGCCTGTACTGGGGAATTTTGGCATATGCTAAATAATGAAGAAGATTCTTTGATTTGCCAGCCTAAGGTTGTGCAGCATCATTTAGGAGAAACACAAGTGAGAAGTTTTACCGTATGTAGGAGATTCCCGTCCATCTTCTAAACCTGAGTCCCGTTCCTTGTCCTTTTTTTGGTGCTTGTGTCCGCGATGTCGGTGACTGTGACGGCGATGGCTTTTCCTGCCACCAAGTGGTACATGAACTCCAATAAATAATGTTCGATGGCCTACAGAAATAAAACAAGATGTACATTTCATTGGAAAGTAAGAACAAATTATTACTGTAGTTTTCTACAAGGTTTTCATACAGAATATGCAAAATTAAATAAACAGATAAATGTGTTTCAGTTTCTTATAAACAATAACTCCTGCTTTTTATTTGTTTTTTCACTTATGAAGTTATTTTAGCTAGGTTTATGAGACATCGCACTGCTCCCACATGTCCCCATCTTAAGGTTGCATTCACACCTGAGCAATTGATTTTCAGGTTTTTTTTCAGGTTTTTTTTTAGAGCACTTTTTTTTAGCATTTTTGCACATTAAGGCTTCATTTACACTGGCATAAAAAACGTATCTTCTTACAGGAGTTTTGTGTTCTGCCTGTAGAAGCACCTCAATGTTATCCTATGTGTCCATGCATATTAGGACGATTCGAGGCATATTTTGAGTTCAACGTTTAGAGGCAGGAAAAAAAAAACCCTTATGTTTCGCATTTCTGATTGGAGCTCACTTGCATAAAAAACGTAAAACTCTCCTAAACTCATCTAGACTTTGTAAAAAAAAATCTCTATATGAGCGTTTTTCTACTCCCAAGAGAACAGACCATTTTGTAAGCCCACTGTGCATGGGGCCTAAGGCCTCATGTACTCAGGGATTAAAAAACACTGCTTTTATAGGCATTTGGCTTTTTTTGTAGCCTGTAAATACATCCCCGGGTTAGCTTATGTGTCCATCCATTCATAGGCTTTATCAAGCCTATTAGAAGAGGCGTGTTTACAGGCTGAAAAGAAACACCATCATCAGCATATTAGGGAGAGGAGCTTTTGGGCAGAAAAAAAATGCAGGATAAGCCTAAACATGTCTAAACTCTAGACGTGTTTAGCACTTGAGCGTTTATTCATTCCATTGGCAAGGTTTTTTTTATCTTAATGCATAGAATGCATTAAGATAAAAACCCTTTTGCCTTTTCAACTCCTTTATTGCTGAAAGTTCACGCTAAGCTCTTGAACACACTGATGATGTGGGGATTGAGTGAGGTTGGGGGGACTGGTAAAGAAGTAGTAGATGGTGTTGAAGGAAGCCCCGAAAGACTCTCTAACTGGCAGTTAAGGAAGTGTTGGCTTTGTTTTGGGAATGGAACAAAGATATCTCTGCTCATCATAATAGAGTGAGGCAGGGTCTCTTTAGAGTGTCTCAGTTTTTGTTTGTATGTGTAGCACTAACTCTGAAGGAGCTATTCACTGATTCTTTACCACAACAGTGCTGAGGCAGCCAGGCACAAAGCAACAGTCCGTTCACTCCAGGTCACTAAACAGTTCAGGGGTTTGTCTTTTTCTGTGCAAGCAATGTTATTGCTTGTAGAAACTTGGGAGGGATTACGGGTGATGTGCGATACTTGATGGTGCACAATTCTGCAACTCTCTCTTTCTCTAAACAGCAGTGCCACAGTCTTTGACTTACAGCTGGGGACTATGAGTTTGCAGGACAGGTAGAGCTAGTCAGATTCATGGCTGAGGACCATGACATAGCTTTAGCACAGCTAGTCAGGTTCACGGCTGGGGACCATGAAGTAGTAGAGGCGCAGCACAGAAAGGAGGCTCTACTCACAGAATCTTGGAACAGGATCAGTCCATCGATGCAGCCTCTTGTACAGTAATCCAGCATCCAGTCCCAGGGCACCAGGGGCAAGCAGCACCTCTCCTTTTCAGATTACTGATGCATCCCCTCAGGGGAAGAAGAGGCAATCTTCTAGGAGCTCCAAACTATTTAACAACTCTCCCAGCCACCATCTGGGCAAACCTCAATTGGCTGGGTCCTGCTCAATATTTAGACTGATTATTTAAATCCTCCCTTCTCTACCTCCCGAAATTTCTTCTAGAGGCAGAGGGGAGAAAACTCCCAACCAGTGCAGCCCTAAACAGACCAGAATAAAGAATCATTGCTCTTCTGGCTATAGCAGGAGCCAAAAACTACATTTGTCTAGCAGCCTCACTAGGAGGGTGCTACACATGAAATATAAATATGTGAACTATCCACAAGCATGCATGCAAATACGTTTGCACACAACTATTTTTAGGCCAATCTCCCTTCCCCCACGCTCATAATATTTTTTATGCATCTGGCAGAGAAAACATGTAGTAGAGCTCATTAATTGATCTAAATGGAGTGTGCAGAAGTGTACGACAAACATATATTTCTTAGCACTTGACTGAAATTTACAAGGCTAATTTACATTTTCCTGTTTCCCTGAGGTACAGTGTGATGAGAAGAACGCTGAAAACTGTATAATGAACACTAGACATTTCTTCAAAGTTCTCTCTGTCACACCTAGAATTTACTTGGTGCCAGATGTCAGCTTTGTAGAAACATTTTGGAATACTCAGTACCCTATGTTCCTCCTCTGGGCTCACGCCATCTATCCCAAAAAATTTAATAAAATGTATTCGCATTCAATTTACCCATCCACTGTGTCACATGGGAAATGTTCAGATCTTTAATATAAGAATACAAAATGTGTCACTGTGAAACAATTATTACATTTCCTAATGTAAAGTAAGTTAGCACAAATTGTGATTCACCTCCAAAAAATAGAATTAGTGTTCAGATCTTGCTTGTTATTAGACGGTAGGTGTGTGCAACCTATAAAATTAGGATGTGCACCCCAAAACTCAAACACACATGACTTTCTCTGCAGCCTCAGCTGTACTAGACAGTGAATGAATGGGAAGTGCTCTGTGCTGAGCGGCTTCCTGTTTATTCACAAACCTGTATGAATGAACACAGTCAGTGAGTGTGTTCACTGTGTTCATTTAGAAAAGGAACATATTGACAATATTGACATATTGATTAGCCCCATTCCCCCACTCTCCATCCTGAAACATCCCACTACAGCAGACAGGGGGAGAGGAGGGAAGCCAGCAGCACTGTAGTGGGAGGGAGCGCAACACGGGGGGGGGGGGGGGGGGGCTTGGCCAGTAGGGGGAATTGGCACCGCACCGCTTATGCTTGTTACCAAGAGGAAACTGTCCTTCACTGTATTTCAGCATTCTGTAGGTTATTGTATTTAAGTATAGAGGAACAAAACTCAATAAAAATATAAAATAATCAATAAAAATATAAATATCTCCCAATGAGAAAAAATGGTATTTAGGAAAACTGTAAAAACCTTAGTAATAACTTACTAAGTTATCTAATGGTCATTCTTTACAATATCAAATCTATAAAAAATGCAGTAAAGGTAAGGTTGTACTTTAAGGCTGGGTTCACACCGCTGCGGGGGGAGAACCGGATGTGATTCGCACAGCAAATCACATCCGATCTCCGTAGCGCTGCGAGTTCAGCCATACAGATAGTATGGCTGAACTCGCAGCGGTCCCGCAGCAAACTCGCACGGGACCCTTTTTTGGGTCCGCAACGGAATCGGATCGCATGGGGGTTCACACCATGCGATCCGATTCCTGTGCGAGTCGGCAGATCGCACTGCGATATGCCGACGGATCTGGGGGTGTCATTAACATAACATTGACACCCCCAGCCGTCCGCATAGGGCAGTGTGAACTGCCGGCGGGAGGTATGCGATGCGGGAAAACGCCGCGGATTCGCGGCGTTCCCGCATCGCAGCAATGTGAACCTAGCCTAAATATACAAAAAACATAAATATATGTATTTTTTATTTATTTTTGTATTAAGCTTCATGCACACTGGAAATGTTTAACGCTGCTGTTAGGTGCATCTGCTATTTACTTATTTCTGCCTCTAAATGCACCTGCATGTTTGCATATGTGTGCATGCACACATAGGCGTTTAGAGGCAGAAAAAAGAACACTGCCAGCTTGTACAGGAACAGCAGCGTTTTGGTGAAAAAAAACAAACACTGTAAACGCGTTTAAACCCAAGTTAACGCTAGACGCATCAAGCGCTTGAGT
Source organism: Lithobates pipiens (assembly GCF_037356315.1). Classification (NCBI taxonomy): domain Eukaryota; kingdom Metazoa; phylum Chordata; class Amphibia; order Anura; family Ranidae; genus Lithobates; species Lithobates pipiens. The sequence goes on from NW_027507784.1 coordinate 52,927,429, forward strand.
GTTAATTCATTTCAGTGGGTAGAATAAATTACTATTCTGGCCAATGAAATCAATTAATGCCCAAGCGTATTTATAAGCATCAAGTGTTTTTTTCTGGGAAAAGATAGGCAAAGAGCCTGTGTATGTGGGGCTTTAATTATACTGGCTATGCTTAGAGGGGAAAAAAGACAGTTTAGACAGAAACAAAATAAAGGGAAAGGTGAAAGGGATTTTCAATGTAGAATGTGGTCCTCTTTAAAGCAGAATTCCACCGAGAAATGGAACTTCCACGCCTCGGATTCCCCCCCCCCCCCGCCTCCAATGCCACATTTGTCACCTTTCAGGGGAGAGGGGGGAGCACATACCTGTCAAATCCAGGCATCTGCTTCCACTTCCAGTGAAAGATCGTCGCACAAGTGCGGCAAACTACCCAATGTCCAACCCCTCAACCCCCCCCCCCCCCTTTCTAGGAGAAGACAGCAGGGACCATTCAGAACGCGCAGCAAGACTCGTGCATGCGCAGTATGAAACAGGCTGTTAAGCCGCAATGCTTCACTTCCTGTTTCCCTTAGCAAGGATGCTGGCACCTCCACTCAGAGCTGAGGGATGGGTCGGCTTTGGGTGTCAACATCGCAGGCTCCCTGGACAGTGTCCTTATATTAAAAGTCAGCAGCTACAGTATTTGCAGCTGCTGACTTTTAATTTGTTTTCCCAAGCAGAACTCTGTTTTAATTAGACAGGGATGAGCAGGCTGGATCGGCAAAACCAGGGCTGCAGAAATAAAGGAGTGGGAGATGAAAGGAGGCTGCAGAGACACAGCTACATGGAAGACGATGCAGAAACAGAGGTGAGGGGATGCGGAGACTTGGAGAGTAATGGGCTGCAGAGACACAGCCTCACAGCAGAGGAGAGAGAGTAAGGTTGCATATACAAAAAATCTGTGGAGACACCGTAGAAGGAAGAGGATAAGAGGCTGCAAATGGTAGGAGGCTGCAGAGGCACAGTCATACAGGAAAGTGCTATGCCCTGTACACATGACCCGTTTTCCCGTCTTAATAAATTCTGAAGGAATTCCACTGAAACTGTCTTTTGTACACATGATGACACCAAAGTCCGACCATCAAGAATGCGGTGATGTACAACACGTACGATGGGACTATGAAAAGGTAGTTTAATAGCCAGTAGCTAATAGCTTTCGTCTCATACTTGCTTCAGAGCATGCGTTGTTTTTGGTCCGTCGGAACAGCATACAGACGAGCGGTTTTCCAGATAGGAATTGTTTCAGTCGGAAATATTTAGAACATGTTCTATTTCTAGGTCCATCAGAATTTTCGACGTAAAAAGTCAGATGGGTCATACACATGAACGGAATATACGATGAAAAGCTCCCGTCTGACTTTTTCTGTCGGACATTCCGCTTGTGTGTAAGCAGCAAAAAGAGGCTTCACAAACATAATCACAAAGGAGAGGAGAAAGAGTAAACAGTTACACAGACACAGTCACAAACATACCTCCCAACTTTTTGATATGGGAACGAGGGACACCTATAAGCAAAAGTATGTAGGCATAGGATACACCCCCTGCCACACCCCTTAAAGGAGAATTATACCAAAAAATGTATTTAAACCGACAAGTGATTTTTCTCCCCACTACTATTCCTTTATAATGGCGTCTGAAATTTACAAACGCTGAAATTTAGAACTTGGATGAAAGGTTTAGCAGTTGGAAACACTTTTTGAAAGATAAAAATTGCATTTTATATACACCTATATAGATCCGAAGACAGTTATAGACCGAAATGTGGAACAAATAAGGAGGAAAGTGGGACAGAGGGACTTTGTTCCAAATCAGGGACAGTCCCTCGAAATCAGGGATAGTTGGGAGCTATGGTCACAATGGAGAGTGTGATTAGATGCGTAGCTGCATCTAGGCATCTAATCACACTCTCCTTTGTGACCATAGCTCCCAACTATCCCTGATTTCAGGGAAGCGGAAAAGGCTGCAGAGACAGATACAAAAGAGAGGGTGATGGGATGCAGTGATGCAGCCACACAGGACAGGGTGGGAGACTAATGCTGGCCATACACTATACAAAACATTGGCTGAACCCATTTTAGAAAAACGAACAGCGCAAATGATAGTGCTATAATGTAATGACCGATAAATCGCTCAGTGGACATAAATGAATGTATTTTTTACACATACCTAGTGCAAACAATTCGGACGGGAAACACATTAACCTTCCAATTTATCATTCGTTTGGCAGAACATTTCCAAATTTGTCCTTCATTTTTTCAGCTCAAAAACGTCCCAACGGTTACTGATTTTGTGCCCGTTAACCAGATGAAAAACGAACAAACTGTCGAAATTACTGAATTTCGGCTGATTTTTAGTATAGTGTATGGCCGGCATTAGTGTAGAGGATAATAGGCTATAGAGACACAATCACAAAGGAGAGGGTGACGGAATGTAGAGATGCAGGCACACAGGAAAGGGAGTGGGTGAAAGGCTGTACAGACGCAGTCACACATTAGAGGGCTAAAGATTGCAGAGTGTAAAGCCCCATACACACTATCAGATTTTCTGCTGATTTTTGTCTTCAGATTTACCAAAACCATATAATATGAGGTCAAACCTTAGGAGTTTCAATTTGCATGCAATCAGGCAGGCCCTTGCACTACATGGTTTCGGTAAATCCGAAGACAAAAACCAGCAGAAAATATGATAGTGTGTATGCGGTTTAAGAGGCTGCAGAAACACGGGGGGGGGGGGGGGATTTACTAAACCTGGAGTACTCAGAATCTGGTGCAGCCATGCATGGTAGCCAATCAGCTCCCAACTTCACCTTGTTTAGTAAAGCTTTGGCAATAAAACTTGGAGGCTACACCAGATCTTGCCCGCTCCATTTTTAGTAAACAGCCCCCAATGTCTCCAAGAAGAGGGTGTTGGTATGTAGAGATGCAACCACCCAACAAAGGAGAGGGTTAAAGGATGCAGAGATCCAGCCACACATGAGAGAGGATAGGGGAGAGGGTTAAAGTATAAAAATAAAGGCAAAACTTTTTTTTTTTTTTTTACTTTTGAATAGACAGGGATTAGAACACTTGTCTGTATTTATTGCTGTCTGTGCCCCCATTAAGGAGATTCATCCTCTGTTTGTCCTGTTTACCAATATCAATGGAGTGAAAGTAAAATAAAATCCCAAAGTTTGGGTTGCCCCCAGAAAAGTAATAGAGGGGAAATGGGGACACTAGTACTGGTGACCTGGGGTCTCCATGGAATTTCCTTAATTTGCAGGGATTATGTTTCACTTCTTGTTTGGCTATGGGACAGGAAGTGAAGCAAAACCACTGCAATGGAATCCAGATGGTGAACTAAAATCTGCCAGGGGTTATAACCCTCCTTTTTGCCTATAGTTGTACTTTAATTGGTTGCTATGGAATAATGCACTTAATTATTTCCCTTATTTATTAATATTGATAGTGTGATTTAGCTTTTCCTCTAGCTCCATCTATTAAAATATTAACATGGTTTTATTATTATTATTATTATTATTATTATTATTATTATTATTATTATTATTATTATTAATAATATTAGGATTATACAAGATTTATGTAGCACCAACAATATGCTTGGAAAATCCATTATCCTGGATTCACATTCCATATTCTGAAGGCATTACAGCGTATCTAAATCCAATGGCAAAAATATTATATGTTGCAGCTTACCAATTGTTAAATAAATCCATAAATATGGTGGCTGCATTTCTTTTTCTTTCTTTTTTTCCTTTTTTGCCTGGTAAACTGGCCATTATGTCTGGTTTTTTTAAGCTTCCTTTAAGGTTTCATTTACACAGGGGTTTAATCACATTGCAAATCCCAGCGACAAGAATCCACTGATTCCTGTGGCTGGGATTGACAGCTTTGTGTGGATAGCTGCGGCCATGTACAGTGCAATGACAGGCTGTCTGCAGCCGCAGCTATTCATGACTTTTCATTCAGTCAGCAATTACCTGTAGAGATCATTGCACTGTATGGGCTTGGTTGTGGCAGCTATCCCAGTCGCAGGAATCAGTTGATTCTTGCCGTTGAGGTTTGCAGTGTGGATAATCACCCATTCTAATGCAGCCTTACGTACTAAGCTGTCCAAAAAACATGACAATTAGGGCATTTGAAACAAACCATTTAATGCTGACAGGGGTGTTTACCTTTATCCAAAAAGAAAAAAGAACTGTTTCTGTAACTACTTAAAAAGTTTTAGGTTTAAATTTTTTCTGTAATTTATCTAAATCTACTAGTTCACCTAAGGCTTTGCTTGATTTCCCCCATTATCCCATTCCTTTCTGCCGATTTATTGTCTGCTCCTGGCAGGGGCAGCTGTCCTCACTGGGAGAAGACAGTTAGCGCTATAGCCACCTCTAGTGATAATTGCAGGTAAAACCGAGCATGCTGGTTGTGCCTGCCGATACAGGGTTATACACGGTTCGAATCTCGGCTGCTTCAGTAGGAACCAGGCTGAGGCATGCACAGGAGGTGTGCCACTGTGTGCAGTGCTGATTCGCCCCACTGCCTGGGCTTCCCCTATGTCCCCCCCCCCCGCCCTGCAGTGCTGCTGGCTTCCATCCTCCTCTCTCCCCCAAGCTGCTGCAGGGGATGATACAGGATGGAGAGCTGGGGAATGTAATTTACCAGCCCCTTCCTTTTCTACATGAACACAGTAAATCCAATCACTCACTGTGTTCCATCATAACTGAAGCATAGTACACTGTTTACTGTTTATTTTGTGAAAGAACATGAAGCCGCTTGGCAAAGAGCATTTCCTATTAATTTACTGTTCAGTGCAGCTGAGGCTGCAGAGAAAGGCGTGTGTTTGAGCTTTGGGTTGCACACCCTAATGCAATACGCTGCGCACACCTATAGACCTATGGAACCATGTATGGCCTGCCTAACACTGCCATCTCTAGATAATGCCCCATTAGTATCTCCTTTGCTCCTCTATACACTGAGAAACAACCCCAAAATGGGAAGAGTGTTACTGGCTATATCACCAGATAAAAATAAAGAAAAAAAGCAAAAAAAATAATAAAAACTCAGAAAACTAACACAGTCACAACATCTAAGCACTGGTAAGCTGCAATATATTACATTTTGTTTTTTTGGTTTAGATACACTTTAAAGCAGAGCTCCAGCGCCACCTACCAGAAAAATACTGTAGCTGCTGACTTTTACTATTAGGGCACTTACCTGTCCAGGGATCTCATGGGGTCCTTCCCAAGCCAATTCTTGAATCAGCTCTTGGGTGTTGGCACCGCCATCTTGGGTAAGGGAACCCCAAGTAAAGCCTTGCAGCTTCACAGCTGGTTTCCTACTGTGCATGCAAGAATCGCACTGCCCTTTCTCAATAGGCCGGCTGTGCCGAGGGCCAAACTTCTGGCTGAGTTTGCCATGGCAAACTTGGCAGCAAGTGGGGGCAGGTACCTGTCAAAACCAGGTACCTGCCCCCCACAAGGTGACACCGGGAGGGAGGAGGCAGATAAGCAGAGCTTCCCCTTTTGGGTGGAATTACGCTTTAGGGTAAGCATATTAGCCAAATCCACTATCCCCCTGCCCCTCCCTTCCATCCCCAACAGACACAGGGGTTCTCTTTTCAGCACTTTAAGGTGGTTGGGAAGACTACATATGCAAACCTTGCATGGTCGCCTTTAAGGCACATTGTTAGTTTATAGGCTTAGTACCATTGTCAGATTCTCTTTGAGACCCTACATTTTGTTGACCCGCTTAACCCCACTAAAGAAATTGCTCTTTAACACAAATCCACCCCTTTCCAAAGTGTGGCAATTGCTTATAATCACCATAAGCTTTGAATAACTTGTAAACAATAAGAATTACTTAAACATATGTGCAATGCCGGCAGATCTTAATGAGAACATGATTGAGATGCTAGTGTATGAGAAGGAATTTATTGTAGACTGCAATGTCACCTTCAGCATGAGAAACAAATTAAACAACGTAATTAAAGTGGAACCATTTTAATCAGGTAACACATTTCTGGGATAACTGAAACAAAAGTATATTGTTAATTTAAAATCTACACCCAGGCAACATAAGCAGCTTTTGGCAGAGGTTTTATGGTCTAACTGCAACCGTTTTTACACAGAAAACCATAAGCTCACTCGGTTTTAAATAACAGGTAATAAAATGTATTTTCTAATTTTTAAAGGATTAAAGAGCAATTCCAGGCAATAAGTGGAAGAAATCAGTGAGCTAGTAATGCTATCCAGCACATGCTAAAGTTGTGCTAAAGTTGGAAAACCCACTCTATTTACCCTAAAGCATATCTGAACCTAAGAACAAAAATTGATAGCATTGCAGCTTACTGGTCCTTAGATGTGGTACTTATGTTAATTATCTTTTTTCGCATTTATCTTTTTTTTAACCTGGTAATCCTGCCATTAACTTGCTTCCTGTTCTATAGTGACAGATGTACTGAGCAACGTTGTCACCCAAGGAAAAAAAGAAAGACTATAAAAGTCACCTGTCTCTCTTCTCCACAACAGGGGGAGTTGTCTTGTAGTCTGCAGGGATAGCAGGGAACAGTGTTAAAGCTCTTGGCAAAGAGGCAAAGAGAGCAAGAAGTTATCAGTGCCACCATTTTTTTGCACTTGTCGAACAGACATAACAAAATGGTTTTAATGGTATATTTAACAGACCAAAAGGGAGCAAATAAGAGAAATTTATTGTTAGAGTTTACCAACACTTTAAGTTTTTTGTAATCCACTGCAGCCTGCATCAAGGAAAGAACTCAAGGGTTCGCTATCCCCTGTATCACCAAATCACATTTAAATTTCTAAGCCATTGTTTGAATCCTATTAGTGGCTTTGAGATATTTGCTAGATTTTTTTTGCATTAGGATTTCTCTATGGATGCCTCATTCGTACAAGTTTTTCCAAACAGTGCCACAAATGTTCTAGGTCAGGGCTGTTTCCTGGGCAAAAAAAAAAAGAGATCACACCAAGAGATATCAGAGTACCACTATCATGAGCCACAGGGATCCAGCAGTGAAAATTACAAATACAAAAGTGAGTAAAATGCATGATTTATTTATAAGACAAAATGTATCATAGACAAAAAAAACACCTCTGTGAAAAAATATAGTATCCATCCTCCATTAAAAAGAAGGCAATTTTGTCTTAATCTATAAAACCATCTAGACGCCACTCAAAACGCCATACCATATCATGCATCAGTCAAAGTTGGAAGAAATAATAAAGAAAATAAAGGGATCCAACACAGAGTAAACCTGAATGGATAGATCACCGTGTGGGCTACATAAGCAGCTCAAAAGTCTAAGATCATCCAAGTATCCCATATCTGGAAAATTACTCAAAGTGGATCGTTCACCATGCAGTTGATAATGGATACTAGATTATCTTCAAAATTGTCCGTATATCCCAAGCCCAGGGTATGTCTCAAACAGTTCAATAATGGTAAATCACCTACAGGGGCTTACATCATGAGCTTGACCGATACATGCAGAGCTCTCAGAGCAAAGACAATTCAAAAGCAATTGACGCCGGCTTATGAGTCTATGACACCATCAGCTGAAATATAGGCAGACATAGAATCTATGTAAAGATGAAACTTATCGCCACAGATACACAGCCATATATAGTTACATGTCCAAGTAGATGATGATCTTGGATATATCAGGTAACTCTGGCTGTCGGTACCAGTCTAATCAGAAGTTCTTGTATGTCAGATCTGATCAAAGAATAACCATGTGGGACTGTATTGCTTCCATGCTACAGAGCTGCTCATTGCTAAAATAGGTCCGCAGATCAACTATCAAAACATCTGCGTTCCCCGGCCACATGTATCACCATCCCAGTATCCATATATGCGCATTCCGTGGAATGTCAAGCTGTGTTGGATCAGCACGGTAAGGCATATCACTCTAGGCTGCATGCGCCTACCCCATCAGAGCATATAATTCCCGGGTGGAGACAAGCAAAGGCATGGAGTGGAGTGGTGTCACTAATTGCTGGCCAGGTCTACAATGGAATGGACTTTGTTGTGAACCACTGATTGCATATTTTTGCTATGTGGCAGGGAGTTGAATCCTGCTGAAATAGAAGGGGTATATTTTTGGGAAAGAGATCCCTTGTGGAAGGTAGGCGTTTTGGTTCCAGGAGGGTGGCAATCTATTTTTTTGCGTTCATCGTGCTGTCAATTACATGAAGGCAGCCAACACCATTTGCTGCCACACATGCCTCAATCATAAGGCTTGTTGGTTGCTTTACATTGGTATCCATGCAGTCAGGATATAACTCATCTCTTGTTCTACATCTCACATATTTATGACCAACACAAGGCTTTTCAAACGGTGCCACAATTTTTCTAGGCCAGGGCTGTTTCCCTGCCAGGTCAACAATTTAATGGTCTTTGCTGTGTACCACTGATTGTGTATTTATGCTATGTGGCAGGGAGTGGAATCCTGCTGAAATAGAAATGATGTGTTGTTGGGAAAGAGATCCCTGATGGATGGTAGCAGTTTTGGTTCCAGGATGGTGGCAATGTATTTTTTTGTGGTCAACACCATTTGCTGCAATACATGCCCAAATCATAATGCTTGTTGGTTGCTTTACATTGGTATCCACGCAGTTAGGATTCAGCTCCTCTCTTGCTCTACAGCTCACGTATTTATTTCTGTCCTGTAGACACAGGGGTCGATTTACTAAAGGCAAAAAACTGTGCATTGTTGCAAGTATTGCTGATCCAGTGCTTAGTAAATGAGAAGGAGTTCTACTGACTTCCATTATCCAAACACGTGCAAGAAAAAATGCTGCTTTTTTTTTATTTTTCTTGCATCTGATTGGGTGTTCTGTGTAAAGTGAAGCTTCACATCATTTACTAAGCTCTGGAGCAAATGAACTTGCAAAAGTGCACAGAATATTTGCCTTTAGTAAATCAACCCCACAGTCTTTTTTTTCTTCTGTCATCAGTTGCTTTTGTGCACTTTTTTCAGGCATTTATCAGTTTGTTTTTCAGTGACTTTGTTTCCTGATAACATGAATAGCACTTTTGTACACCAGATGTTGTTACTGACCCACCTACTTGCCTTGCAATTTCAGTGCGAGAAAGACCCAATAGAAACAATATTCACACAATCTACAATTATGCTTCAATTACACCGCATCTTCTACAAAACAAACAGCAAAGCGTACTTTCCTCAACTTCCGATGCAAATTTATTGCAGTTACTGCCATTTAATTGGTCCCCAGAACAAGGATTGTGATTGGCCAGTAGGGTTTGCACTTAACCACTTGAAGACTGCAATACGTATATTTACGTTGCAGGTTCAAGTGGTATAAAGGGATGACGCTTGCTGCTACAGGCATCATCCCAGTATTGTTATTTACAGGAGGCAATCATCCTTTATGTTAAAGCCATACAAATGGCCAACTAGCCACTGGAATACTTTTTACAGGTGGTAGGAGGGGTTGACCACCTCTCCCGCCGGGGTGCCTCTCCATGATCTCCGTCCCTCTGGAGAACCCAGTACTTAAGCCGGTGGTTCTGCAAGGTTACCATAAAGCCATTAGAGGACCAGAAAGTCTCTGGTATAGAAAACAGGACAAGCACTGTCGTCACCGATCTTTGTGTGATCAAATGCTTTTAAGGGCAGAGGAGACATCCCCCAGTCTGGGCACTGCTGTGCAGGTACTGCAGGAGACTGATACCAAGTCAAATTCATGTACGTATACTGTTTGCGTTTAGAAAATTACACCTAAATTAATAAACAGAGAGCTCCATCAACTTGTGCATTTAGTCTACGTGCAGTTCAGCTTTACAAGAAAAGATGCCATGTAGTAGCCAATATTAAAGATTTATTTGTAAGACTCTCCGAGTGATATGGCAGGAACAATAAATTGTAATTGCCATAAATTCATGTAAGCAAATCCTACAATAGCTAGAAATAGTAGAAATCTCTAAATCCCTGTATAGATCCAACTACAATGTCACATTAATTTTTAAAGCATTGATTCCTGCACAAAGCATTTGAAAAGCCTGTTGATTTAGAACTGAATGTTCTGGAACGCAGTGTTTCCCCAAGCCTTGCCGAAGACCATGACAGAAAAAACTGTAACCTAGTAAACACGGTTTGTCTTGTAGAATATTAATCAGCAGGGGAAGCTGACGAATGGGTTGGCTTTTTTAAATGAACCTTAATGCCCCTGCAAACACAATCATGAAAACAAGCATTCTAAATACAAACCTCGCTGATATTTACCATAAGGGCTCCCTACCTCCAGCAAATGTCACTTCCCAAGAGCAAGAAAGTAGAATTACTGATGCAGCAAAAAAACAATTTATTTTGAGAGTAACTATCATTTATTTTTATTTTTTTTGTAAATAATTTTTATTAGAAGAATTTCACAGTATAATCAAGATACAAATCACAAAGAAATCAGGAAATGACCACCAAATAATCACAACATACTCACAAGATTGTCGCAAAGTCATCACAAAATAATTGCAAAGTAATCATAAAGAAATCTCCACATCCCCCCAACTATTATATCAGACCCTAACCTCCCTCCACCCTGAAAGCACTCCAGCACGCTGAATTAGAGTAGTGAAATGGCAGGGGGGAGGACATAGAATAGTGGGGAGGTGGGTGAGACAATGGGTGATCAAACTAAGAATAAGACTAAGCTTAACATGTGAAAGAAAGGGAGGGAAAGAAAGGAGAAAGGAAAGGAAAGAAAGAGTGAAACTGTCAGAAATTGGTCTGTCATACGCTCAAGGTTGATACTAAGTAGGCACAAGAATGGTCCCGTGTAGACTCCGCATCCTACTAGGAGTAATTGGTCAACGGTCATGGGCACACATCTGGAGTTTTCCTACGCCATGTTTCCCACATTTGCCAATTATTATCAAACTTTAACTTTTTTCCAAGCCTGAGGGCTAGGGTTGACTCATACGTGTAGTGCAGATTAGTAGTGGCCCATACCTCTGAGGCATTAGGTGCTTGATTATTTTTCCAGTATCTAGCTATCAGTGTTCTGGCCACCAGAAAAATATGGGATATCACCACTCTGAAATTAGGTGGGTATTTTTCAATGCCAAGGTTGAGAATTGCCAACCCTGGCTCGGGGGTGGAGAGGAAACCGGTGATGCTGGATATACAGCGAAATATGGCGTTCCAGAAACTGGTAAGGTGCTTGCAGGACCAAAACACATGGAAGAGGGTACCTACCTCTCCACAATTTTGCCAGCACAGGGGGGAGGACTCAGCCAGGCCAAACTTTGAAATCCTATATGGCGTAAGATACCACCGCAAAGCTATTTTTTGGGCTATCTCCCAGTGTCCAACACACTTGGAGGCTGCATAGTTTGCTCTAAATGCATGGCACCATTGTGTCTCTGTAAAGGCTTTCCCCAAGTCCTCCTCCCAGCGCAGGTAGGGACGTGACTTAACAAAGGTAAGCTTGTGTTGGAAGAAATTATAGAATAGAGATATTCCTTTAGGCAGGGTAGGAGTGGCAGCATAAAAATTCCAAAGAGAGTCTGCTAGTACTACATGAGTGGTCTTACTATCCTTCAGTAAATGAGAAATTTGGCAGTATTTGTAGGCATCAGAAGGTTTCAGACAAAAACGTACTTGTAGGGATTTGAATGGAATCAGCTCGGGTCCCTGAAAAAGATCTTGTAGCCTCCGTATTCCCCCCGCGGCCCATTCCCTTACCGTGAGATTGGGGATGATAAAGTCTAGAGCCCGCAACGGGATAGGGAGGCTAGCTAGTTTGATATCCTGTGGGGTGGACTGAAGGAGTTCTCTCCAAGCTTGCAAAGAGGCTCGGAGAGTATCGGGAAGTCTGCAGAGGGACCACTGTTTAACGGAGTCTGCAAGAAGGAAGAGCCCCAGATCCCGAGTAGGGCAGAGGGCTCTTTCAATACTACACCACCTTGGCTCCTGGGTAGGGTTGAACCAATGTTTCAATTGGACAAGCCTGGAAGCCAGATAATAATCTCTAAGGTCCACCATACCCATACCTCCCGCCAGCCTATGTTTTGTCAGCAGCATCTTCGAGCATCGCGGTCTCTTGGAACACCAAATATATTTGTGCAGTAGGGAATTCAGTCCGGAAAAGTGTTTCCCGGAGGGGGGGACTGGTAGCGCTCTAAATACGTATAAAATGTAACTATCATTTATTTACAGTAAAGGTGTCCATAGTATAAGTCGGGCCTTAAAATCCGAAAAAAAGCATTGCTATAAATTACAAAATCGAATAATGTTCAACTTCTCTCAGCCAACAGCATTTATCTGTACTAAATCACTGGGCACTTTGAAGCTGAACCCCTAGTTTCTAGTGAACTTGAATAGTTTGTTTGGACCAAGCTGCCTCAGCTATATACAGTATACAGTGCTGTCTACCAAAATCAAGTTGGGCTGAGCGTAGCTCAGTTATTTACAGGATGCTTTGCATTAAATTAATGAGTACAAGGCGAAGATTACGTCATCCATCCACCTCTCTACTTCAGCAAATCAGAGGTAGCTTTGTATTCATTCATAAACAATTGAGTACTGTCCGTGATCATTTTTTTATTTTCACAAACATACAATTTTTCAGTACAAGTTTTTGGGGTAGGTCCCCTTCTTCAAGGTCTAGCAGTACTGCCAGAACCTTGAAGAAGGGGACTTACCCACAAAGCCTGTCCTAAAAAATTGTATGTTAGTGCTAATAAAAAAGTATCATGTCCACCATCTCCTGGTTCAAGGGCGTAGCCATCCTAAAGATGACAATCCTCCCACGCTTACGCGCAAGTTGCAGATTTTACCAATCCACTTGCCGCCCTCCTTTTTTGCGCTGTACAAATCCATGTGTAGGGCTTTTGTATGATGCAACAAATCTGTGTGGATAGGATGGCCGAAACTCATGCTGTCAAGTCCAGAGGCAGAATTGGTCTCCCTGACTTACAGGCCTACTTTTGGGCGGTTCATCTTGCTCGGGTAATGGACTGGAAAGTACATGCCCGATGCAAAGGATGGGTCACCCTAAAACACCTGGTTTTGAACTCTAAATTACATTTGGTTCCTTGGCTTTCCACAGAACATGTGCCACCAATTCTTTTCTTCCATCCTCTTGTTGGGGGCTTCCCTTCACATCTTTGAAAGGGCTTGTTCCACACATGCAGTATCTGCCAAAGTATGCTTGATCACCACAGTTAGCAGTAACCCAGACTTTCCTTCCAGGCCTTTCCAATACCTTTTTAGCGGCAGAATTGCCATATGCAGAGATGCTGGCCAAACATTTCTTCCGCAAAGGCAGATTCATGCGGCATACTGAGCTTGCAGAATTATCCAACACTGATTCACTTCCTTTTTGGTCTTACATCCAACTTAAACATTACCTAGATAATCCCTCACGTAGGGAAGGTTTTATCAAGGCACTTACAGTATTTGAGTCACTTTGCTCCCCGTTTTCCCCCAATAGTCATGTGATCTCAGCGCTTTATGCTTTTAATTTTGGGGAATCCCCTGCTACTTTACGCTCTGAACATACATTCTGGGGAACTGTACAGGGTACAGAGATAGATGAGCCTAGCTGAGAACGCATGCACCTATACATCCATAAGGTTTACCTGAACATCTCCACTCAAGAAAATGCATATAAACTGAAAATGCTGTAGTATAGAACATCATATCTGCTTCACAAATTTGCCCCTTCTGTTCCTGATTGCTGCTGGAGATATGGCAAGGAGACAGGCACTTTTGTCCATATATGATGAGCTTGTCCACTAAACCAGTCTTTTTGGCGCAAGGTACATGACACGCGGTTTCTTTGCTCCCGTTGGAGACATCTAAAAAACAATATTATGAATCGGTTGCTATGCATATGATCAATGCTGCTAGGCTATGCGTGTCAGTTCATTGGAGGTCCGCTTCCTCCCTTAGACGAAGAAGTGGTTTCATCGTATCAATCGCATAGCAGAGATGGAGGAGCTGATCTATACTTCTCTTGATAAAATCTCCAAATACTCTACATGGGAAGCCTGGATAATTTTCCGAGTCTCTCGGTTATATCAGGAGCTTATGCAGGATACCAATTGATATAACTTTGGACTTTAGAGGTTAAACCTACATCTCGTCATTGGTCTGATACAAAGATGCATATGCATCAGAGGTAGATTGTTTCCCCACCCCCTCCCCATTCTTTATTTTTTGTTTGTTTTTATTAATTTTTTCCTGGGACTCTTCATGTTAGGGAAGTCTAAATACCCCTAGTTTGGTTCTGGTAGGTGTGGATAGAAGGGATGGCAATTGCTTGAGGCAGCTACCTACTACTCTAACGTTCTTTATGACCTGTAGACCAACCTCCCCATAAGTGACCTGTATGCTCCTCATCTTCATATGGTGGTTACTAAACTGGTTATCTCAGGAGATGCTTCCAGTCGTATGGATCAATAACAATAACAGTTCTTTATATTGTTACATTCTTATTAGGGTGTCTTTCTAGTTTGGCACCCCTACCTCTTGGAAGGAATTGTTGAAATTTTGACTTATTTCACTTTTTTTGTCATTTTACATTTACATGATGGTGTAATGTATTTGGAGTTTATTCTTTACATTTCTCCTAAAAATCTAATAAAATTTTTATGCAACACAAAAAAGAATCATGGACAGTATTCAATTGTTTCTGTCGCAAGTGCACTAACATGGCTACAATCAACTTAAGCAAGGTGGAAGATATTCATTCATACAAAGCAAAGCTTCCTGCAAATGGCTGGGCATCCAGGAACAGGACAGGAAGTTCCCATCCCACTGACAGAACATAGCACTGCATACTGTATGAATCTGGAGCTAGGAACAGTCTATATAGCGCTCACAGATGCTGCATCTGTAAGTTAAATAAACAGTTAGTTTGGACCCATTATTTAAAGTTCACTAAAACCGGAAAACCTTGTTTATACTTGAGGGTGGCAAAAAAAACATGATTGAGCTGCATTTTTACTGACCCTGAACTGCTCCCCTTTAAATCAAAGTCCACTGCCGCTGGTTTTGACAGGTACTCACTCCCACTTCAGCTCAGATCGCCGTGGGCCCCCTCTTTCCCACCCACAGCCTTCTGGGACAGATCACAGGTCCCAGAAGAGTGCGAGACCATTCACAAGGCTTCACTTCCTGTTTCCCTTACCTGCTATGCTGATGCCTGCACCCAAAGTTGATTGAAGAATCATCTCAGTTGAGGACATTTATGGATCCCTGGATAGATAGCTGTCCTTTTATTAAACATCAGCAGCTACAGTATTTGTAGCTGCTGACTTTAAATTATTTTGGGGGAGCCTGGAGCTACTCTTTGAGATGCAAAGGCAGCAGATGGGGGTGTGCACATGCTGTGCTGGCGATGCAAAGCACAGCAAAAAAAAATTCCCGCGCTGCGCTCGGCACAATGTCGCAGTCCTGTTAAAAATCCCTGATCGCCGCCATTACTAGTAAAAACAATAAAAAAAAGTCCATAAATCTATCCCATAGTTTGTTGATGTTATAACTTTTGCACAAACCAATCAATATACTCTTATTGGGATCTTTTTTTAATAAAAACATATGTTTGTATCTCATTTTCCTTAATAAACTTTATTGTGATCAAAAAAAAAAAAAAAACATGTAGCAGAATATATATTGGTCTAAATTGATGAAAAAAGTAGAGCAGAAAGTAAAAAACATTTTTTTTTTATAGCGCAATAAATAAAAACCACATAAGTGATCAAATACCACCAAAAGAAAGCACTATGTGGGAAAAAAAGGACATCAATTTTATTTGGGTGTCATGTGACCATGCAATTGTCAGTTAAAGGAACAAAGTGCAGTATTGCAAAAAATTTACTTATCAGGAAGGGGGTAAAACTTTCTGGGGCTGAAGTGGTTAAAATGTCACTAAATCCGCATCATAAAAACGATTAATAAATGGTGAATCACATGCTGTTCATACTCACTCAGTCACTATGAGATTCGTTTTCTGTATTCTGGAAAAAACCTGTTTGATCCTGCTGTTCTCTAGCTCCACCTTCTGTTCATGCCCCCAATTCAGCTTGGGATTTTACAACTGTGGTGGCAACTCTGCACATGCTCACTTTTCAGTGAGTTTTATGCTGAGCATTTCCTCCCTATCATATCTGAGCAGTCCATGTGACTATAGAGTCACACATGTGGGCATATACACAGTGGTAAATTACAGCCCATTCCCTTCCTCCTCCTCCATGTCCATTAACCAGCTAAACACAATGGGGGTAGGATATTACATCTTGATTGATGGAGGCTTCACCTCCCTCTTATTCTAAGACTCAGGCTGGAGGGGCCTGACATAGCCTGTAACTGGCATAAATCTGCCCATTCCATGTTATTTCCACAAAATAATAAAGGTTTGATTTCAAAATATATATTTATATGACAATTTCAATCAGTTTATTTATATTATTTATTTCTTTTTACTCTATTCCATAGGCTGTTTTTTTATTGTGAACATGTGACCAGCAGCAGAGGACTAGAAGCGCCTCCTGCTTATGTTTCCCTACAGATAGGCTGGGAAAGAGCTGGGTCATGTGACAGCTGTTGTTGGGTCACCTGAGGCCAGGTAAAAGATGCCCACATTTGGGTTAAGAAGTGTGACACTAAGGTAGTGGCTCCTACGGATGACTGCTGCGGATGAAGCTCTGGGTGCAGGTCCACTGGAGCACCAACACAGATCACACTGGGAGCTAGAGCATGAGATTCCCTAGGGCGCAGAATCTAAAAGCCAGCAGGTGTTGACCGGGGCCTCTAATGGTGGGGGTGGCCTTCACTGCAACTGGCTCCAGGTCATGGCCCCCAGGTCACGGAAGGCTACTGGAGGATAGAGAAGCAGCAGCAGCAGCAATCCAGGACAACAAGGGATAGTCAGGATACAAGCCAAAGGTCAGGGCAACAGGGATAGACAGCGGAATACGCCAAAGGTCGGGGTATCAAGCAGACAGGGATAGTCAAAGAACAAACCAAGGTCAGTAAACAGAATCAGACGTAGAGCACATGACAAGAAGCACACAGGGAGCAATATTTATCAGCTAGGCTTGACGTGCAGTGCACAGGTTAATATAGTGTTTCCTATTAGAGTCTGGGGTGAAGCCATGCTTGGGGGAAGATTACTTAAGCATACAGGTGAACAGCAACTGATCTCTAAGCTGAACACAATAGAGAAGTAAGCAGATAGACATGAACATTAATGCACATTCATGACAGCTGTATATTGATTTGGAAAAAGGTACTTTTTCTAAATTAAAATAATTACAGTGCCATCATCCACATACAGAATGGAATAATGTAAATTAAACAGTCTGTGTTTAGTGTCATTTTAAGTACTTCAGCTCTCTGTTCTGACTTAGGGCCACTGATTCCTCTCATTTTGGGAGGTACCGAAGAGCAGTATGCATATTTTAAAATCTTAGCAATGATCCTGACAGTGTAAACCATCATATATCAATTCCAAATCCCTACTAAAAACTTATAAATAGCCATTCTAAATGTGACCAGTTAAGGGGTCTTAATGACCCCTAAAGATTTCTGTAGTACCCATCTGTCTCTGCTGAAATAATATGGATTTTAGTTTTTTACAACAATTTCTACAACTTTTTGGCAAACTCATTTCTTCTTACTTTTGGCCAATTGTCTTTTGCTTTGTATTCTTTATCCTAAAGACTCTTTAATATTTTTTATCTTTAGAACACTAAAAATGTATTTTACAGCTCTAAGGCGCAAAATGACATTTTTCCTTATTAACAAAAATGTGAAAAGCTTTTAGCTCATGTTCTCAAAACTTAATCTTCAAAATGCTATAAAGATAATATGCAGAATGTGTACAATTTACTTTGAAAAGTTGAGTACAAAAATATAATTAAAGCATGTTGAGATTTAAGTGCTGAAATAAGCCTAGGGGCAAATCAGAGATAATTTAAAAACGTAATTGTAATAAATAGTCTTAATAATTATGTTAATTTGAATGTGTTTTAACAACTGACGAGCTATTGCACATGCATTGAAATATATTTGGTTTCTATTAAAACTGAACTCCAGGCAGATATAAAAAAAACTCACCAATTAATGCAGCTCTGCATTCATCAATAAATCACTAATTTTTTTTTTTTTAATCCAACTACTAGAGCATATGCCTGAGTTTGACTTGCTATCAGCCTTTTGTAATCCTCTATACAGTAAATTCATAGAGGAAGGGGCAGGAACAGAGAGAATACGTTAACAGTGTTCTACTGCTTATTCACTGTCCAATCAACAGGCTGGGTCTGAAAAATAATACCACTGCATTCCTTAACCACTTCCCGCCCAGTCAATAGCTGACTGACATCCGGGAAGTGGTTCAGTTATCCTGATTGGGCGTCATATGACGTCCTTCAGGATAACATGCCGCCGCGCGCCCATGGGGGCGCGCATCGCAGCGATCAGTGGCCCGGCGGAGGCTCTTTACCATGTGATCAGCCATGTCCAATCACAGCTGATCACAATGTAAACAGGAAGAGTCATTGATCGGCTTTTCCTTACTCGCATCTGACAGACGCGAGTAGAGGCGAGCCAATCGCGGCTCTCCTGACAGGGGGGTTCTGCGCTGATTGTTTATCAGTGCAGACCCCCCTCGGATGCCCACACTAGACCACCAGGGAAGCCCCCAGGACCACCAGGGAAGTGGGCAACATGTGGATGGGGAGGTATGTACTCCATGGCCATCCGCATGTACAAATGAATGCCCCGTCTGTGTCAATCACTGCCCACAAATGGGCACTAACTGGCACCATGATGAAACAAATCAGCAATGCCACCCATAAGTGTTATCAGTGCCACCCATCAGTGTCCAGCAGTGCCACCATCAGTGCCCACCTATCGGTGCCCATCAGTGCCACCTATCAGTGCCACCCATAAGTACCCATCAGTGCCACTCATAAGTACTGATCAGTGCTGCCTATGTGTGCCCATCAGTGCCGCATACCAATACCACCTATCAGTGTCCATCAGTGCCACCTATCAGTGCCCATCATCAGTGCCTGTCAGTGCCACCTCATCAGTGCCACCTCATTGGTGTCAACTCATCAGTGCCCATCAGTGCTGCCTTATCAGTGCCCGTCAGTGCAGTCATATCATTGCCCATCATTGAAGAAGAAAACATACTTATTTACAAAAAAATTAACAGAAACAAAGAAAAACTTTTTTGGACTTTTTTTATTTGTTGCACAAAAAATAAAAATCGCAGAGGTGATCAAATACCACCAAAAGAAAGCTCTATACAAAATGATAAAAAATGTGTTTGGGTACAGTGTTGTATGACCACGCAATTGTCATTCAAATTGCTACAGCGCTGAAAGCTGAAAATTGGCCTGTAAGGTGTATAAGTGCCTGGTATTGAAGTGGTTAATTGTAACAGATAATGTAGTGTCACCATTTTGTCTGTGCTGTGTGTTACAGTTGGGAAAATCTCAGTACTGGATGGATAGAAATGCAAATCTTTGTTAGGAACAAAGGACTCACCAGTGGAACTCAAGGGTGGCCTGGACGCCACATATGGTCTTTCAAGACAACCTTTTTTGTGAAAAAAAATATACCAATGGAACTCAAGGAGTGGTCAATATCATGATCTAGTGTGTTTCTAGGCCCAGCTTCTCACTTTAGATGAAGGAGAGTAAACTAAAGACATCACATAATGTAAGGCTGTCTGTAACCATTTCTTCAGATAAGCACATGCCATGCACATTTCTCTCTTATTATGGTATCTAATGCCTTAGGCCCCTTTCACACGGGACGGATCAGTAATGATCCGCCCCGTGATGATGCGCTTGCTCAGCAGGGATCGCTTTGTTGTCCCCGCTGAGCCGGCGGCGGACAGGGCAGTCTCTGCACACTGTGCAGGGACCGCCCTGTCGGCTCTCCGCTCTCCTCTATGGGAGATCGGATGAGCACGGACCGTCTGTCCGTGTTCATCCGATCCGCTCTGCAGACGGATAAAAAATAGGATTTTCCTCCGTATGCAGAATCGAACAATAGCGGAGGTGGACGATAGCGGTTGTCTGCGGATGTTTATCCGCAGACACCCGCTATCCCATAGGAATGCATGTATGTCCGTATTTCATCCACAAACAGATGGATGAAATACAGACATATGGTCCGCATGTGTGAAAGGGACTTTAATAGACATAATGATTAGTTCAAAATATATAGGCATACCGTTTATGTCCACAAATGTGCATATACAGAGCCCAGATAAATTCAGATACCTTTCAATATGACTGTTTATTCAAGCAATGTAAGATTTATAGTTTTGGTCTTCACTGGGAATGATCTAGGAGATTTTGGCAACATTGATGTTGGTGTACTGTTGCTTTAAATAATTTGTTTTAAAATGTTACTAAACCCACAACAGTAAAATCAGTCTGTATATGCAGTAAAGCGTGCTTGTTATACTCACTGTGGAACCTAAAGGGTTAATCTTCCGCATTGTGTAAAAAGGCTGTTTGATCCTGTCTTCTCTGATCCTCCCCTTTCTTCCACTGTCCTCAATCCATCCACTGATAGAACAGAGCATTGGGGCACTCTGCTCAGTTTGATGTGTATTGCTAAAGAGTTTTTTTTTTTTCTTCGGAGGGTGCATGTGATCAGCACAGGGCCAATCAGCCCTGTCCAGACAGAGGGTCAGGGATCCTGCAGCCTCAAGGGACAGTCAGAGGAGAATAAAAACTCCTCCTACAAGCTTTAACCAGAGACTCATTGAAGTCATAAGATGCCGATGAGAAATTATATTTAACAATTTATATTTACTAAAATAATTGCATTTCCACATTCTGTGTACAGTAGGAGACCAGATATAGTGAATGCAGGGTCCTGGGTTTAGTAACACTTATATTTTTTTGGAAGGAGCTTCCATAACATTCAAGAGCCTTTTACAGCCCATTGAGCACTTTAAAAAAAAAAAAAAAAAAAAAAAAAAGCAACTCATTAACTTAAATTTAACCAAAATGGTAACATTTTGCAAAATTTCAAGATCCGTGACAAAATTTTAGGGAAATACAAGCTTTCAATTATGATTATTATTATTTTTTTGGACAGTCAGAGAGAACATTTTGCAAGCTCAGAACAAGCAAGAAAGAAAACAGAAAACGTTGCTAATTATTCTTATTATTCTTATTTTTGGACAGTCGTAGAGAACAGAGAATTGCAAACTCAGAACAAACAAGAAACAACTATTGAAAGAAACCAGAAAATGGTGCTAAATAAAATCGAATCTGATTGTTTAAAAGGCGCAAACATCCCATAACGTACAAGTTCCAGAAATGAATACACAGTGCTGACACCGGGTGATCTTACAAACACAATGATATCTGGAGACAGCTGTAGTTAAAGGGACACAGTGATGGTAGATGACAGCTTGGTTTCTTTCATGTGTAATTAGGAAATCTTTTTCCAAAGACTGTACACTCTTTTAACAATTACAGAGAAGTCCAAGAAAGACTATGCAGTCATTACTATTTTTCAGCTCTGAGAACCTCTCATTATCCATAAAGATATCTTATGAAATCAGTGAAAGACAGAGTGGTCACAAAGCTCCTCTATTCGGGTCCCCAGCCAGGATTCCAGGCCCATCCCCTCTGTCCAATGCCTTCCCATGGGGGC
The DNA here is from genome assembly GCF_037356315.1 of Lithobates pipiens. Classification (NCBI taxonomy): domain Eukaryota; kingdom Metazoa; phylum Chordata; class Amphibia; order Anura; family Ranidae; genus Lithobates; species Lithobates pipiens. Next base: position 52,949,113 of record NW_027507784.1, read on the forward strand.
ACTCATACTTGCTCCTACCCAAGCCCTGCTGCTGCTTCTATTGACATAGACAGCAGGAATTGGCCCTGCCCCTCGCTCGCTCATCATTGGCTTTGATTGACAGCACTGGGAGCCAATGGCTCCCAGTGCCCCAGCAAAGCCAGCAAGGCCCAGAAGTGAGGAAAGTTTAGATCTGCAGATGTGCACATCGCTGGATTGACTGAGGGCTCAGGTATGTAAAGGGGGGGGGGGGAGTGAGGGGGGATGCTGACACCTAATAAGTTTTTATCTTAATACAAGGAATGCATTAAAGTAAAAAATGTTTAGGCTTTACAATCAATTTAAGTAACTATGTTGGCCTTTCAAATGATTTGTACCTATTTCCATCCAGTCCTGAAATGTAGGAAATTTAAGTAGTCCTGCCAGAACAGCCGCCAAATTACTGTAATCCTTAGGCCTCATGCATATTGGATGTTTTTGAATGTTTTTACAACAGTTGTTTTTGGCTTCAGACGTTTCTCTCTACAATCAATAAACTCCCCATCATGTTATCCTATGTGTTCATGCACACATAGGCTATTATCAGAAGTTTTTGGCTGGTGTGTTTTTTGGATTTAAAAATCAAAACAAAACTAGTGGGTTCTGAAAGGAGTTTTTCTGCTGTTTTCAGCTGTAAAAATACTCTCACATCAAAAAAACGCTGATTAATGCTGATAAATGCTAAAAAACGTGGCTCACCTGGTGGTTTTCCCGAGTGTGGCTCGGGCTAAATTTCAGTACCATTAGCGGTAACCCCAAGCCACACTCGGGATTGCATTGCAGGATCCTGGTGCGGTATACTTACTTTGTCCCCAGGATCCAGCGATGTCCCCCAGCGGTGTCTGCAGGCTCTGTCCTCCACCCGAAGCCTCTGTGTTTCCCGGGCTCTGTTCCCTGCAAGTGTCGTGATGAATGGGGGCGGAGCCCGGCGGCAATTCCAAAAAAATTCTAAATCATAATACATACAGTACAGTGTAATCTTACAGATTACATTACTGTATGAAATAATTTTACAACCCTTTTGTCCCCAGTGCTTTGTCTAATGCCCTGCATGCAGTTTTCTATGATATATACAGTTCTTTCTGCTTGGAAACTGGAGATTGTCGATAGCAACCAAAAAGTGTCCCTTTACGTCAAAAGTGGTTTGAGACCAGCTAGAAAACAGCTATAGTAAATTAGAACACTTGCTGAATTGAGCCGTAGTGAATTGTGGGGAAATTAATTTTATTATTATTATATTATTATTTTTATAATTATTTATATTTATTTATTGTATTATAATTTATGATTTTGTGTTTCAAACTTTATCATACCCAGGATATCTACTAGACTCTTGTTTTAACAGATGTAAGTGTATTATTGCTAAGAATTACAGGCCTACAATATAAAATGCCAAATTTCTATGCAAAATAATTGTACCTCTTTGAGACGCAAAAATCTGACATAATCATACCACCAGGTTAACAAGGTTAAATATGCAAAAAGTGACAATAATTCCTGTGAAATGGTGCAAACAATATTACCGTGTGTATCAAGGATGGACACAAATATAGTATCTCCCAAAAGTGAGTACACCCCTCGCATTTTTGTAAATATTTTATTATATCTTTTCATCTGACAACACTGAAAAAATGACACTTTGCTACAATGTAAAGTAGTGAGTGTACAGCTTGTATAACAGTGTAAATTTGCTGTCCCCTCAAAATAACTCAAGGCACAGCCATTAATGTCTAAACCGCTGGCAACAAAAGTAAGTACACCCGAAGTGAAAATGTCCAAATTGGGGCAAAAGTGTGAATATTTTGTGTGGCCACCATTATTTTCCAGCACTGCCTTAACCCTCTTGGGCATTGAGTTCACCAGAGATTCACAGGTTGCCACTGGAATCTTCTTTCACTCCTCCATGATGACATCACGGAGCTGGTGGATCTTAGATACCTTGCACACCTCCACTTTCCTTTTGAGGATGCCCCACAGATGCTCAATAGGGTTTAGGTCTGGAGACATGCTCGGCAAATCCATCACCTTTACCCTCAGCTTCTTTAGCAAGGCAGTGGTCATTTTGGCGGTGTATTTGGGGTCGTTATCATATTGGAATACTACCCTGCAGCCCAGTCTCCAAAGGGATGGATCATGCTCTGCTTCAGTATGTCACAGTACATGTTGACATTCATGGTTCCCTCAATGAACTGTAGCTCCCCAGTGCTGGCAGCACTCATGTAGCCCCAGACCATGACACTCCCACCATCATGCTTGACTGTAGGCAAGACACACTTGTCTTTGTACTCCTCACCTGGTTGACGCCACACACACTTGACACCATCTGAACCAAATAAGTTTATCTTGGTCTCATCAGACCACAGGACATGGTTCCAGTAATCCATGTCCTTAGTCTGCTTGCATCATCTTTAGAAGAGGCTTCCTTCTGGGACAACAGCCATGCAGACCAGTTTGATGCAGTTTGCAGAGTATGGTCTGAGCACTGACAGGCTGACCCCCCCACCTCTTCAACCTCTTCAGCAATGCTGGCAGCACTCATACGTCTATTTCCCAAAGACAACCTTTTGGAAAAGACGCTGAGCATGTGCACTTCTTTGGTCAACCATGGTGAGGCTTGTTCTGAATGGAGCCTGTCCTGTTTAACTACTGTATGGTCTTGGCCACCGTGCTACAGTTCAGTTTCAGGGTCTTGGCAATCTTCTTATAGCCTAGGCCAACTTTATATAGAGCAACAATTATTTTTTTCAGATCCTCAGAGAGTTCTTTGCCATGAGGTGCCATGTTGAACTTCCAGTGGCCAGTAAGAAAGAGTAAAAAGTGAAAACACCAAGTTTAGCACACCTGCTTCCCATTCACACCTGAGACCTTGTAACACTAATAAGTCACATGACACCGGGGAGGGAAAATGACTAATTGGGCCCAGTTTGGACATTTTCACTTAGGGGTGTACTCACTTTTTGTTGCCAGATGTCAGGGGTGTACTCACTTTTGTGAGATACTGTAAATACACAAGCTAGAAAACAATTTCAATATCCGTGAAATAAATATACAATTCCTTCAATAGTATGCATCCTTATTATAGTCTATAATGAATATCTGTGATGTATCCCTTCACCATTGCTTGTGAATGTCCATAATAATGGGTGACTTCTTCCCTTTCTTCCCGTGTCACCTCTGTGCTCTCTAGCATCTCACCTGAGATATGCTTGATATGCAGAATTTATTGGTATCTCTCAGGTCAGGTCGAATCTGGGGGTCCTCTGTATGTTTTCCCAACACTCTGCTCTTTGAAATGGTAGTGTATATTCTGTAGTGTTCCTACGGGGTCCTTTTCTCCATCCTGCGGCACTCAAGTGGCTCGGTACAGACTTCAGTGTGCAGCTCCTCTCGCCAGCCCTCCCTTACGTTACCCTTGAGCCCAATTTCAATCCAGCACTGTGTCCATTAGCAGCACCTCTCTCTGCTCTCTCCCTCCTGATGGGGCAGATTGATAGCCGTGAAAGCCAGCGGCTCCTGCCGCTGTCAATCAAACCCTATGACAAGGGAGGCGGGGCAGCACGCTGAGCCATGCTCTTTGTGTTTATGGAGACAGGCAGTGTGGCTCAGGATCAAGCCTGCAGATGTGCCACCATAGGAAGTGGGACATCAAGAGAAGGAGAAGCTAAGGTCGGGGGGGGGGACCCCAGAAGATAAGAGAGGCTGAGAAGCTAAGGTCCCAGAGGGGGACCCCAGAAGATAAGGTTTAGGGCTTCTCTGTGCAAAACTATTGCACAGTACAAGTATAACATATTGATTTTTTTAAGAAATACCTTTTACAATCCCAATTAAAGAAGCCCCCCCTCCCCTCCTCCCTCATAGTTAGCTAAAAAGATCATTACGGGCATACCCCACTTTTAAGTGCACAATGGGGTTTATTTACTAAAGCTGGAAAGTGCAAAATCAGGCTCACTTCTGCATAGAAACCAATGAGCTTCCAGGTTTTATTACCAAAGCTTAATTGAACAAGCTGGGGTTAGAAGCTCATTGGTTTCTATATTAATTCATACAAAATAAAATCAAAAACTTCATGTATCAAATATAGTGATCCAAATACATGCAAAAAAATATATATAATATATTTAAAGTGATTTAGTGATCAAAAGTGCTAAGTGCACACACAATTAATGTCAAAATTTCATATGAATAGCAACGTCATTAAATAGTGAAGTCCATTCCAAAAATATTCAAAGCTTGTACTGGTGATAAAACTCTTCTTCTCATGTTCACTCAAGTGCTCCTCCCTTATTTGTGTGCGCTCACCTTAGAGCATGTGACCTCACAATTAAGTTCAGTCAGAACACGCTTGTCAACCACCCCTGGGTTCAGTGTCAGTGATGAAGTTCTGGGCTGCTCAGTTCTGCTTCTTCCGCAATCGTGCAAAACATAAAGGGATTTGATAGTGTGATACCGTTTTATAAAATAATTTTATTAATAAACCATAATCTCTCTGACAGGGTACACACATTTGCTAGGTTCTTCAGTCTATAGAAAGCCAAACAAATCGTCAAAAAGCCGAAATAGTGTGTCTCTCCTTTCTGAAACAAGTCAGCTGTCTCCTGCTCTGTCCTGTCCCCTCCCCCTCACAATATTTCTTGGTTTTAGACCACAATATGATGTTGCTACCAGCATGTTTCACAGTGGGGAATGGGGTGGTCAAGTTGATGTGCAGTGTTCGTTTTCTTACACACGTAGCATTTTGCTTTTAGGCCAAAAAGTTTAATTTTGGAATATTGGTCTCATCTGACCAGAGCACCTTCTTCCACATGTTTGCTGTGTCCCCCACATGGCTTCTCGCAAACTGTAAACTGAACTTCTGGCTTTCTTTCAACAATGGCTTTCTTCTTGCCACTCTTCCATAAAGACCAGATTTGTGGAGTGAATGACTAATAGTTGTCCTGTGTACAGATTCTCCCACCTGAGCTGTGGATCTCTGAAGCTCCTCCATGGGCCTCTTGGCTGCTTCTCTGATGAATGCTCTCCTTGCCCGGCCTGTCAGTTTAAGTGGACGGCCATGTCTTGGTAGGTTTGCAATTATGCCATACGCTTTCCATTTCCAAATAATGGATTAAACAGTGCTCCATGAGATGTTCAAAGCTTTGAAAGCTTTGAAGATGTTTAAACTTCTCAACAACTTTATCCCTGACCTGTCTGGTGTGTTCCTTGGCCTTTACGATGCTGCTTGTTCACTAAGGTTCTCTAAATTACTAATTTACTAATTAGGTGATTTCCGGAGGTAATTGATTCCACTAGATTTTAGGTTAGGGGTATCCGAGTAAAGGGGGCTGAATACAAATGCATGTCACACTTTTAAGATATTTATTTGTAAAAAAAAAAAAAATTTGAAAACCATTTATCATTTCCCCTCCACTTCACAATTATTTGCCACTTTGTGTTGGTTTATCACATAAATTCCCAATAAAATACATTTATGTTTTTGGTTGTAACATGACAAAATGTGGTAGATTTTAAGGGTTATGAATACTTTTTAAGGCACTGTATATGGTAGAGAGATTATCATGCCTTGGGGCTGCTTTACCACTCGAGGGACTGAACAGCTTCCTATTGCAAACAACTTAACATTTTCAAAATGGCATAAAGAGATATTACAGGAAAATGTCAAGGTATTGGTTCACCAGCTGAGTCATGACAAAAGTTGACTGATGCAAAAAGACAATGTGCTAAAACAGGAAGAGAAATACAAACACAACTGTATTCTGGAATGGCCAAGTCAGATTCCAAACCTCACATGAACTGAAACAATGTGATATGGCCTGAAGAAAGCTGTCCATAAAAGGAATCCCAGACATATCAATGAACTATAACAGTTTGGTAAGGTCTATGACTCCTAGCCATTGAACAAGTCTGATTTACAGCTACAGCAAAGGTTTTATAACAATGTTGGTGCTAAAACAGGTTCAGCTTGTTGCTGAATACAAGCCTAGGCTCTGAATGAAAAAAAAAAAAGAAAGAAAAACACATAGGATACCATTGATGACCTTCCTAAAAATCTAATTTACTAGCTTTCATATTGATCTTCAACACTTCCTGACCAAGCACAAATCATATAAATTATGAGCACTGACTTGTTGAATGAAGGTCAATGATCACAAAAGTACTAAAGCCAAAGCTAAATATTTCTCTAAACTGTTCAATAAAGACACAATTGAGAGCAAATATTTAGCTTAAAGACCCCAGTCAAACAAGTAAACCCACAGATAAAATACATATAAAGGAGTAAGGCCTCATGCACACAGGGCATTAGAAAAAATGAGCTGCAAAGCCACTACCAATGCCAACAGTGCAAGTTTAGGAGATATTCACAGTACCTACAGGTAAGAGTTATTATAGTCTTACTTGTAGGTACAAGTCGAAAATAAGAGTTTACTTAAACTTTAAGAAAACTGTACACAGTGAGGCGAGATGGCAAAACGATTGTCACTTTTGCACATTCTTATTTGCCCACCCCGACCCACTTAATTACCAGATATTATACTAGAGAGAAAAGCTAAAACAGATGTAACAGAGGGTAACATAAGTAGATTTTACAAGATACCAGGGACTGGGTGGAATAGGTTAAGGAACTATGGGGTTTATAGTATATAAGGAATACACATAAAAATTGCAAATTGAATATGGAAACTGAAAAAGTAAAATGGAACAAACACTGTAGTACCAGCCTCCCCATCCATAAATATATACTACCTTGCCAGACTCTGGTGTGTGTAACGCCCCATTCACACTATCAGATTTTCTGCTGAGTTTTTCCTTCATAGTTACATACCCTGTTTCCCCAAAAATAAGACCTAGAGTGATTGTCGGTAATGGCTGCAATATAAACTAGGGCTTAAATTGCAGCCATCACCAACAATCATGCTAGGTCTTATTTTCAGGGAAATAGGGTAGTTAGTAAGGATGAATAAAGACACCAGTCCATCCAGTTCAACTTAGTAAGTGTCTACAATTGTCCCTATCCCTGTACATTGTACATTGCACACTCACATCAGTGCCTACCCTCAAGGAGCCCACAATCCAAGGTCCCCATTCATATAGTAGGGCCAATTTTGGACAGAAGCCAATTAGCCTACCTGCATGTCTTTGGAGTGTGGGAGGAAACCAGAGTACCCGGAGGAAACCAACGCAGGCACAGGGAGAACATGCAAACTCCAGACAGGTAGTGTCGTGGTTGGGATTTGAACCAGCAACCCTTTTTACTGTTAGGTGAGAGTGCTAACCACTACACCACTGTGCTACCTTCAGATTTATCAAAATATGAGGTCAAACCTTAGGAGTTTCAATGTGTATGCCAGCAGACAGCCCTTTGCACTACTGTACATGGTTTTGGTAAATCTGAAGGAAAAACTCAACAGAAAATATGATAGTGTGTACTGGGCTTAAACATATTTCCACTGTTGGATATCACGCAATTGTATCAGTACATGCTGCCATTGTATGGAGTCTGCAAATGTACGATGTAAAACCTTTAATGCTTAGAAAGATATAATTCCAAAATCAAGACCCAGGTCTCTGAAGAAAAGGTCACCAAAAGCTGTGATCGCAAGCATTCCAGTCTTTAGCACTAGTAAGCTGAGTTCTCCTTGTAAAAAGCTGCGACCTCTGCTGGGGATTACAGCATAGCCATAGACGATACAGCTGAATATCACTGTAGTGACAGGTCTGCAGATATTGATTTTACTTTCCAGCTCCTAGCTGAGTGGTGACAATAAAAGTATATCTAAAACCTTTCATTTAATTTTGAATAGAGTAGGGAGGTTTAAAACCTCTGCCAGATTATTTGTCTTCATTTGTGGCTGATTAGCTAGATCTCCCTTCACTTCATGTCCTATAGATTTAAAGGGTAACTCCACTTTCGTGGAGAAGAAAAATAGCAAATAAAGAAAAAATAATATAGTGTATACAATTGCGACACAAGTCATAGTGTAATTGAATGTCATTAAAAATTACCCTTCCTTTTCAATCTGCAGCCACTGTAATTTTCTGAAAATGCAATCCAATATGGCTACCTGGAGGTGTTCTGTACACAGAATATGTACAGAACCCAACCATAAACATAATTTCCTGCTTATGTGATTGGCTTGCTGATTTTCTCAGAAGTCTGCCCTAAGATACAAGTCAAGTTTCAGGCATCCCTGCAACAAAAATTTCATTTTTGGTGAGATACTCCCAATAGGAAATCACATCTAAAAGGGATGCAGGACAGCAGCTTTCCCCATTAGTGCCCTGCAGGTGCAGCAGCTGATTGATAATTATGAAACCACTCCCATTAGACTCACTTTCCCACATGGATACAGACAAATACACAGGGATTTCTTCAGAATAACAAAAGGTAGGAATCTGCAACAAAGTGTGTTAGAATCCTTGTAATATACAGAGATCACACAGAGGGGAATGTTTTTTTTTCTCAACAAAAGTGGAGTTACTCTTTAACAAGAAGTGAGAAAATATCTTTCCTATTTGAGGAATATCCCCTTTTAAACAGTTGTCATGGGAACAAGTGTCCCCATTAGCAGATTTCCCCTCCTGTTTTGGTGGGAATTAACATTTTTAGATGTACCCTCACTTTCACTGCTAGTTACATCAGGATCAGAAAAATTAGAAAGAGTGAAATTCTCTAACAAGAACACCGACAACAATATAAAACTGTAAGTGGTACTAAATTCCCACCACTCTATCCAATGCTAGAAAAAAGTTTTGACTTTAGTCATACTTAAAGTGGTTCTAAAGCCTAACCTTTTTTTTTAACCTTAATGCACTCCCTGTATTAGGGTAAAAGGTGTCTAGGAAATAATATCACTCCCTTAGACCCCATTATACTTACCTGAGCCCTCACTAGATCCAGCGCTATGCCCATCTATAGCAGCTCTCTTTCTTCTCCCCACTCTTGCAGACTTTGCTGAGGCAGCAGCCATTTGTTACCTCTGTTGCCAGTCAAGTAATGTGATGAGGAACTGGGGGACAGAGTCAAGCCACGCTGTCTGTGTCCATAGACTCTTTTTACACTGTGATGTTCCACGGTGCAAAAAGAGGAGGAGCCAGGAGCATCAGCGTGGTACCCTATAAGAGGAAAATCAGGGCCACTCTGTGCATATTCTATTACACCATATTTGCTATAAAAAAAATAATAATAAACTTTACAATCACTTTCATGCTTATTTAGGCTTGTTATAGCTAATAATAATTTCCCGCTGAGATTAATAAAATATTCTGAATCTGAATCATGGTACTGAGGAAGACCACTTTAAATTGAACCTGTGTCCAGCCCTTGGACATTCAATTATGTATATATTTATATTTATAAGCAGTATCACCCACAAAACAAATAAGTAGTATATTGCAGATTTTTTTTTTTACCTTTATTCCATTATTTTCCCCTGGTGATCGGCCCATAGGGTCTGTTATTATTTAACTTTCTTTAACAGTCCAAGCTGTGCAACAAATAATGCAGTTTTAGGCCCCTTTCACACGATAAGTTTGCTTAGATCCGCCTGTCCATTTTTCAGACGGATCCGAGCGGGGCACTTATTGACTCTTTTTGACAGGTGGATGTAAGCGGAGATGTTTCCACTGCCACCCTTCTGCCACCCGTCTGCCACCTGATCTGCTAAAAACAACACATGGTGATACGTTCAGCCATCCGTCTGGTGGATCGGATTGGATGAGATCTGCTAAAAATGGACATACTTTCCGTTTTCATCCGATCTCCCCATAGAAATCAGCAGGACTCTTACAGGCCCCTCCCTGCTCAGTGAGCAGAGACAGACCTCTCATCCACCGGCTCAGTGGAGAACAATAGAGCGATCTCCCGCTGAGCTGGTGAACCCCGCTGAGGGGATCTACCTCGTGTGGAAGGGGCCTTAAGGTTGAAACAAATCATTTACTACTGACAGGGGTACTTACAATTGTCAGCTTTTATTTATTTATGTAAACCTTTATCTGAAAAGGAAAAGGAAAAAGACTTATTAAAATGTGTTAGCTTTTGCCTATCAGATCCATCTAAATCTTACATAGTTAAATAGAAGGTTAGGTTGAAAAAAGACACAAGTCCATCAAGTCCAACCTATGTGTGTGATTTTATGTCAGTATTACATTGAATATTCCTGTATGTTGTGGTCATTCAGGTACTAATCTAGTTATTTGAAACTACTGCCTGTGGAAGAGAATTTCAAATCCTTACTGCTCTTACAGTAAAGAACCCTCCAGGTAGTTTAAAGTTAAACTGATTCTCTTCTAATTTTAGTGAATGGCCACGTGTCTTAATAAATTCCCTTATGCGGAAAAGTTTTTTCCCCTATTGTGGGGTCACCAGTATGGTATTTGTATATTGAAATCATATCCCCTCTCAAGCATCTCTTCTCCAGAGAGAACAAGTTCAGTGCTCGTAACCTTTCCTCATAACTAATGTCCCCCAGACCCTTAGTTATTAGTTTAGTTTATTCGTTTTGTTGCCATTCTCTGGACTCTCTCCAGTTCCAGCACACCTTTCCTGAGGACTGTTGCCCAGAACTGGATTACATAGTCCAGGTGTGGCCTGACCAGAGTCTTGTAGAGCGGAAGAATTATCATTTTATCTCTGGAGTTAATCCCTTGTTTAATGTATGCCAATATTCTGTTTGCTTTGCTTGCAGCAGCTTTGCATTGCATGCCATTGCTGAGCATGTCATCTACTTTTACCCCCCAGGTCCTTTTCCATCTTAGATTCCCCCAGCGGTTACCCCCAGTGAGTAGATTGCATTTATATTTTTGCCACCCAAGTGCATTATTTTAAATTTTTCCACATTAAACCTCATTTGCCATGTAGTTCCCACCCCATTCATTTGTTCAGATCTTCTTGCAAGGTTTCCACATCCTGCGGAGAAGCCCTGCTTAGCTAAGTATCGTTCGCAAATACAGAGATTGAACCATTTACCCCATCCTCCAGGTCATTTATGAATAAATTAAATAGGACTGGTCCCAGCAAAGAACCCTGGAGGACCCCACTTTCCACCCCTGCCCATTCCAAATGCTCCCCATTACTCACTACCCTCGGAACCCGCCCCTGTAGCCAGTTTTCAATCCATGTACTCAACCTATGGTCCATGCCAAGGGACCTTACTTTTTACAGTAAACGTTTATGGGGAACTGTATCAAATGCTTTTGCAAAATCCAGATACACCATGTCTAGGGACCTTCCTTTATCTAGATTGCAGCTCACCTCCTCATAGAAAGTTTGGCAAGAACAATGAATCCATGCTGATTACTGCTAATGATACCATTGTCATTACTAAAACCTTGTATATAGCCCCTTATTATCCCCTCCAAGAGCTTGTATACTATTTATGTTAGACCAACTTGTCTGTAATACCCAGGGATGTATCTTGGCCCTTTTTAAAATATTGGTGCTACATTGGCTTTTCTCCAATCAGCTGTTACCATTCCAGTTAGTAGACTGTTCGTAGAAATTAGGAACAATGGTCTGGCATTACTTGACTGAGTTCCTTAAGGACCCTCGGGTGAAAGCCATCTGGTCCTGGTGAATTATTAATGTTAAGTTTTTCAAGTCTATTTCTAATTCTGTCCCCTGTTAGCCATGAGGGTGCCTCCTGTGACGTGTCATGAGGAGAAACATTGAAGTTGGTTACTGAACCCCCCCGAATTCCCTCATGAAGACTGATGAGAAGAATAAATACCTTCACCATCTCTCCATTCTTAGTAACCAGATTCCCTTCATCATTCTTTATGGGACCGATATGATCTGACCTCCCTTTCTTACTATTTATGTACTTAAAAAATTTCTTGGGATTTTTCTTACTCTCCTCTGCCTTTCGTGTTCTATCTTAGCCACCCTGATTGCACCCTTACATTTCTTGTTGCATTCTTTGTAAAGTTGGAATGCTGATGATGATCCTTCAGCCTTGTATTTTTTGAAGGCCTTCCCCTTTGTTTTTATATGCATTTTTACATTGAAGTTAAGCCACCCAGGACTTTTATTATCTCTTTTAAATTTATTTCCCATTGGGATGCACTGGCTAATGAATTTACATAATTACATAGGTGGTGAGGTTGAAAAAAGACACAAGTCTATCAAGTCCAACCTATGTGCGTGATTATATGTCAGTATAACATTGTATATCTCTGTATGTTGCGGTCGTTCAGGTGCTTATCTAATAGTTTCTTGAAACTATCAATGCCCCCCGCTGAGACCAGCGCCTGTGGAAGGGAATTCCACATCCATGCCGCTCTTACAGTAAAGACTCCTCTATGGAGTTTAAGGTTAAACCTATTTTCTTTTCATTTTAATGAGTGGCCACGAGTCTTGTTAAAATTAGAAGAACTTATTTAATATGTACTTAAAGCATACCCATGTCACCTCCGTGTTCTTTGTTCCTAAGATTTTATCCCAATTTGTATCTTCTAGCAAGTCTCATAGTTTAGGAAAGTTGGCTCTTTTGAAATTCAGTGTCTTTGTATTCCCCTTATGTTTCCTATTAGTGTGATTTATACTGAAACAAATTGACCTGTGATCGCTGTTTCCTAAATTGCCCCATATTTCCACATCCGTGATCAGGTCTGTATTGTTGGTATTATTGTTCTACTCGGTGCGTTTACCATCTGACCCATGAAATTGTCCTGCAAGACATATTGGTGAGCCTTAGATGAATGCGTGGTTCCTTTGACCCAGTTTATGTCTGGATAATTAAAATCTCCCAACATGATGACACTTTCCATTTTTGCCGCTAATCCAAATTGTGATAGGAGGTCCACCTCCACCTCCTTCCTCTGGTTAGGGTGCCTATAGCATACTCCCAGTATTACTTTGCCCTTTTCAGCTCTACCCATAAGGATTCCACCTCCTCCCTTGCTCCCTTAGTGATGTAATCTCTCACATTCATTTGTACATAATTTTTGATATGCACGCATACCCCTCTAAATCTGCTTGTGCATCTTATGCCACATACACACGATTGGAATTTCGGCCAGAAAAAGACCGATGAGAGCTTTTCATCAGAAAATGCGATCGTGTGTATGCTCCATCAGAATTTAGCTGGCCGAATTCCCGCCAGCAAAAATTTCTCAATTTTTTCCGACAGAAAAACTTTCTGTCTGAAATTACTATCGTGTGTATGCAATTCCGACATGCAAAAACTCACGCATGCATAGATTCAACAACAAGAAGTATGCTATTGGCTACTGGGCATTGAACTTCATTTTTCTAGTCCCGTCGTACGTGTTGTACAGCACGGCATTCTTGACGGTTGGATTTCGATGGTAGAATTCCGTCGGGAAAACAATCAGAGGTTTTCCGACTAAAATTCCGATTGTGTGTACGTGGCATAACAATAACCTCCCTAGATTGGCAGGAAGAGTGTTACTGGCAGGTTACTGAGTCAAAATAAAGGGTAAAAAGATCAGAAAAAGAAAGTTAATGCAGTCATCACACGTAAAGCCGCGTACACACGTAGCGGTATGTCCGACGTACTTAGTCTGGCGGACTTCCGCCAGACTGTCCGTCGGACTTTCCGAACGGGCTACTTGCCCACACACGGCACTTTTTCAGTGGACTAATACGGCGTACTAAGTCCGCCGTACTATCCGCCCTACTTTTGAAATGAACGGACTCAACCACACACGCAGAGGAAAGTCCGCTCATTTCGAGCGCGTCTCCAGGTAGGCGGGGCCCGCGAAGGAGACGTCGCTGGCCCCGCCGCCTGGTATGGACTTAAAGGGGAACCCCAACGCTGAAAAAAATCGGCGTGGGGGTCCCCCCCAAGTCCACAACAGACCCTTGTCCGAGCATGCTACCCGGCCGGCCAGGAAAGGGGGGGCGAGCGAGCGCGCCCCCCCCCCTGAGCCGTACCAGGCCGCGTGCCCTCAACATGGGGGGTGCCTTGGGGAAGGGGGGGCCGCGCGGCCCCCCCACCCCAAAGCACCTTGTCACCATGTTGATGAGGACAAGGGCCTCTTCCCGACAACCCTGGCCGTTGGTTGTCGGGGTCTGCGGGCGGGGGGCTTATCGGAATCCGGGAGCCCCCTTTAATAAGGGGGCCCCCGGATACCGGCCCCCCACCCTATGTGAATGAGTATGGGGTACAATGTACCCCTACCCATTCACCTGTAAAATAAAAGTACAAAAAAAAAACACAACACACAAGATAAAATACTTTATTGCACAGCTCCGGGGGTCTTCCGTCTTCGGGGGTCTTCTCGCCGGACTCCTCCGCTATCTTCTTGTAGCTCTTTTGCTAGCAGAGGAGCCCGGCTTTCTTCCTCGCCGCCGGCCTCTTCTTCCGACTTCGGGGGTCTTGTCCCCCCTCTTCAGTTCTTCTGCCGGGCCACCGCACCTTCTTATAGCTCTTTTACAGGCGCGATGTGACATCAACCCATGTGACACCGCCCCTTGTCCTTATATAAGTGGCAGCGCAGCGCGTCCCTGGCATTGCGGCCGGAGAGATCGTCGAGTCAACATCTCCTGGAGAAGAAGAAGAAGAAGAAGAGCGGAAGGCGACGGCGGCGACAGAAGACCGGGCCACCGCCTGTAAAAGAGCTATAAGAAGGCGCGGTGGCCCGGCAGAAGAACCGAAGAGGGGGACAAGACCCCCGAAGTCGGAAGAAGAGGCCGGCGGCGAGGAAGAAAGCCGGGCTCCTCCGCTAGCAAAAGAGCTACAAGAAGATAGCGGAGGAGTCCGGCGAGAAGACCCCCGAAGCTGTGCAATAAAGTATTTTATCTCGTGTGTTGTGTTTTTTTTGTACTTTTATTTTACAGGTGAATGGGTAGGGGTACATTGTACCCCATACTCATTCACATAGGGTGGGGGGCCGGTATCCGGGGGCCCCCTTATTAAAGGGGGCTCCCAGATTCTGATAAGCCCCCCGCCCGCAGACCCCGACAACCAACGGCCAGGGTTGTCGGGAAGAGGCCCTTGTCCTCATCAACATGGGGACAAGGTGCTTTGGGGTGGGGGGGCCACTTCCCCAAGGCACCCCCATGTTGAGGGCACGCGGCCTGGTACAGCTCAGGGGGGCACGCTCGCTCGCCCCCCCCTTTCCTGGCCGGCCGGGTAGCGTGCTCGGACAAGGGTCTGTTGTGGACTTGGGGGGGACCCCCACGACGATTTTTTTCGGCGTTGGGATTCCCCTTTAAGTCCATGCCAGGTGGCGGGGCCAGCGACGTCTCCTTCGCGGGCCCCGCCTACCTGGAGACCCGCTCAAAATGGGCAGACTTTTCTCCGGGCGGGAAAAGTCCGCTCATTTCAAAAGTATGGCGGACTGGCATACACACGGCCGGATTGTCCGCCGAAATGCGAGTCCGGCGGGAAGATTGGTGTGCAACACGGCATTCTAAGTCCGCCGTACTTTCGGGTCAAAAAAGTATGCCGGAGGCTACACATGGGGGGATTGTTTGGCGGACTTGAGTTTGCCGGACTTTTCCACCGGATTGTTTGATCGTGTGTACGTGGCATAAGGATCAGTAAGTTGCAAAATATTAAATTTTAGTTTTTGGGTTTAATACGACTCTAAGCAAATGAGTTTTAGCCCTGACCAACCTTTGTAGCTGCAAGCACTGTGGAACAATGAATTGGCAAAGTTATCCTCCCTCCCCCACAGCAGTAATTCAGCCTTCTGGTCTCTATTGTAAACCCATGGTAGGAGCTCTGTGAAGGAGTGCAGGGTGAGCTGTAATGCAGAAAGTTACTTGAATGCCTTTGGCATCACTGCTGTGAGCTTTGAAGAGGAGTTCCTCCACAGTGCCTCCAGCTACAGAGATCAGTGAGGGCATAATGTAAAGCTTATTTACTCCTTGGTAAGTATATGTTAATAATTGAATGTCCATAGCCTAGACACACGTTCCCTTTGATCACCTTTGAGATGTCTCTGTTTTTCACATAGGTGGTAGGTAAGTTGTGTAAAGTAAGGGACATTTGCAATATTTGATCATGGAATGCTGTTTGGCAGGTTTGCATTGGATGCCAAATTACTTCATGCCAACTCTTGTTAATGAGCTGAAGACATTCTATACATGTGTGAATTTCTAAGATTTTCTTTGCTCTTGGGTCTAGAATATTTATGTCACATTGACCTTTGGGAATTTCTTTTCACAGCTGCAAGGACAATAATGAAAACTTGCAGTTGTAATTTCATTAACATCAAACTGAAATAGTGAAACTGGCAGGTGGTGTCATTTGTTTTGTTTTTCTGCGGCTTATTAAATGGCTACATCCATCCAAGGCGATGTTCTGTACAGATCGTTTGGAAACTGTTAAAGTGATGTTGCTGGAACACAGGGTGTTCTGTGGGTGTTTTCAATTTGTGATAATAGTTACAAGGAGTTTTTTCTGGTTCAAAATGATATATGATAACACATCTTTAAGACTTAAAATTACTTTAAACGTGCATAAGAGATGGTAAAGAGGCACTGTCACTATGCTCATTCAGGGTAAAGTGACTGATACTCATCTTGCCAGTGCTCCCTACTGCTCCTGCATCAGGAGCTGCAAGTGACAATACTTGGTGCTTCCAGGCATCTAACTTCCTCGCATTTAAGAGTGCTTGGGTGTAGCAGCCATTTGCTAGGTCTAAGCACTGTCACATGACAGAGGGAGTATGTCACTGCTCCCCTTAGTCTCCCACATCAGCCAACACCAAGATTTTAATGGCAGCTGCACTAAAAAAAGGGGTGTAGCTATAGTACATGTGATCCACCTAGATGATCACTGCCAAAAACTCTACATTCCACCTAGTGGCCAATAAAAAATATTTCATAGGTGGAGCTCACTGTTAGTTAAAGCGGAGGTCCACCCTAAAGTGGACCTTCCGCTCATTGGAATCCCCCCCCCCTCCGGCGCCACAATTGGCACCTTTCAGGGGGGATGGGGGTGCAGGTACCTGTACAGTTCAGGTATCTGCACCCACTTCAGGGATAGCTCTCTGCGGAAAGGGGCGTAGATTACGCCCCTTTCTGAAAGTCCCCCGTTGCCTGCTGGGAAACACACAGATCCCAGAGGCAGCGGGTCCATCCTCATTGCGCAGCGCGACTCGCGCATGCGCAATAGGGAACCGGGAAATGAAGCCGAAAGGCTCCACTTCCTGATTCCCATACCCAAGATGGCGGCGGCAGCACCCGAGAGACGATCGAGAGATCGGCTTCGGGTGCCGACATCGCGGGCGCGCTGGACAGGTAAGTGTCACTATTTTAAAAGTCAGCAGCTGCAGCATTTGTAGCTACTGGCTTTAAAAAAAAAAAAAAACGCGGACTCCCGGCGGACACCCGCTTTAATATTAGACACCAATTGTATCACCTTGAATTGAGGAAGTTGCAATTTAACCATTTGCCGACCGCTGGCTGTCATATGACATCCCGGGCTTTCAGTGGTGAGGTCTGAATGATGCAGCTACAGGCATCAATTAGATATCAATCTTTTCTGCTGGTGATTCCCTTCACCGTAAGAATAATCTTTTCCCAGGTTTCCTGTACAATGCTCAAACTGAAGAAGAAAGTTAGCCATAGAGATTTCCAAGGGACAGATGGTCCCCAGCAATCTCTATGATGCGCAAAGTTATGACGTCACGTCCGGGCCGGCAGAAGTAAACAAAGCCAGGGACTCTGCAGGAAAGGCTGGGATCGTGAATTATTCTTTTTTTGATCTCAGGCTTTCCTACCTAGAAGAGAGATGTGGAGTCTTATAGACCCCACATCTCTCCATAAATAGGACCTGTTACGGACCAGTCCTAGTAAAAGGGATATTTACATTCATTGTAATAGGAACAAAAGTGATTTTTTTTTTTTTTTTTTTTTTTTTAAGGGAAACTGTAAAAATAAAAAAAAATTCAATAAAATAAACAATAAAAAAGAAATTAAATAAAAAATTAAATAAAAATAACAACGTTTAAACCACACATGTGAGGTATTACTGCAATCGTTAGAGTGAGAGCAATAATTCTAGCTCCAGACCTCCTCTGTAACTCTAAACATGTAACCTGTAAAAAAAATAATAATAATTTAAAGTGTCGCCTATGGAGATTTTTAAGTACAAAGTTTGGCACCATACCACAAGTGTGCACAATTTTGAAGCATGAAATGTGAGGTATCTATTTACTCGGCTTGTCATCATCTGTCACATTATACAAAAAAATTGGGCTAACTTTATTGTTTTTTGTTTTTTTTTATTCATTTTTTAAAATCACATTTTAAAACACAAATACTGTGTGACAAAAAAAAGTTGCAATGACCACCATTTTATTCCCCAAGGTCTCTGCTAAAAAAAAAAAATATATATATATATATATATATATAATATAATAAAATGGCAATATTTTAAAAAACGTCCCAGTTCCTTTATAAATATTGCAGCTGCGCTTCCTATAGACTGTCCAATATAAAATGTCAGTAATTAACGAGCTGATCAGAAAGATGCGTTTTGACGTTGTGCTGAAAAAGCTTCCACCAAAGGATCATCCTGTGCGATGAAATCTCCCCTATGGGGATGTACTCACCAAAACTCTGAGGAATTTGCACCTTATAAGGAAATAGTCATTCCACCTCTCATCAGCTCCTCTATCACCATTCACTAGATGTCAGTATATCATTTCAATAGGGTTCCAGGCTCCTCTGCTACCACTTCCAACAATGTCTTCTCTCTTAGCCCTTGCACACACGGTCGGAGATTCCGTCGGAATGTGTCTGATCGGAGCGGTTTGTCGGATATTCCGACTGTGTGTGGTATGCATCGGACTGTTTCCGTCAGAATATCCGTCTGACCAAATTTTCCAACTTACTGGAAATATTTTCCGACCAACTGCTCCGATCGGACATACTCCGATCATGTGTAGAGAATTCCGATCGGACAAAGTGCCACGCATGCTCAGATCAAATTCCTACATCAAAGCTATTGGCTACTAGCCTGAACGTAGTCCCATTGTAACTAAATTACGTCATCACGTTCTGAAAGATCGGATTTTCCGACAACTTTGTCCAACCATGTGTATGCAACAGTTTCGGACAAGATCAAAATTCGACGGATTTGGCTGTCGGAATCTCCGACCGTGTGTACAAGGGCTTAGAGAGAACTAAAACTAACAAGTGTTTTTTCTTAAAGCACGGAGGGGGGTCTATTGTGGACGGGTGAATAGGAATCCAGATTTTGTTTTATATATATATATATATATATATATATATATATATATATATATATAATTTTTGGGGGTTCTGAGTAATTTTCTAGCAAAAAAATGATGATTTTTTCATGTAGGTGAGCAGTGCTGGAATTCGTGGTTGGCAAGTGGTAAAGCCATAAAACGCATTTTAATTCATGAAGTAAGTAATTGGATGTTTTACTAAAGCAGACGACTTGTGCCTATCCTTTGAACAACCACATTGGGCGCCTCTGCCAATCGAACTACCTACTGGCGCTGTTTGCGCTGACTCTTTCTACCACTTCATTCACCCACCTGAGAACCCCCACAGAGCACCCAGGATGGGGTTTTTTTATACCCACGCACAATGAAGGGCGCTTATTCCCCTGTAGCTGGGTGACCGTAGTCCATTTTTTTTATATAATCTATTTTTTATAAATTTTTTCTATTTTACACAACATATACACATCCATAAAAATTTCTGGGATATATTGAAGATACAATTTTAGAATTGATTCATAAATCTCTATCCTATATATAATTCCGTACTAATGTCTATTATTTACCTAACCATGCTGACACTCCATTCAACCACATACATACCCACAGTCACTCATACAAAACCGAAGAAAAAAAAAGGGAAAACCAAACAAAAAGACTGTAGTAAATTTTGACCTTTTTTTCCCTTTTCCTTTTTTTTTTCCTTTTATTCTCTGCATAGAAACCAATCGGAGTGACGTTTTATTGTCAAAGCTTAAAGGGGTTGTAAAGGTAAATGTTTTTTCACCTTAATGCATTCTATGCATTAAGGTGAAAAAACATCTGACAGTGCCTACGCCCCCAGCCCCCCCCCCCCCGTTTTACTTACCTCACCCCTCGAAAGCCCCACGCTCGTCCCCCGACGTCCTTTCCACCGTTTAGCCTGGCCGCTGATTGGCTGGAGTGGATGGATGGAAAGCAGCGCAGCCATTGGCTCGTGCTGATGTCAATCACATCCACTGACGCGGTGCGCCGGGGGGGCCGTGTGATACAGCGAGCGGCTATAGCCGCCGGCTGTATTACGGGAGTGCGCCCGCAGATGCTTCTCACCATGCGAGGGAGCTCGCATGAACGTGAGAAGCACCTGCAGGAGGAAGCCGAGACAGCCGCCGAGGGACCCCAGAAGAGCAGGTTCAGGCCGCTCTGTGCAAAACGAGGTAAGTATAACATGTTTGTTATTTAAAAAAAAAAAAAATTCACTTTAAAATCCCTTTAATTGAACAAGCTGAAGTTAGAAGCTGATTGGCTACCATGCACAGCTGCAAAAGATTTTGCACTCTCCAGTTTTAGTAAATCAACCCCTGTGACCACTGTAGACACCCCCTGGTTGATCAATTTTAGAGAGAAAAAGTATTATAAATGATGAATTACTTTCCCTACATTATTATCCATCTTACCTGTGCCAATTTGTCTTTGTCCGAACCTGACTGTTCAACTTGAGAGTCAGAGATTACCTGTTGCCCTGTTAGCTGAATATTTAAGCCTGTACAAATGTAATATTTCAAAATTATATTAAACCCTCAGTTTTTGAGCACTGTTAATCACTTATATAGTATGCTGTTTCTTTAGCCTTTAATCCTTGCCTATGTTCTGGTTTAAGCTGGTACCATGACTGCTGCTCCCAGATTTGCTGTTTCAGGGTGGCTCCTTTCTCTTTCAGCATCCTATGGAGCAACACTAAACTGTGTGCATCAATAGAAACACGCAGCCCCATAAGAATTTTTATTTAATAGTGCTCAATGTGCTAAGCTAAAAAGAAAATCTGAGGGTATAATAGTTCTTTAAGACTGAATACTCAGATTTTTACATAAAGCCAGTAATGACTCACTTCCATAAACTTTTCAGTTGAAACAATCATGCATATTTATGGGAAAAAGAAGAAAGAAAAATCTTTGCCATCTCATAGCAAGTCAGTATAAAGGCTGCATCACAAACCTTTTTATTAAAGAATAGCAGGCCTTAAAGGGAAACTTCCCCAAAATTGGAATTTAGGTAGATTAGGGCCCCTGCTGAGTCTTTAATGCTGTCTTTGACCTTATATAATTATTTCACCCTAGTCCACTTGTGTGAGGGCAGCTTTTTTTATTTTTGCAGAATGCCATTATGGGGAGTGTTGGCCTGCAATGGTTTCCCAGTGTGAATTATTTGACCCCCTGATTTGTAGTGCTACAAAGTGGTTGTGCTTTACTATTACTTGTCACAGTGTAAGTCTAATGCCCTGTATACATGGTGGGACCTTCTGGCGACAAAAAGATTTTGGCTCAAATTTGTCTTGCATACACACAGTCGCACAAAGTTGTCAAAGAATCTGAACGTTCAGAACGAGGTGACGTAAACCACGTATGACGGGACTATAAAGAGGCCAGTAGCCAATAGCTTTCGTCTCGTAAATTTATTCTGAGCATGCATGGCACTTTGTCTGTCGGAATTGTCTACACACGATTGGAATTTTAACTATCAGATTTTGTTGTCGGAAAATTTTAGATCCAACTCTCAAACTTTGTGTGTCGGAAATTGCGATGGAAAAAGTCTGATGGAGCCCAAACATGATCGGATTTTCCGACATGATCTGATCGCACATTTTCCGTCGGAAAGTCCGACTGTGTGTACAGGGCATAAGTCTATGAGTTGGCTAACTCATTGCAAATAATGAGCTTTGAGCGTGGCAATAATTGTTAAAACTGAACTACAGCTATCTGCAGAAAAATGCCCAACCCCTAAACCCTCCCTGTATTTTTTTTAATAGAACCTTCCTATATATATGTTTTTCCTGCAGTTTTCTTGATGATCAGGTGACATCACGGGTCCTTCATCTTCTTCTCAGTGGTGGAAGGGGACAGGTCTGGACTGTATAGTGTTTATATACAATAATGACATGTAAGTGCCGGTGGGTTCTATAGTGTGAGCCCAGCCTGCATGATGATGTACCTCCATGAGGAGTGTCAATGACAGGTCGAGCTCACAGGAAATAGGCAGAATGACACTGACTGTCGTTCTGCCTGAAGAGGACCACTGGTGCTGGATAGGGGGGGAAGCTGGGGATTGCGCTGGGGCGTGGAGAGGGTACACAGTGCTTTTTTTGTTTTTCTTAAATATAGAAGAGAGGAGCCCAAATATTTTTTAAATGTAAGTAATGCTTTAAGTAGGACAGCTGAGACCAATGTACAAAGCCAGAAATATAGACGGGGGGGGTGAAGTGGTAAGTATTTGTAATCAAAAGCATGTCAACCAGAATTTTATTTACAGTTCTATGGAAAAGCTGTAAAGATAGAGAAAGAAAGGGGCAGAAGATGAAAATTGGTAGGAGAGAAAGGCAAGTCTTGATGTAGCATTCATGATAGATTATAGAAGGGAGAGTTTTGTTAGTAGAGGATCCTGAAGTAGACAAGCCCAGAGATAATGAGAGTGTGGGCAAGGACTCTGATGGCCTTGGGACTTAGTGATTATATGTGTTTCCTGATGTAGTATAAAAATCACAATTCTTGGCTCCTGTACTAAATCACTGCAGCAAACAGATATCTGGAGCAGCATGCCATGTCATTTCAATTTTTATAACACATGTATGCCTATCTTATAAAGAATTATTGCATTGATCTTATCAGCCCGTAAATGTGGTGGCAAAGTAAATTTTTAGACTATACCTGTTGATCTTCCCAGAAATGCAGTGACCTTGTCACTTCTTGTAAGCTTAACTGGAATGTTACTTTCCTCCTGTAAATTAACTTCCCACCCCCCATGCTACGGATAACAAATGTAGACATGTTTGAAGGAAATGTGTTATTTGCAGGATCACCAGTTGCAAATACAGGAATGAAGGCTGAAAAAAGATAAATAATTCACCTCATTTACTCAGGACTGGTAAACTGCAACATAAGATAATTTGCTTTTTATGGTTTAGATACCCTTTAAAGCTGACCTAGTATCATATTATATATATATATATATATATATATATATATATATATGTATATATATATATATATATATATATATATATATATACACACACACACACACACAGTACAGTATCTCACAAAAGTGAGTAAACCCCTCACATTTTTGTGTGACAACACTGAAGAAATGACACTTTGCTACAATGTAAAGTAGTGAGTGTACAGATAGTATAACAGTGTAAATTTGCTGCCCCCTCAAAATAACTCAACACACAGCCATTAATGTCTAAACTGCTGGCAACAAAAGTGAGTACACCCCAAAGTGAAAATGTCCAAATTGGGCCCAAAATGTCAATATTTTGTGTGGTCACCATTGTTTTTCAGCACTGCCTTAACCCTCTTGAGCATGGAGTTCATCAGAGCTTCACAGGTTGCCACTGGAGTCCTCTTCCACTCCTCCATGATGACATCACGGGGCTGGTGGCTGTTAGAGACCTTGCACACCTCCACTTTCCATTTGAGGATGCCCTACAGATGCTCAATAGGGTTTAGGTCTGGAGACATGCTTGGCCAGTCCATCACCTTTACCCTCAGCTTCTTTAGCAAGGCAGTGGTCATATTTTAGGTGTGTTTGGGGTCATTATCATGTTGGAATACTGCCCTGCGGCCCAGTCTCCGAAGGGAGGGGATCATGCTCTGCTTCAGTATGTCACAGTACATGCTGGCATTCATGGTTCCCTCAATGAACTGTAGCTCCCCACTGCCGGCAGCACTCATGCAGCCCCAGACCAGGACACTCCCACCAAATTGCTTCACTAAAGGCAAGACACATTTGTCTTTGTACTCCTCACCTGGTTGCTGCCATCTGAACCAAATAAGTTTACCTTGGTCTCATCAGACCACAGGACATGGTTCCAATAATCCATGTCCTTAGTCTGCTTGTCATCAGAAAACTGTGGGCTTTCTTGTGCATCATCTTTAGAAAAAGCTTCCCTCTGGGACGACAGCCATGCAAGGCCAATATGATGCAGTGTGTGGCATATGGTCTGAGCACTGACAGGCTGACATGCCTATTTCCCAAAGACAACCTCTGGATAGGATGCTGCGCACGTGCACTCAACTTCTTTGGTGGACCATGGGGAGGCCTGTTCTGAGTGGAACCTGTCCTGTTAAACCGCTGTATGGTCTTGACCACTGTGCTGCAGCTCAGTTTCAGGATCTTGACAATCTTCTTATAGCCTAGGCCATCTTTTTGTAGAGCAACAATTCTTTTTTTCGGACCCTCAGAGCATCCTTTGCAATGAGGTGCCATGTTGAACTTCCAGTGACCAGTATGAGAGAGTGAGAGCGATTCACATGACAACAGGGAGGGAAAATGGCTAAAAAGGCCCAATTTGGGCATTTTCCCTTAGGGTGTACTCACTTTTGTTGCCAGCAGTTTAGACAATAATGGCTGTGTGTTGTTATTTTGAGGGGGCAGCAAATTTACACTGTTGTACAAGCTGTACACTCACTACTTTACATTGTAGCAAAGTGTCCTTTCTTCAGTGTTGACACAAGAACAGATATAATAAAATATTTACAAAAATGTACTCATTTTTGTGAGATACTGTATATATATATATATATATATATATATATATATATATATATATATATATGTGTGTGTGTGTGTGTGTGTGTGCCCCCCTAATTGTCTCACTTACAGGTGTTCACAGAGATCATGGTACTCCCTTTCACAATGCCTTTATTTGCTTTTTTTTTATTCTATTTTATTCTATAGGATGGAGCTATCTTTGCTCAGACATCATTCAGGGTCTGTTCCGGACTGACATGCTGTCTCAGAGATTACATAATCTTGATGTCAGTGCAGTTCAGATTGTTTAATACAGATCACCACCCCCTGCTGCAACCTTTTACATTGTGACTTTTTATATAATTGCAATGTTGCAGTGTGATCCCTGGGGCAAAGGACACTGAACAATCTTTCCTTCTGTCTGCATCAGACTGATGACATCATCTCAGCCTAGGCAAAGCCACAGGAACTGAGTTAAATTCATGCTTTTCTAATTATTAAAAAAAAAAAAAAGAGAGAGGGGAAAGGGTATTGGGACTTTGAATGAAGCATGTAGGTATAAAGAATTCAGTTTATTGTATAAATTAACATACAAATGCATAATCATGAGTAAGTGTATATCCAATTATAATAACTGGTTCAATTCATAAAAATTTATATTTATACATACAATGTAGACGGGTTGCCACATGAGTATAAACGATCATTTGAATCATAGGGACACCGCATATAATAGCTCTATGCATTTCATGGATTAATCCACTCTTCTTCAGGAGAATGCACGTGAGTTCAATAAAATATAATAGAAGGAGTTTCTAATTATTAATAGTATAGCATTTTTAGAGCAACAATTATGCACATATACCAAGTATGTACTGTATTATTACAAACAGCTTATGTTGGATTTCTGAATACAACATACTCCAAATTTTAGGTACACTTGCCTTTATTCCTACACTATAATGCCAACACAGATGTTGATAATGCTTATGACTTTATACAGGACTAAGATTCCATACAAGTGCTACTGTACTATGACACATACTGGTAACCAATTGTTCATTTTTCCCCACTGCAGTGAGTTTTTTGCAAACAAAGTTTTTAAGTATTTAAAAGTACAGCAATTTTGAAGATGTACACTGGTTCAGAATTTAGTCAAATGTATTTGGAGAAGTATGGCTAAAGCTTTTTTGTCCCTATTTCCCCTATGGATCACAGGAGTGCAGTTTGATCTGCGCTCCTGTGATCCATTTTCAGTCAACAGTGGGCTAAAGTCCACTGTTGGCTGACATCACTCCAGGCTCTGGATTGATCCAACCAGATGCCTGGACCAGCAGCTGGCTCAGCCTCTCAATGAGCTCCTGCCCCCTCCACAGCCCGGCGCTCCAGTGAGCACTGTTGGGGCAAAAAGCTGTTGACTGACAGCCAACGGTTCTGCTTAGAGCGGAGGGGAGAACTGAGTGATCAGTGGTGTGTGATCACGCAGTTCTCAGTGCAGAGGCGTTGGGAGACAGATTGCAGCATTGGATCAATGCTGCATCCACCTAGGTGAGTATCATTTTTTTTTTATGGAAACCCATACTTATCTTTTAAGCAGAATTACTGAAAGTTTAACTTTAAGGTTTAAAGGTCTATGCTTAAAAAAGTACAATAGTTATATATATAAAACAACTTTTATGAAGCTCAAACCTGGTTCATCAAAGGCCACAAACCATAAAGCTGTAATTTATGTGCAGGAGATGCCTTAGCACAATGTTTTGGAGAATGAACAAAAGGTAATTTGCTGAAGGGAGACTTGCTGAGCTCAAGGATCTCTGGTGTTATATGAAAGAAGACATCTATCTGATTGTTTTAGATGTTTTTACTCCTGTATTATTCCTGCCTGCCAGCTAGCCTACGAGATATGAATTTCTACAGGAACTCTAGAGTTTCTTTTTATACCAAAAATGCACAGAGCTTGGTCTGCAAAATACATTCTCATTAGCATCTGTAGGGATCATTTGAATGCCCTCTTTCTTTGAAGAAAGTCCAGCATCTGCAGATAACTTCATAAGAAAAAAGCTCTTGAAGCACAGCAACAAAAAGGGTAAGGTAAATGTTTATATCAGAAAACGTATTTGATAGCTTATATGAATTAAATTAAAGATCAACTTTGGGCTCCACATCCCTTCCCCAACCTCCTAAGAGCCCTCAGAATTTTAGGCTTTTCTTACCATTTTGGTCTATAGGCACGACACCATGAAGTCTTCTGCTTCACCTCTTTTCCAGGCTGGGTGGTACTTATCGATGTAGAAAGCAGCTCTGACTACACTAGTACATTGGGAATGAAGGATGTCCTATTTAGAGAGTAGGCCCCGACACCGACATTTGCAGTAGAGTCCTCAGTCTTCCAGGTTGAATAATGTTAAATGTCATTCAACTTTGAAGTCTGAGGACATCTTGTGTTGACTCTGGTGAACATTATTGCCTGTGCTGCTCTTTAATTCTGGCAGGGGGATATTTTTAAACAGTTTGATCTTTTTTGGTTATTGACTTTAATATTTGTTTTCTGTGTTCATTAAAGGACCCAATCTATGACCTTCAATGTTAGGCTTTAACGGAGGTAATGTTGAAAGCGCAATTATACTGTAACCTTTTCGCTGCCAGAGCCGTTTTTGCAATTTTTGCACACGTTTAAAAAATTATTTTAGGCATGAAGATAACACAAAACACTCAAACATTATATATTTTCTGAAAGCAGATACCCCTAGCATATAAAAAAGTGGTAGTTCCAATTCTTTATGTCACATGATATTACCGCAAAGGTCTAGGAAACACACAATTTCAGTAAAAAAACACACTATAGTGAATTTTAGGGCAAACAAATGCAATAAACTACCTATGTTTTTTAAATAGAAAAGACAACGTTTCACAGAGTAAATAGATACCCAACATGCCAAACCTTATGTAGCACTGCCCCCTAGGGGACTGCTTGGATTCACCTGCTCATCTGCAACGCCATGACCCTGTGAACCTTCCAACCCACATGACACTCTGGGTTCAGACATTGGTATAGTTATACAAAGAGGTAATGATTCAACTGAGTTCAGAGTAGCAACACAAACTCAGCCAAATGACTACTTAAGAAATGTCAGCGGAGACAGAAGGCAACAACAAAGTATTATATACATCTATGTACAGTAGAACCCCACTTGGACATAACCTGAAAGGATAACCAAGTTAAACAGCAATACTGACAATACTTCTAGAAAGGTAAACCCAGGCCAGCCTGTTTGACCTCTGATCCTAAAGAGAGATGCAGCTAAACATGGATGATATGGGGGCCCTTTAAGTAGCAATGGCAGAATGTCATCGTTGGTCTGATGGTCTTTACTGGCAGTCAGAGCTCATTAATTGTATCCAATAGGGTATAGTAATAGAGTGGTAGTATATTTTGTGGTGACTGTTAGACATGTGCATTCGTTTTCGTCCGAATGCATTTTCGTCCGAATTTCAGCTATTTTCGTTTTCGTTTTGACAAACGATAACGAAAGCACAAAATCCGAAAAACGAAAGATCCGACATAAATAAATGCTTTATTTTCGTTTTCATTGTTACAACAGTTCGATATAGAATAGGAGATTCGACATGACTCTGACAATAACAAGCTGTCTATAGAACCTGTGGTCGAATGTGCCTAACCTTACCTCTATTAGTCCAAGATTATATAGAGAAAATATTCGACAGAGAAAAAAGATTTGACAGAGAGAAAAGATTCTGCAAGTTACTGTCCTAAAAAGTGTTTGGGGACCCGGGTCCTGCCCCAGGGGACATGTATCAATGCAAAAAAAAGTTTTAAAAACGTCCGTTTTTTCGGGAGCAGTGATTTTAATAATGATTAAAGTGAAACAATAAAAGTGTAATATTCCTTTAAATTTCGTAGGGGGGGGGGGGTTGTCTATAGTATGCCTGTGAAGGGGCGCATGTTTCCCGTGCTTAGAACTGTCCCTGCACAAAGTGTCATTTATGCAGGAAAAAAAGTCCTTTAAAATCACTCGCAGCTATTATGAATTGTCGGCTCCGTAATACAGAGAACACTCATTGAAAGTCATTGATAAAAAAATAAATAAATAAATAAATAAAAAAGCGTGGGGGTCCCCCAAATTCAATTACCAGGCCCTTCAAGTCTAGTATGGATATTAAGGGGAACCCTGCCTCAAATTTAAGAAAAAATTTGACGTGGGGTTCCCCCTAAATATCCGTAACCAGACCCTTCAGGTCTGGTATGGATATTAAGGGGAACCCCGCATCAAATTTAAAAAAAAATTGACGTGGGGTTCCCCCTAAAAATCCATACCAGACCCTTTATCCGAGCACGCAACCTGGCAGGCCGCAGGAAAAGAGGGGGGACGAGAGAGCGGCCCCCCTCCCTCCTGAACCGTATCAGGCCACATGCCCTCAACATTGGGAGGATGCTTTGGGGGTCTGTGACCCCTCAGAGCACCTTGTCCCCATGTTGATGAGGACAAGGGCCTCATCCCCACAACCCTGGCCGGTGGTTGTGGAGGTCTGCGGGCGGGGGGCTTATCAGAATCTGGAAGCCCCCTTTAATAAGGGGACCCCCAGATCCTGCCCCCCCCCCTGTTTGAAATGGTAAGGGGGTACAAAAGTACCTCTACCATTTCACAAAGAAAGTGTAAAAATGGTTAAATAAAACAAACACACTTTTGAAAAATTCCTTTATTAAAAATAAAAAAATAAAAAAAAGATTCCAGCGGCGGTAATCCACTCTTGCTATCCAGCGACGGACGGTCATCTCTCCTGAAGGGTCTGGTTATGGATATTTAGGGGGAACCCCACGTCAAATTTTTTCTTAAATTTGAGGCAGGGTTCCCCTTAATATCCATACCAGACCTGAAGGGCCTGGTAATTGAATTTGGGGGACCCCCACGCTTTTTTATTTATTTATTTATTTATTTTTTTATCAATGACTTTCAATGAGTGTTCTCTGTATTACGGAGCCGACGATTCATAATAGCTGTGAGTGATTTTAATGGACTTTTTTTCCTGCATAAATGACACTTTGTGCAGGGACAGTTCTAAGCACCAGAAACATGAGCCCCTTCACAGGCATACTATAGACAACCCCCCCCCCCCCCTACGAAATTTAAAGGAATATTACACTTTTATTGTTTCACTTTAATCATTATTAAAATAACTGCTCCCGAAAAAACGGCCGTTTTTAAAACTTTTTTTTGCATTGATACATGTCCCCTGGGGCAGGACCCGGGTCCCCAAACACTTTTTAGGACAGTAACTTGCAAATTAGCCTTTAAAATTAGCACTTTAGATTTTGAACGTTGGAGTCCCATAGACTTTAATAGGGTTCTAAAGTATGCTATATAGTTAGCTCCGTCGAATCTTCTTTATACATTCGACAGACACCATAAGCCTTCCAAGACAGATTCAACCGTAATTCATGTGGATTTTCGGACGAATGCAATTTTTGAACGAAAAACGAAATAAATAAAAACGAATTTCGGGAGTAACTAAATAAATTAAGTTTTCGGACGAAAACGAAATTCCGAAACGAAATATTTTACTCTGCACATGTCTAGTGACTGTAGCAAAAGAAAATTATGTACAGTGTTCAAATAAAGGTGTTGTGAAGTGTTCCCAAGGTAAAGCTGTCTGTGCACAGTGTCCCAAAGAAACAAAGGAAAGGTTTGCAAAGATGGGCGAAGGCCCTCTCACCATGACCAGGCCAGTTCAACGCTTACCAGCTAGCGACTCGCGAATGTACAGTCTGATGGCAAATCTGTTTGTGTTGATCCCCAGTTACAAACCACAAAGTGTGGGTAGCTGCACTGTAGAGCTGCTGCTGATCAGATGTCCGATAAACAGCAGGCAGCGCTGACTCCCTTCTTGGTCAGGCAGGAATGCTGTGGACCGTGTTGTAGGCCTCAACCTCACTCTCCCTGCATGGAGAGGTCCTTCGTGAAGGCCCCGGAGGAAAAGAGTGTGAGGCGGGTCTCTGGTTTCTATTATAGTTCTTCCCAGCAATCTCCCTGGTGGTAGCAAAGATTCCTGGGATATGTAGTCCGGATGCATAGTCATGCAGGAGAACTACCTATACCAAAATCCCTTTGGCTGGGCTCACAAATATGATGTCAGTTTGAGAACACTGGGAACTAGAGGGATAGTATGGTATACATGGCAGGGAATAGCTGTCCATTGCAATTATAGACATAGGCTACATCTAAATTTGTATGCGCCCGTGAAATGGCTACAAACATCAATACCCTATATTTTCTATAGGCAACGCTTCAAAGGCCCCCTTTAGGTCATCAGTTTAGTGTTATGGAGCAGATCTTGTGCTAGAATTATTTCTCCCATTCTGGCGTGCATGGTGATATGTAACATGTGTATCTCAATCAACGTTTTTCTGTGTAGGAGCCCCTGATGCGTGTGTTTACTGGCAGTGAAAGGGAGGGTTTTTTTTTCTTTAGGAGGGATACAACACTAAACGCACTAGTTATATGTAACGGTGCAATTACATGCAGGTTGTTGATTCTGGTAAAAATTTGCCATTCAATGCATCCTTCAAAGCCACCAGCTACAGCCCTGAGCATCTGTCTTCCAGTGCCATGAAGATTAACAGGAGCCGCTACTACCTAAAAAAGTGGCACAGCTCACCCCAAACCCTTCTGTTCTCTCCACCATTCACAAAACGCGCACTATTTTTTAATACGTTGTGATCTTTAAATGGACAGGTTAGATCCTGTCATTCCAGTGCTCCTCTCCATTCACAGAATGTAATGCATTGTGGGAGAATAATTGTATGAGTTCTGTGAATGGCGAACGGGGCAAAAGGGGGTGGATAAATAGAGAAACTTTTCTCAGCAGCAGCTGCTATTAACTTTCACAGCGCTAAAGGATAGACGTTCAGAGCAGTATCTGGTGGCTTTGAAGGAGGCACTGAAAAGAACATTTTTACCAGAAGCAGCCACCTGAAGGAAATGGGATACACACCAATTACACATTTCAAATGTGTGCTGTACCCCCAGAGCCCCCCCCCCCCCCCCAAAAAAGACAAAAAACTAATTTCAGCTTTAAAACTGAGGTTCAGGTATGAATTTTACTGCATTGTTACAATGGATCATTGTAACTATGCATGTCTCATACCTGACCTATCCCTGTGTAAGCTACCAATCACTGTAGCAGTCTCCACTACTACAGTAAAAGCAGCAGTCTTTAGGGTCCAGTAAGGAGTAGATGACATTCTGTATATTAACCACAGGGGGGCACTCACTCAGAATTGCTATTATTTACAGAAGGCCTTGTATTTTATACAAGGTGTTCTCTGATTGGACTAGGAGGAGAGGCAGCATGGGGTTGTTACATCCTTCAGCTAGTACAGTCAAAGAACACTTTGCATCCATTGACTGTTGGCTACTACAATGATTTGCAGCTTCCACAGAGATCAGTCAGATATGAGATAGACTGGGCCAATGTTTACTATGTACAAAAGTCATACCTAAACTTCAGCTTTCAAGATTAAGACTCCATTCACACCTAAACATATCGATAACTGGTGTTTTTTGGGCATTTTTTTTTTTTTTTTGCAACTCTTTAAAAGCTTTTTTTTTGTTTAGCCAATAGAAATCACTAGGGGGAGGAGAAATAGAGGAAAATAGAGGTGGAGAGCTGCTGATTGAGAATTTTACAATCGTTTGCGAGCGTTTCTCTGCTCAAGTCAGGCGCTTCTATTGAAGTCTACGGGGCCAAAAACGCTTGTAATCTCCCAAAAGAAGCTCATGTACTTTTTTGAGCTTCAGGTATTATGCTTCAGGCGACAAAATGCTCATATGTGAACAGGGGGTCATTGAAATGAATAGGATTTTGCTTGTTGGGGGTTCTGAAGCTTCAGAGCTGAGCGTTTTACAAGCTAAAAAACTCTCAGGTGTGAACAGAGCCTTAAAAAACAAACAAATGAAAAGTCTATATGGGCACTTGGTCTTTGCATGTTATTATTATTTTATTTAAGCAGAACTAAAGTCAAAAAATAAAACACGGCTAGCAGGAAGATATATAGTGATGGAAGAGACTGTCTAATGAATGCACGTGTGCAGGAGTTACATTAGCAATGACCGCCAAATGACCAAAGAAGGAATACAGTGGGTCTGGAAGAACAAAGGTGGTGGTAATGTAACAATGTCAGTGGGCACAGACCTTGCATCACTAGGAGGGGGGAGGCCAATACTGAAGTAAGTCAACTATAATGTGCAAACACTACAGCAAATGCTGCCCCACACCCTACTAATAAAATGGATAATAGTAGTTTCTTATGTAATCATATCAGCCCCAGCAGAAAGAGAGTTAACTTTCCAATAACTATTACAGTGTAAGAAAGAATCCCTCCAGGACTCTAACAGTTTTTAAGAATCAGCGCACCTCCACTTTGCGCTATTTGCATTTAAACTGTCTATATAATCATAGGTATAGCTAAGAACCATAGATACAAACTGTGAAATCATTATTTTAACAAACATCTCACAATCCAGCTTTCATTTTATGTAAAAGTAAACTCAGTCAGGATACTGCAAAGCTCAAACAGCAGGCAATGAATTGATAAGAAGATATTAAGGAAGGAGGAATACTGGTCTATGCTCGGGCTCTTAGATCTCATGGGCCTTCAAGCAGCTTTAATTTCCATACACTTAGTTGTATCCTAGTACAGAACATTGCCCCAGTGTGATGCCAGATCTAATATTAACCCTCTCCAACCTCAGCTTTATCTATGCAGGGTACAAAAATGAGTTCACTTATCTGCCCTCCCCATTCTGAATTGGGTGGGTGGTAGGCATATCTCCCAGCTGTCCTTGAATTCGAGGGATAGTCCCTGATTTGGAACAAAGCCCCCCTGTCCTTCTTTCCTCCTCAATTGTCCCTCATTTTGGTCTGATCTACAGTGGATAGAAAAAGTCTACACACCCCTGTTTAAATGTCAAGTTTCTGTGATGAAAAAAATGACAAAGATAAATAATTTCAGAATTTTTTCCACCTTTAATGTGATCTATAAACTAAACAATTCAATTAAAACAAACTGAAATCTTTTAGGGGCGGGAAATAAAAAAATAAAATAAAATAAAATAATGTGGTTACATAAGTGTGCACACCATCTTATAACTGGGGATGCAGCTGTGTTCAGAATTAAGCGATCACATTCAAACTCATGTTAAATAGGAGTTGGTACACACCTGCCATCATTTAAAGTGCCTCTGATTGACCCCCAAAAAAAGTTCAGCTGCTCTAGTAGGCCTTTCCTAACATTTTCTTAGTCGAATCCGACAGCAAAAGCCATGGTCCGCAGAGAACTTCCAAAGCATCCGAGGGATCTCATTGTTAAAAGGTATCAGTCAGGAGAATGGTACAAAAGAATTTCCAAGGCATTAGATATACCATGGAACACAGTGAAGACAGCATCATAAAGTGGAGAAAATATAGCACAACAGTGACATTACCAAGAACTGGATGTCCCACCAAAACTAATGAAAAGACGAGAAGAAAACTGATCAGGGAGGCTGCCAAGAGACCTACAACAACATTAAAGTAGCTGCAGGAATATCTGACAAGTACTGGCCGTGTGGTACATGTGACAACAATCTCCTGTATTCTTCATATGTCTGGGCTATGGGGTAGAGTGGCAAGACAGAAGCCTTTTCTTACCAAGAAAACATCCAAGCCCGGCTAAATTTTGCAAAAACACATCTAAAGTCTTCCAAAAGCATGTGGGAATATGTGCTATGGTCTGATGAAACCAAGGTTAAACTTTTTGACCATAATTCCAAAAAATATTTTTGTCGCAAAAACAACACTGCACATCACCAAAAGAACACCATACCCACAATGAAGCATGGTGGTGGCATCATGCTTTGGGGCTGTTTTTCTTCAGCTGGAACAGGGGCCTTAGTCAAGGTGGAGGGAAATATGAACAGTTCCAAATACCAGTCAATATTAGCACAAAAACCCTCAGGCTTCTGCTAGAAAGCTGAACATGAACTTTCAGCATGACAACGACCCAAAGCATACACCAAATCAACAAAGGAATGGCTTCACCAGAAGAAGATTAAAGTTTGGGAATGGCCCAGCCAGAGCCCAGACCTAAATCCAATTGAAAATGTGTGGGGTGATCTGAAGAGGGCTGTGCACAGGAGATGCCCTCACAATCTGACAGATTTGGAGTGTTTTTGCAAATAAAAGTGAGCACAATTTGTCAAGTCAAGATGTGCAATGCTGATAGACTCGTACTCAAAAAGACTGAGTGTTATAATGAAATCAAAAGGTGCTTCAACAAGTATTAGTTCAAGGATGTGCACACTTATGCAACCATATTATTATAGTTTTTTTATTTTTACTTACCTCCACCTAAAAGATTTTTGTTGTTTGTTGTTCAATTGAGTTGTATAGTTTATAAGTCACATTAACCACTTGACCACTGGGCACTTAAACCCCCTTCCTAACCAGATTTTCAGCTTTTGGTGCTCTCACACTTTGAAAGACAATTACTCAGTCATACAACACTGTACCTATATGAAATTTTTGTCCTTAAGTTCGCATAAATAGACCTTTCTTTTGGTGGTATTTAATCACTGCTGTTTTTTTTATTTTTTGTGCTATAAATCAAAAAATACTGAAAATTTGTTAGAAAAAAGAAAAATGTGTTTCTGTTAAAATTTATCGCAGAGTATTGGCAGAGTATTGTCAAGTATTGCAGTGTTGCAGAGTATTGCACAGTTTTGCAGAGTATTGGCAGAGTATTGCACAGTGTTGCAGAGTATTGCACAGTATGGGAAGAGTATTGGCACAGAGCAGCGCTGTGGGCACTACACATCCATCCCACAGCGCTGCTGCCATCTCTCCCCCTCTCCCTTGCACTGTACCGATCGGTACAGAGAGGGGAGGGAGGAAACGGCATCATGACATGACGCCAGTTTGTTTATAAGTGAATGCCCCGTGATTTGACGGAGCGATCACATGGTAAATGGCCGCTACCAGCGGCTGTTTACCATGATCCGTGATGCGTCAGGTCTTCCTGAACCGACGGTCAGGGATGTTTTTGGGTGCGCACCCCAGGGATTGCGCGAGAGCAAAATTTTGTGAGGACATCCATGGACGCCCACCCAGAAAAACACAACTGCACTGTAGCCGTCTTTCGGCTATGGCCCAGTCGGCAAGTGGTTAAAGGTGGAAAAAGTTCTGAAATGATTTATCTTTGTCTCACATTTTTACATCACAGAAACCTGACATTTTAACAGGGGTGTGTAGACTTTTTATATCCACTGTATATAATTGTATATAAAATTCACTTTTTATCTTTCAAAAAAGTATTTCCTGGTGCTAAACCTTTTATCGAGTTTCTGAATAACTGCATTTGTAAATTTCACAAGGCAGTATAAGGGAATAATAGTGGTAAAAAGAAAGACTTGTTAGCACTTCAGAATAGGTGAAGGCGATTCAACACAAAAAGTCAGTGAGTTGGTTATAACAGGGAACAGGCTGATAGGGGGAAAGAGCAGAGTTGATCAGTCAGCTGTTTCTCCATTCACGGTCTAATCACAGGCTGGGGAAGGACAACATCTGTAAGAGGTCATTTACACATTTGAAGCACTTTAACATCAAGATTTCCATTACATCTGATTGTCAAGTCATTTGAAGCTTGTCACACAAGGCTTGTACAGGAGTGTACAAGAGTTTCTTTAGAGATGTGCATTTCTGGCCCACATAGAATTCAGTGGGTATGCCTGAAAAACACCTGAAACATGTAAGTATTGCAATTTCTTTGCATGTTTTGTATCCCTCCTCCTCCTTGTAACTAGCTTTCCATTGACTAAAACAAAAATGCTCAAGCTTGAAAATGCCTGAAAAAAAATGCATACAAACACAAAATAAAACCCTTCAAAAATTAAGTGTGTATGGGGGCTGTGTTCCTACCTGCTGCAGTTAAGGTCAGATCTTCTGCCATGTCAAACACGTCTGTGTTGTGTGGTTGAGCTGTGTAAATCTCAGGACGGATGGACAGACATACAAATCCTCTGGTAGGTTTGACAGCAGCAATATTGCAATACTTTAATCCTTTCGCTGCCAGAGCCGTTTTTTGCACACATGTTTAAAGAATCATTTTAGGCCCAAAGATTACACAAAACCCACAAACATATATTTTCTGAAAGCAGATATCCTAAAAAATAAAATAGTGGTAGTTCCAATTTTTTATGGCACACAATATTACCGCAAAGGTCTAGGAAACGCAAACTTTCAATAAAAAACACACTAACGTGAATTTTAGGGCAAACAAACACAATAAATTGCCCATATTTTTGGTAAAATATAAAAGAGGTTGCACCAAGAAACTAGATGCACAACATGCCAAACCCCAAATATTTGTGTGTCCGTGAAATGGCTTCAAACTTCAGTACTCTATATTTTCTATAGGCAACGCTTTAAAAGTGTCACTCCGACGTGTGCGGCGATATATATAACGTGTATTGCAATCAACGTTTTCACACATTGGTGCCCCCGACTCATGCGTTTATATTCATGTGTATATATGTGGGGGTGGCCACAAAAAAGTTTGGGTGGGGATTTTATGTGCTTGGGTGTAACAATTTTTTTGCCAAAAAAAATAAATGTTTTTTTTACTTAACTTTTTTTTTTCATTACATGGGGGACAAAAAGTCCCCTATGTGATTTTTTTTTGGTGACAGGTTCTCTAAAAGACCCTGCATGTATCCTCTGTGCTCCACTAAATGTTTTGCAATGCAGATCGCATTGCAAAACATTATTTACCGGCTGAGCCAGCCGGGGACAACGGAGAGCTTGACCCGGAAGTGATGTCAGGCATTGCTTTTTGGGTCTTCTCCTTCCCCTCCAGCCACAACACCCGCCATGGAGCATGGCAGCAGGGGGTGTTCAAACTGAGCATCAGAATGGGGAAGAAAGGGGATTTAAGTGACTTTGAATGTGGCATGGTTGTTGGTGCCAAACGGGTTAGTCTGAGTATTTCAAAAACTGGTGATCTACTGAAATTTCCACGCACAACCATCTCTAGGGTTTACAGAGAATGGTCCAAAAAAGACGAAAGTTTTCAGAGCGGCAGATGTGTGGATGAAAATGCCTTGTTGATGTTAGAGATCAGAAGAGAATTCTGGTTTGAGATGATAGAAAAGTCAACAGTGACTCAAATAACCACTCGTTACTACCAATTTATGCAGAATACCATCTCTGATGGCCGATGGGCTTCAGCAGCAGAAGACCACACCAGATGCCACTCCTGTCAGCTAAGAACAGGAAACTGAGGCTACAATTTCGCACATGCTCACTAAAATTGGATAATAGAAGATTGGAAAGATATTGTCTGGTCTGATGAATCTCGATTTTAGCTGCAACATTCAGATGGTATGGTAAACAACAAGAACGCATGGATATTCTGCCTTGTATAAATGGTTCAGGCTGGTGGTGTAATGGTGTGGGGGATATTTTCTTGGCAAACTTTGGGCCCCTTAGTACCCACAGCCACAGCCTACCTGAGTATTGTTGCTGACCATGTCCATCCCTTTATGTCTAAATTGTACCCATCTTCTGATGGCTAATTCCAGCAGGATAATGCACCATGTCACAAAGCTCAAATCATCTCACCACTGGTTTCTTGAACATGGCAATGAGGTCACTGTACTCAAATAGCCTTCACAGTTGCCAGATCTCAATCCAATAGAGCACCTTTGGGAAGTGATGGAACGGGAAATTTTGCATCATGGATGTGCAGCTGACAAATCTGCAGCAACTGCGTAATGTTATGATATCAATATAGACCAAAATCGCTAAGGAATGTTTCCAGCATCTTGTTGAATATATGCCACACTGAAATAAGGCCATTCTGAAGGCAAAAGGGGGTCCAACCTGGTACTAGGAAGGTGTACCTAATAAAGATACCGGTGAGTGTACACTGTATATTCTGCAGCTCTTTCCTGCTTTTACATGAGACTAATGTACTTCTTTATTAAAAAATATATTATTAGTGCACTGGATAGATCATGGTAAAAAAAAATTAAGAAAAAGTAAAGATAAAAAACACACCTTTTATGCTATTTTGATTACGTAAACCTACCACTAAGTCCCACAATGCTTCACTGCAGTTTGGGCAGGAGATAAATAGCTTGCAAACCACGACCATCTGTCAGCACATGTCCTAGTTTCCCTATAAATGCAAAATCTGCTCAGCTTAAGTTTTTTTCCCTGTGATGCCCCCTGTAAAAACCCAGTGCTTCAGCCAGCGAAGATAAAATGGCAATGACTGTTCCATATCCAAATTTTAGAATGTAATGTGAGTGTTAATACACAGATTAATGTGTACAGATCAGCTGAGATGATGGATAAAATGGAAGCGTGTCGTGACCATTTCTGCTTTATGGTTTACAAGTACCTAGGAATAAGATACATGAATAGATATTTGGCCAAACATTAAACTTTGACCTAAAACACCACTATTGCTGCTGTGAGTAGAGGTTGAATCAAAACGTTAGCATACCTATTGTATTAATAAACTGATCATAAGAAAAACGATTTCCTGTGATGTTTGGTAGAATAGGTGCTCAATACCATCAAGGTTCAGCTTACAAAAACCCAGAAAGTTCATCCCCAATACTAAAGCTTCATTAAGGACAACATTAAAAATTACAGACCATAACAATTTATACATTGATATTCCACTGTACAATGGAACATGTGAGACTCTTTAACACTCTTGATCATATTGCTACACTAGGGGTGAGTTGGAAAGCTTCCATGCTGTTTGTTTTCTTGTCCTTTTCCCCAAGGGGGTCAGGGCTTTTTTTTTTTGGCTTTGCCTTCCTTTTTTTTCTCCCACCTTCTTGCTTCCCTTCTTCCCATTCATACTCCCCACTTTATGGATTCTTTCTCTAGCTCTACTTGGCTCCTTGGAATCTAAAAGGCCCCAGTAGTATAGGGCCCTAGTCTGGGCTTTCATTGATCACAGTCACTGGATTGTCCCATATGTTTATGTGTTATGGTGATCTTTGCAATGTATTAATGGGTTCCCAAGGAGAGATGTGCTCCTGTTGAGGCAAATAGTTTTTGATAATTGTTCTATATTTGGATACTGGCAGTCTATTATAAGAAAAATGACAGACCATAATGGTGATTTTACTAAGAATGTTGAATTATTTTAAAGTCACTATTTTTATCACATGAAAATTTTCTTCTAAAATATTCCATTCAAAAACAGAAATATGATTTAGGACAGCAATCATAGTTACACAGCAAGTCAGGTTGAAACAGATACATGTCTATCAAGTTCAAGCAACTATAATACTATAATACTATACTATAATACTACTATAATAATTTAAATAAATTTAAAACCTCCTTCCCTCTCTGGAGTTTTTTGTTCTTTTTCCTATGCCCTCTCATACCTCCCTTCTTGTATTCATCTTAACTTACAATTTACTACCTACATCCCTCCTCCTTGTTTGCAAATAATTATCTTTCCCTTCATGGACGAGCCCATCTCAATTTGCTCTGGAAACAACACTTTTCTCCTTGAATCTGTAATTTATCCTAGAAGTTTACTGGCTTCAAGCAATGGATAATATAAATAAATTAAAAACCTGCTTCCTTCCCTCTCCTCTGGAATGTTTTGTTATTTGTCCTATGCCTTCTCATACCTCCCTTCTTGTATTCTACTTAACTTACAGTTCCCTTTGCCTTAATTTTTCTTCATGGACGAGCCCATCTCACACACATTTCCACTTGAATTTGTAATTTATCCTATAAGTTTACTGGCTCACTAATGTGGATTTGACCACTAATTCTCTTTACACCTCTTTACAGTTCTATAACAATAAGTTTATGAATAAAGGAAGGCAAAAAAACTTTGTATAGCATGATCCAATTTGATACAACTAGCTCCTGTGTAACAAATTCAACCAGCTCCCCCTAAATCAGGTTATAGGTAGGTGCCGTCTCCTTTCCTCACTGCGGGTAGTCCTCAAACTGCAGCGGCATTGCAGAGCAAGAGGAAGTCAAGAGGAACATGGTTTCTGGGTCACTAAGGCATCTTGGGTCAGGCAGAGTCTATTTAAGGACCCTGGCTCCCAAGCTTGATGTGCATTTCACATGTGGGTAGTACAGGGACAGGTACCCTGCCTGTCAGGGACAGTGATTATGGCAGAGGGAGGATCCAGATGAGTAGGGAAGGGGCAGGAACACGTCATCCTTCCTGGAAGCCTCCCCCTTTGGGTACGGACCGGCCAGGCTTCATTCTACCCCTCGTGACAGATGCTGTCGTGCACCTGAGACCTACTGTTATATTCTTTGCTGCAGCATTCTGCGAGGGTGCCTGGTCAGGTTGTAATCACACCGGGTAGTTGTGCTTTATTGAACTTTAACATTAATACAGTTCTGTTACCACAACTGGACTTTGAGTGCTTACTGCCACCACACGACACTGCATCTCCCCACAAGCTCGCTGCTTTCTCTTTAGTACAGTGCATGATCAGTGTGCGCCAATGCTGAATAGAAT